>NC_080760.1:51711559-52023393 GCF_020826845.1 Diceros bicornis minor
ACTATGAAACTTCTTTAAGTTTCAAAAGGACTGTGAAACTTTTAGTTTCAAAGGCGGGACTGTGGGAGATCAAGATTTGGCCACCCTGAAATCTATCTCTTTACCTTGGTTGTTTTCTCTGAGGACATTTGACCTCCCCCACTAACTGCCTAAAGAATTTGACATGGTGGCTCTTTCCTGGAACAGATCTATCATGATGGCTGTAAAGATAACGTAGGGTAAATGTTACAATAAGAAACGCACCAACAAGCCCCTCTTATCAGAAGTTCTGTCTCTCTGGCCACATTCTCTGGATGACCCTGCGAGGAGTTGCCAGATAATCATTTACATTTATAAGGGAAATCTCCATTTGTAAAGGTATCTCCCTCTCTGTTTGGAGAAGAGAGGGGGATGAGCTCATTTCTAGTGACTTATCAATGTAGAAGGTGAGGCCTTGGGCTGCATAATAACCTTACTCTTGTTTACTGTGCTTTAGTGGTAATCTCCTATAACTGACTCCCCCCACCCCCAAAATCCTCCTTTGTCATTGGCTGAAAATGATATTTAAGACGAGAATTTCTGCTATTGTGTGGAGAAACGCAGTGTCCCTGCTTTCTCCCATGTAGACATGTTATTAAACTTGGTATTATTTTCTCCTGCTAACCTGTCTCGTTGATTATTTGGCCAGCCAGAAGAACCTTAAGGGAAAGGGCAGAGGGAGATTCTCCCTCTTCCCCCGACATCTGTAAGGTCTCTGCTCTTACCCTCCCTAGTTTATGGGGAGGGAACTATCCCAGGATCAGGGCTGAGATGGGATTCCAATCCTGAACGTCTGCCTCCTGGTTTCTCTCTCCTACTAACAATTTTATGCTGCATCTCCATCAGATGAGCCACACTGTGTCCCACCCAGGACACAGGAAGACACACGGTGACACTTTATGATTTTTTTGTGAAGAAGCTTGGCCATGAGCTAACCTCAATTGCCAATCTTCCTCTTTTTGCTGAGGAAGATTGGCCCTGAGCTAGCATCTGTGCCCATCTTCCTCTATCTTATATATGGGATGCCTCCACAGCATGGCTTGATGAGCAGTGCGTAGGTCGGTGCCCTGGATCCGAAACTGCACAGCCCAGGCCGCCGAAGCAGAGCGTGCGAACTTAACCACTATGCCATCGGTCCAGCCCCCCAACAGTGACATTTTGGAATGTTAGGGGGCAGTGTGCACAGCTTGCAGCAGCATGGAAGCCACAAGGTGATTGGGAAGAGCCCCTAGGGAGCATCAATGTTGGGGTAAGGAGAATGCGGGTGGGAGGTCAGCCCCCACCTCCCTGCCCCCATGCCAGCACTGATGCAGTCTCTTATTAGAGCTAAATACTGTCACCACCAAGAGCCCCAACAGCCACAGCTCCCTTGTTTTGGCAGCCAGAGCTTCCCTGCCTGTTCGATCCATGGCTGAGGTCACAGCTCCTTCCTCCCATGCTGGTCTCCCTGCCTTTGTGAAACCACAGAGCTTTCCTGCCCATTTTAGGCCTCATCATTAATAGGAGAGTTAATAAGACTCACTTGCATTTGCATACCACTTTCCTAATAATATTTTTAAATCGAGTGCCAAGTTCTTTTTATGCATTATATCACTCAACTATAACAAATCTCTAAAGTTATTTTTATTCTTATAATTAGTGAGTGGTGTAACTGAGGCCCAGAGAAGTCAAAGATTTTGCCAAAGGCCACACAGCTCCAAAGACTCAACTCAGGGCTGGTATTCACATTCAGAGCAGTCTGACCCCAAAGCTCATGTCTTAACCAGTAAGTACTACACTTTCCTATCCTATAGCTCATTTCATACTTTCAACCACTCAGGTATGTGTAGATGGGCAACCTGAGACTTAACAAGTTGAAGTGACCCTTCCCAAGGTCACTGAGATAGTCAGTGCCATGGTTAGACCTTGAACATGTTTTTTTTAATTTTAAAACCATTATTCCTTTGAAGCCGGACCCGTGGCATAGTGGTTAAAGTTTGGCACACTCCACTTCAGCGGGCTGGGTTTGTGGGTTCATAACCCCGAGCGCAGACCTACACCACTTGTCAGCCATGCTGTGGTGGTGACCCACATACAAAATAGAGGAAGACTGGCATGGATGTTAGCTCAGGGAGAATCTTCCTCAAGCCAAAAAAAAAAAGGAAGACTGGCAACAGCTGTTAGCTCAGGCCAGTCTTCCTCGGTAAAAAGAAACAAAACAAGACAAAAAAAACATTATTCCTTTACACTAGACATCACTCTTCCTCAAACTTAGATTAGCTAGTGAGATGAGCAGAATGGACGCACACAGATGTTTATCAAGGCTCACCAACCTGTGGTCCAGCTATTCCAGGGGGCCCTGGGAGGCCTCTGGGCCCAGCATCTCCCTGGAGCAGGAACAAAGGAAAAAAACCAAGAATGAGTGTCTGAAGCCCATCCCCAGAGTCATCAGCAAGCCATCGCCATGACACATTATTCACTGATTTCCCACTGGGATTTCCCCATTTCCACACCTACTCTCAGCATGTCTGAGCAAAAGATGTGGGCAAGTGGTGGTATAGGTGTGGTTGTGCATAACCCACAACTAATGTGGTTAATTGCTATGGTAGCCAGTGAGGTCATCAGCCTCAAGATGACCCCAATGACCCCTCTCCCATATTCACACCCTTCAGTAGGCTCCTTCCATTTGTTCCAGAAGGAAAGTGTCAGGATTTCCAAGATGATCTATTTCTTGGTGGTGATAAAGACTGTTTCCCCTTTATCCTTACCTTTTTCCCTTCTGTGCCTTCTCTCCCTGGCTTTCCTGGGAGACCTTTGTCCCCTTTAAAACCTGGCAGACCAGGGAGGCCTGGGGGGCCCGCAGGACAGTCATTGCACACATCCTGAGAGAGAGAGTAAATAATACAGTCACCTGTAAAGCAAAAGGTGGCCATAGTTCTTCCCTCTCCAGACAGGAGGCTGCCGGCGAATGATGGAAAAGCAAACAAGTGGATTGAGTCTTCACCCACGTACAAACTTTGCGTCACATTTTGCATTTTTCTCTCCCTTAACCTTAAATTAGATTTTGGTGCTGATATATGTAGATTATTACCTCATTTCTCCCTACTTCTGGCCAGGCAGACTGCTGGAACGATAGCCCGAGACAATGATGTCAAAAGTGCATGTAGCAATATCTGTGAGCATCTAAAATCATCCACAGTACAGACTCAGTGCAAAGATTTAGTATTGCTAAAAATAACCTGCTCTGTCCCTAAGGCTAAACACAAAACAAGGCTCGAAGCTGCGTTCTCTGTCTCAAGGGTTTGCCTAAGTGGTTTCTGAACAAAGAAGCAGCACAAAGGATGCAAGGGGCCCATACCCTCAAGGCTTCCCTGCAGTCACACACGCCCAATCTGACCATACCTAGTGTTATTCTTTGTCCAAAGTAGGCAGTTAGTAAATGTTCCTAGAATTGAGTTTTGCTCTCCTTCTTTGAGGCAGGTGAGTACTGTCTTTGGAGCGAATTTCAAGTTCTCCCAGCCCAGGACACACTTTTTCTAATTTGTCTATGTCATCCCTAGATCTTACAGCTTGGAGCTCAGTATGTACCAAATAAAACTCACTGGAGTGACCACCCTCTGGCCTATCTCACATCCCAGAGTCTTAGTTTGTGTCTTCAAGCCTCAATCTTCTTCCTCCTTCTCTCCTTGTGATCAGGATTAAATGAGATAATATAAAGGCACCTAGAATAGCGTCAGATAATTCCCAGTGCATTTAGCTATTACTATTAAGTCATGTATTCACTCAGTGACTCCCTCATTGGAAAAATTACTTGCAGGGCACCCACTGCTAGACTCTCTGCCTTTCCGCTTTGAGACCACAATGAGTATGTGTCTTGAAGAGCTCACGGTTAAATGGCATCAATTGACACAAAATACATGCGTTAACTATGGCCTTTCGAACGCTCCACTAGAGGGATCTGCACAGGCACAGGGAAGCTGTGTTTGTTCACAGTCAAGGAGGTGATGTTTCAGGTGACTTAGCCTTCATCCTAGTCTCTAATTCAGGACGGAAGAGTTTTTCTGTCACAAAGGCAACTCTGAATGGCCCACTTTCCTTTTACTTGTTTCAGTCCCATACAATCTTTGAAGATACTTTAGAAGTTTCCTTCTCCAAGAAGCCTTCCTGATTGTTTCGGATTGGGGATAAGTTCCTGCTCCCTTGGACTCCAGGAATTTCCACTATTGAAGCCCCTGTCTCATTGTTGAAGTGGTCTGTTTATAACTCCATCCCCTCCCCACCAAGCAAAAAGAAAATGTGAACTCGCAGAAGACAGGTAGAGTTGCTTTATCAGATAGCCTTCCACAGAATATGAGTTCAATAAATGAATGAGCCAGCCGACTTGGCTGACCGACTGCCCACCTAACCTTTCAGTGTCGTGTGCTATCTTCCTTTAGTGGGTGGTTTGAGAAGCTGGTTGATTTTTGTTTTTTTTTTTTTGGATGGTGGAGAGTGCTAAATGTTGGGGTATATGAAGCCAAAGTGAATGAGATAACCATAGGATGCTATTTTGGGCTGTTGGTTTTTGTTGGGAAGCGTAGCAGAGCTGGAAGGAACTCACCCATTCCTAGACCTTCTTTTGCAGTTCTTTAAAATGAGATGCACCCATGAAACACTGTAACAATGGCTATATGGATGTATGGGAATGGTGTTAGCCTGGTGGCAGCAGAAATTCTGGCCACTGAGATTTTGCTGGACTTGGAGGGTGCAGTGGCTATTAGAAACCATTCTTTCCAGAGGGATCCACAGCATAAAGTGATTATATCTTAGTGATACAAAATCTCACTGCTTTCCTATTTCTTTCCAATTTCTGGCAGTGCTAACTCTCCACCTGGGTCTGTCTTAGTTGCAGATTCTGTGCAGGATTGTTCCCCGAAGACCAGAGCTGTCAGCAGCCCCAGCAGCCCCCAGAATTACCAGTGAGGGGGCTGCGCTTACTACACTGACCCAGTCCTGGAATCCGTGAACCAAGGGCAAGAACAGCCCTCAGCTTGAAGTCTTACCAATGCTCACCTGGGGCCCCCAGTCCTTCCTAACCCTGGGCTCCTGGAAATTCCTTGAGACCAGATAGGGTTCTGCTTCCAACCAGATGGGCTTGCCCAGACCACGCTGCAGACTCTGCCCACCTGGGACCATAGCTTCACCTCTCTGAGCCCCATCCTCCTTATGTATGAAATGGAGACCTCACAGTCTGGTGGGAAATAAATGAGATAATGAATGGAAGATGCCAGATGCCATGCCTGGCATACTGAGAACACAATAGATTTTAGCTGTTACATGAGCAATTCCGTTGTTAGTTATTATTTTCCTCCCTAAATATGTTGCCTTGCCCCATTCACAGATCAGATGCCCTTGATCATCAGTACTGGCCCCCAGCCCCTCCGCTTAACTGAGTTATCTCAAGCAAGTCACTTAATCTCTTTGAGTCTATTTCCTTATCTGTTAACAAAGATCATTCCCCTACCTTAGGAGATTGTTGCAAAATTTAAATGAACTAATGCATGCAAAGCTCCCAGCATGTTGCAAGGTTCCTTGTGCGTAATCTATAAATATTGATCCCCTCTGGTCTCTATCCCTTTCCTTTTGTCTGACATGTTTTCAGCACCCGGCTACCTGTGTCGTCGTATTCAGCGTGGTACAGAATACCAAGTAAGTGCTCAATAAAATGCCAACAAAAGGGAGGAATGCTGTAGTCTTCGCTACGTAGGAAAAAGCAATTGCTGTTTCCCAGGAGTAGAAATAACCTCCAGGTCATCTCGCCCAACCTCTCGTTGGACACCTGAATCTTCACTGCCAGGGGCTTGTGTAACCTACATTTCAAACCTCTGGTGACAGGCAGGGGACTCACTACGTGGCCGTACTTGATCAGGTGGCTGTCGGGAAGTTCTGGCTCACACAGAGATAGTTGGACAGCAGAGGGGTAAGCACAGAGTTTGGAGTTGGCCACACTGGGCTTGAGTCTTGGCTCTGCCACTATCCAGCTCTGTTCCCTTGAACAAGTGACTTGCTCATCTGTGCTCCACCTCCTCCTCTGTAGAATGCAGACAGTAATAGTACCCTCCCACAGGGTTGTTTGTAAGGATGGCATGAAATAACATTTATCCAAGGGAATCATCTAATGGAGACGTCCTGAGGATGACCTCCCTGGGCACAGATCCAACTATAGAAGTCCATTTAACAGAGACTCTTAGAAGATGAATTTTCTACCCAGGCAGTTTTCCAACTGTCAGAGTGAGGTATATGATGCTATAAAATTCTTCGGGGTAGAGGTAAATATTCTGTAATAAAAGATGCCTTTTCAGCAAGGGAGGGATCTGCCACCAGCCACCTGGACCAGACCAGCAGGCATTAACCTACAGCATAAAGATGCCTGCAGCTGACTAAAACAGGGAGCTATGATGGTCAACTCTGCAGACCTGGGCAAACCCACCTGCCTGGGCTGGTGTCTACAGGGTTTCCAGGCAAAACACAGCTCTGTGGGATGAGGGAGTCTCAGATGCCACCCTGAATGTAGGTGCTCACATTCTCTCTGAGGTTCCTAGCTGCTCTGATGAACAAAGCTGCATCCTTTAGCAGAGAAAGAATATTTATCTGACTAAATGTCTGTCTCAATGCTGTAGCCATGAAGCATAATACTTAACCCCCATAGTATTCACTCTTGTTATCACTGGCATAAAGATTGAAACATCTTGAGGTTGAAACCCTTGGTGGGAGTGGGGGGCGGACAGGGCTAATGCAAACCCAGCTCCCTCCAGAGCGACAGAATTATGAAAAAATGATCTAGGCTCATAAAAGTCTATAATAAACAAAGGGATTAAATCAATAGATAACGATTTCTTGTCATGTCCTTGACCGTGGAAAACTACCTCTCATCAATAAAAATCAGGAAAGATTGTTCTATTTCTTTTCATTTTTTAATAAAATGTATAATTTTTCATCAAAGCATCTCAATGCATAGAGAGATGAAGAGTCCCAGGCTTTTGAGAAGGTTTCCTTTTTCGTTTCTTCCCCTCTGCTCTCATGCATGAACTAGATATTTTTTGACGTCACCCAAGGGTTTCTTAGAACACAGGAAGTGAAGAAGGGGCTGATCACACAAGTGTCAAGCTTCACTCAAAATTAAGATAAAGGATGGAAGTAGAGGCAGCAAAAGCGTCCTCCACACTCATTGCAGCAAGAGTGTTCTTTCTGAAACGTAAATCTTACCCCGCCGCTGTCTTGCTCACAGCCTCTCCCAGCTCTCCACCATTTAAGACAAAGGCCCTTGGCCAGGCACCTGGGCATCCAGCATTCATTTCTCTATGTCAGCAGAACTAGGCTCAACTTCTCAGGGCCTTTGTCACTCACAGAGAAAGTGCACGTGGTTCTGAAAACCAGCTAAGCTTGCACTCAAATCCGGGCTCATTCTGGCTAGAGGGCCCGGCAGCTGCTTTCACCTCCTGTACCTGTGCTTTGGCCCTCGCACCAGCAGGACCCACATCCAACCCGGTTGACTCTGCCTATGGCCCTCTTTTCAGAACACGAGTCGTCCTGTGTGGGGTTAAAGGTCAGTCTCTGGAATCATTGAGGAGTGGCTTCTATTCCCAGAAAGTCACTGGCCCTCACAGTGTCTCAGGTTCCTGACATGCAAAACAAGAACATAAACAGTACCAACCTCAGAGAGTAACTGTGAAAATTAAATAAGAGATGCACGTCGGTCATTTAGCACACAGCACTGCCCAGGAGAGATTTCTGTGGTGATGGAAAGGCTCTATATCTGCACTGTCCAATAAGACAGGCTCTAGCCACATGTGGCTATTATGTACTTGGAATGTGGCTAGTGTGACCAAGGACCTGACATTTTAATTACATTTAATTTTACTTAAATTTAAATTAACACGTGGCCAGTGGCTGCCGTATTGGACAGTGGCTTTACTGCATTGCCGGATACATAGTGAGTTCTCAACAAGTGTTGCTATTATCATTAATACTATAAAATAGTTGTTCTGGAAAAAAAAAAAAAACACTTATTATTGACATCTCCAAACCCTCATCACCATTTTTAAAGCACATGCACATTTATTTTATGCTTTTACCTTAACCAAGAGATTTATGTCCTCTGGAGACAGCAGTGGAGAGAGGCCCTGCCAAAGTAAAAATAAATAAATACGGACATATACACTTGCATGCATACAGTCTATTCCATGCTCCTTGAGACAGTGAGAGGTTTTCAAATTTTAAGCTGTAACTCATAATGCATCTGTGCCATGCACAAGATGCAAACAGCCCAGTCTACATCCCAAGCCTGAGCGCCACAGAAAGATGATCCTTCTTAGGCAGCGAGTGCAAGGGCTGCCAGTCCTAGCCAAGCCTGACTGACATCGGCCTTTCTGGTCTCCAGTCTCCTTCTGCTGGCCCCGTCTCTTCTCCTGGTTGTCCTTCCTCCTTACCTCCATCACAACCCAATAGGTCACATGGGTACCGTGCAAGGCAAAGGGACAGACTGTCCTGGATTCCTCAAATGGGTAACAGCTGTTGCTATCAGTCATTCCAACTCAGCATGAATTTAAAGCAATTTCTTCAGCTCTCCCAGGTGAAATAGCATTTTAAACCTCATCCATCATTATGGGTTAAAAGTCTCTTAACTCGGGGAAGGAGATTTCAGAAATCAAGAGTAATTACAAAGCCTCTGAAGGTATGTAGGAGTCTGCAGGTGACTGAATTCACATTCAAACCCACCGTGAGGTGGAGTGTGGCATCTTATGATTGTGGCCAGTGCGGAGCCCAAGATGGGCTAGAGGCTGGGTTCCCATTAGGGTGCAAGGAACACAAGGTTGGGAAGGAAAATGGAAATTAAAAGGCTGACACTAAAGGGAAGAAGGGAATCTGGGGAAAGAATCAGAGATTGGCTTGCTTCTTGGCAAACTTGAAGTTTTGCAACAGAAAAGACGACCAGAGAATCCGCTCTCCAGACGGATGGTGGTAGAATATTAGAAGCTCTGGTCACAAGTGAACTTGTCGTGGCTGATTTCTTCTGATTAAATTTGAGGTTATATTTATGAGTTCTGAATCAAATCTAGCAATTTGGGGAGGCTGAAACCAAGAAAATTTTCCTGGCTTCTTTCCTTCTCTGACCCCACAGGCTTTCTGCCACATCCTGTGGCTAACAAAAACCACATGACGGTGACATCATATAAGTATGCATAGGAGAACCTTGGCAGTAGCTGGGGTCATGTTTGTGTGTCTTCTGTGCTGATATGCTCAAGTATCTGATCAACCATCTGGGCTATTGCAAGTGGAGGGCACCCCAGAGAGACTGGGTTGGACTGATTCAGACTTGGAGGCGCTGAAGGAAGGATGAGCCCTGTGTGAGAGCTCACTTAGGTTGCAGCTGCTAAAGGCAAAGCCAAGACCCTCCCTAGTCATCTGAGTGAGATCTCTGGAGGAAGACCAGCCTTTGCTGGTCTTTAATTTCTTAAAACCTTAATTTAAAAGGGGAAAAGGGGTTTTATTTTGAAGACATATTTTTCCCTGGGAAGTTAATACAGTAGAGGATTCATATTGTTCAAGTCAGGACACCTTTTGCTGCTGGCATTGTATACTTGGGATATTTTTACATGTCATTTGAGCCCTTTGTATAATTAAAGTGAGCTATATTAGCCGACATGGCTGGGCATTAGTTATAGAGGGAGAGAACAAGGAGTGAATTTTCAGTTTAGGTACAGTGTGGCCTCACAGATAATTTAATTAATGTCTTGTTCTGACCCATTTCTGCAAACCTCACAAGATAGGTCTCAAGAAGATGCATGGGAACAGGGTATGTGTGTGGGTGGTGGCCTCCTGAAGGTGGACACAGGAGGCATAACAGACTGTCATGCTCTCCTGTAAGGAGTCGGTCACCCATGATGGATCATTGTCAGGCATGATAGGATAAGAGGACAAACCATAGGAAGTGTTGACAGTGCAGAGGACATAGTCTGTGACCTGTCTAGATCCTCCTTACCTCCTGGTGTATCCATCCTCTGGCTGCTGGGAATACTGGCTGGAAATGCCAGGGAGCTTACATAGCCAATGACTGATCAATATGAAGTTAAAAAAGAATGGCCCCTTAACACCAGAAGGAACAGATCCATGGTGCCATTCACACTTCAGAGCTCTTTGTGGGATCAGGCCAAGGCCAGATTCCAGTTGAACCCACATCTTTGACGGGCTTTTCCCCTCCCTGTCCTGCTTCTCTCAATCCTTGCAGGTTGCATCTGAGAGCACTCCCTCAACCAATCACTTGCACAAGAATCTCTACCAGAGGCTCTGCTTCTAGAGAAGTCAACCCTAGACAGGGGGATTCCTGGAAGGAATTCTATGGGTGCAGCATTGGAGAAACACTTCAGGTCCCACTCTCCACCCACTGAGGGATGATGACTGTACAGTAAAGGACTAACTCAGCAGACCTAGGTTATCCAAACCCTGCACATTCCAAAGAAAGGTATGGCGCTTACCAGCTCCTGAGGGATAACCTGTAAGTCTTTGGAATGTCTCACCCATAAGAGTGTCTTTGTTAACTTACGGTCGTGGGCCTCGCAGATAGGCTATGCTAACAATGTGATTTATGGTGGGGGCCTTGGGCTGTGTAATATCAATTCGACCTCTGGAGGGGTTGGACACTGAGTAACTAAGATCAGCCATGTAGGTATGCCATGCCTACACGACCAACTCCCAGTAAAAACCCTGGACACCAAGGCTTGGGTGAGCTTCCCTTGTTAGCAATGCTTTGTGCTTCTCCAGAGCACTCATTGTTATCTCACATGTCATTTGATTACACATAATTGCTGGAAGAATTAAGTGCTGTCTGCACACATTCACTGAGAGAGAAAAACCGGAAGATCTGCGCCTCATCTCTCAGGCCCTGAGAGGCCCTCAGGCCCTTGTCTCTCGGCCGCTGCTCTATGCATCTTTTTCCTGGGCTCCTTTTAATCTGTATCCTTTCACTGTAATACACCATAGCCATGAGTATAACAGCTTTCCTAAGTTTTGTGAGCCCTTCTAGTGAATCACTGAACCTGAGGATGGTCTTGGGAACCCCTGAAGAAATGACTTAATTGATTAGCAAGAACATAGAGACTCTGATAGCTACTGGCTGTACTCGGGACCATCTGGAAAGAGTGGTTCACTGAATTTAAGAGTAGTCAAAAATATACCGATTTCCTTTTTCTCTCTCTGTTCTGCTAGTGACCAGCTGTGAGATACTCATGATTGTCCACATTGTCAGCTGGACTCTGCTGACTTAATTCTTTTTGCAGAGCAGTGTCAAGGTCTAGATTTGGCAAAGGTCATTTGAACCCCCATTTAGCCTCAGGCCTGAACCTTAATCTTTCACCCACTTCACCAGGGGGCAATGGGGTAATGAAGTGGGTTCTATGCGGTGTATTTGGCTCCTGTAATGCTAATTCCGTAGAGGAGGATGAGTGAATGAACAAGTTCTCCCTAACCTCCAACAAGACTTTTCACTCATCCCATTGGAAGGTCTTCAGTGAAACATTTCAGGACCCTTCTAGACACACCAGGATCTGCCTCCAGGTCTCTGCTGTGCCCAGCAGCTTGGATTAGGGAGGGATATTGTTTGAGCCCACAGGGCCTCTGTGCCTTGGGTCCTTGTCTGAAATTTGTAGAAGGCCAGGCTTGCAAGGAGACAAGTGGCCTTTCAGATTCATCTTGAGGTAAAGATTCTGCCCAGGTGAGCATACTGGTTTCTGGAACCAGACTTATGGTCTCAGTCTCGAGGCCTGAGATTCTCCAGTCTTGACTGCTACTGTCTCTTTCATCTTAGGTAACATCTTTCAGTGGACCAATTTCTCCTGTGTCTGCACAGCTGCCTCCTCACCTACCCGGACCTGCTCATCTTCACTTCTCCTTCCCTGCAGGGCCCACCCATGGCCTGGTTATACTTGGCTAAACCTTCTGGGCTTCTCTGGCATTGATTGGTAACTTAGTCAGGTGGGTTCCCAGAAAATGAATGGGAACATATCAGGGAAGCCTACAGGACCTTGGGCTAGAATATGGCCACACTGCCAAGGACCAAACACTCAGGACCGTCTATTTCTGCTCAACATTTCACAGCTTCCACTGTTCTCACTGTGAGAGAGGAAAGAAAATTTCTGCTACTATAAAAAGGGGGCACTGGGAGGGCTTGACATTACTGAACAAAAGGGCAGGAAATGAGCCAGTTAGGAATTTGCAGTGTATGATGCTGGTGTCCATTTGTTCACCCAAGATCCACTTTTGATCCTTCTCTGTCCTGCTCCATGCCCAGGAGGCTGCACCCCTGGGAATGTACCACCACTCACTTGCCTGTTGGCCTGTGGTTGACCTGGACCAATGAGAAGCACCTTAGGAAACTGGAGGAGGGAGACATGCTCCCTCCCTGCCTTGGGCCAAGCTTTCTGGCAGTGGCTTTGAACCCACAACTATAGCTCCCACCTAGTAGTCCCTTCACCATTCTCACTCCCACTTGGCTCTGAAAATAGGTATTATGGTAGTATTGACTTCCCCCTATAGTTTATCTCTGGGCATCACAGCATCTCTGATGAGTTCCCTCTGCCCACAGCTTTATAAAAAGTCCCTTTTTAAAAGTCTCTTGAACCATCTGATGCATTTTATTCTCACTGGAGCCCTGACTGATAGTCAATATTCATCCAGAACAGTTAGATGACGTACTGGTTTACCAGGAGGCCCTCTTTCTCCTGGATTTCCTGGTAGACCCTAAGACAAGAAGGAAACAAAACATTAACTGTGTTAAGCACATAATCCTCATCCACTCTGCCCACCTGCTGCCCCAACCTCTGTACCTGCCAAGCATGACTCGGTGGAAAAAATGTCACCCAACAGTGAAGATTGGCGCCAATAAAAATTCATCTATAAGATCTCAGTTGAATACCCAAGGCTTCTCAGGAAATAGTCAACTGTGACGTATGTTTAAAACAGTAAGCTACCTCTCCATAACTTTTTTGTGTGTGTGTGTGTGAGGAAGATCAGCCCTGTGCTATCATCTGCCAATCCTCCTCTTTTTTTGCTGAGGAAGACTGTCCCTGGGCTAACATCCGTGCCCATCTTCCTCCACTTTATATGGGATGCCACCACAACATGGCTTGCCAAGCAGTGCGTCGGTGCACGCCTGGGATCCGAACCGACGAACCCCGGGCCGCCGCAGCGGAGCGCACGCATTTAGCTGCTTGCGCCACCCGGCCAGCCTCTCCATAACTCTTATCCAAAATGCAAAACCAAAAACAACTCATGCACACACACCTATCTTAAACTTCTGCCATCCTTTTCCAAACACAAGTGGAAGGACCAGCTTTCAAATAGGGGAGCATTCTTCTATTGGACTGGCTATAAGAATGTAATGTTAAAAGTGGAGCAGGTAAATTTGAACATTTGGAGACAAGAATTAGAGGGTAACTTTCTTCTCTGAAATAAAACTCAAGGAAGGGAAGAAGAAGATAATTTATTGTTCCTGCTCATAGTGAACTAAAATTTTCTATTTCCATAGAAATGGAAAGATGCATGTCTAATTAATAAATATTACCACGTAATGATGCTAGGCATCTTTGCTTCATAAGAACTCCTCTTTGTCATTTATCCATTTTGTCAGTGAGTATGTATCCAGTAACTTCTATGTACCTGGCATGCTGTTAGGGATCAAGGACCTAGAGATGCATGAGACACATGGTCCCTACCTTCTTGGAGCTCAGATCTATCTGAGCAAAAGCCAGATCATCAAAACAACAGATGGGGCCGGCCCTGTGGCTTACTGGTTAAGTGCGCACGCTCCGCTACTAGCGGCCCGGGGTTCAGATCCCGGGCGCACACCGACGCACCACTTCTCCGGCCATGCTGAGGCCACGTCCCACATACAGCAACTAGAAGGATGTGCAACTATGACATAAACTATCTACTGGGGCTTTGGGGGAATAAAAGGAAGAGGATTGGCAATAGATGTTAGCTCAGAGCCGGTCTTCCTCAGCAAAAAGAGGAGGGTTAGCATGGATGTTAGCTCAGGGCTGATCTTCCTCAAAAAAAAAAAAAAACAAGAGATGATTATCATTGCCACAAAGTAGAAAGGGATGCATCCTCAATGAGCATCAGATAAGTCTGTGGAATTCCCTTGAAGGGAGAAAGCCATTATGGGGAGGGGTCAGGAATGAGTCCATGGAGAAGGTGGTACCCAATTTGAGCAGAACTGATGGGCTAGATATGTAAGAAAACTGACAAAAATAGGAGGCATTGTATAGGATACCCAGGAGCTTACAAGGTTCAAAAAGCATAACACAAAAGCATAAGAAATAAAACTAGACAATACAAAATTATAGGCCACAATCAATAGAAGGAGCAGGGATTAGTGGAGAAGAAAAGCTCTTCTGGGGGTTTCCCGGTCAAGGGGGGCCAGGAGATGCTGAAGGGTGGGCTTCCAGGGGAGTCTATAAGAACCTCAACTGAACCTGTACCATTTCTCTTTACTTACATTCTGGCCTGCTGGGCCCTGGGGCCCGGGGAATCCAGGTAAGCCTCGAGATCCCTGAGGAAAAAGAAGAGAAAACATCCACCAACAGTTTAAGCAAAATAAGGCCCCCTTTCCTTGGCAATAGTGGGCTCTTCTTGTACAAATGGCCTGTTGCTATGAGGAATCTGACATAATGCATGTGCCAAAGAGCATCCTGCTCAGAGCTTACTCATTTCACTATGCTTGAGGAGGTAGACGTATTAAATATGCACAGAGAATGCTCTGGAAAACCTTCATGTGAGCCTTACTGTTCAGGCCCCATTTGCAGGTCCCTTTCTTGAGAGGAAGGGACAGGCCTTCCTCTCAAGGACAGGAGCACAAATCCAGGCTCACCTCCTCCACATCCGGTGGATAACCAGCCCCCGGGGCTTGCTGACCAGCTAAATAAGGTAATTTGTGCCAGGCCGAGCACAGTGCCCAGCACTCAGATGACAGTTATTATTTTTCATAAGAAAATCACTCCCATTCTGTTGAAAATTTCTGGACAATATCAACTTGGCACAAGTATCTATCATTATGGATCTCACTTCCTGCAGAAATTTTCCTTAAATAGATCTGAAGATGGGAATCAGCTCTTTGTCCTGGCGGTTGCTGGAACTGTGCCACATGGCTGCTCAGGAGCTAACCCTGCCTCCCCCGGGGCCTTCACCAATCTCCCCTACACCCCAACCCTTCCACTGGGAGTCCCATCTACCTTATCTCTACTTTACAAGAACTTGCTCTGAAATCTCATGCCTGTCAATTAACTGCTCAGAGCCTCAGTTTCCTCATCTATAAAATAAGGGTATAAAAATCCCTGTTCTCTTCGGCTCAGAAACCATATGAGTGAGTAGAATTTAACACACGTAACGTGACGTAAGGTACAGTATCATCATAGCTGCTAATACGCAGCTCTTCCTGCTTTGGGGCGAGTTTATACAAATTCACGTTTCCTGGTAAATGCGTGCATGTGCTTATCATCAATGGCTGCTACTCCAAAGAACAAATGTTTACTGAGAACTCTCCTGTTGCTTTACATGTAGGTAGTCCATCAGATCTCCACAACTGCCCATGGGTCTTACCATGCCCACCTTATAGATTAGGTGAGATCCTTCATTTGATCATGGCTATGTGCCTGGGGGTGGTGAAGCCAGGATTCAAAATTACTTCTTCTGGCAATTTGATTAAACTCATTAAACCATGGCTATCCTTCGGTGATGCAGAGATGCCAAAAAGCAAAGCTAGGCTCAGTCTGCCCAGCTATAACACGGGACACTGGACTAGATGACTCCCGCTATCCCCTTCCTACTCTGTCATCCCATATGTCAATGCTAATATTTTGGAGACGATGCACTGTTTAATGTCAGGGATTTTTCTGAAACTATTTTAGCTTCTGGTCCCTCCAATTTAATATTGCTTTGATTAGAGCAGAATTTCTCCCATCAAAACCAAGCTGTTTATTTAAACCATACTGTACCGGAGGCCCTTTGTCTCCTGGTGGTCCAGAAGGGCCCTAAGAAACAAACAGACAAATAAGTAAGCAAAGTAGGAATGAATGTTCATTTACACCTGCTGTGGTGCTAATTCCAAGCCAGGACTTTAATTGTCCTTGAAGGAGCAGGTAACTTCCTCTTATCTTTAAGACACACTGTCACACACTCTCACTACTCACCCAGGAATGTTGTACATGGAAATCTTCCTGGAACCTTCTCCATTTGCCCAGGACTGGTACCACCCCATCCCAGCACCTGCTTGGTCCCTGACACCTGAGCCCATCACTAGTTTGTAGCTCTGGTGTGGGGTGGGAACCAGCATCGCAGCATCCTTATGCTGTGCCCTCTCCCTGCTCAGTATAGGCTGGGGGGCACCCTCAGGGTCAGATGCCCCAGAAAGGCCTGCTTGGCTGGTGCTACAGTGGCACCCTTCTCTGCTCCTACAAGTGGGTGTACACATGTGCATACACACACAAACATGGGTCTGCCATCCTACAAGTGTGTCCAGCTTAGAATTAGGCTTCTAGATATTGCACTTAAGATGTGTTCATTGATCAAGGCATTAGTGTCTCGTTTTAGGTCCTGCAGTGAATGAAACTCTCGCTTGCTCCTGAGACTTTGCCGTGCTGTGCTTCTTCATGGAAGACTCTGCCCTGCCTTTCGACCTGGACACATTCTTGTCACACTTTGGTTCTTAGCTGAGATGTCACCACCCTTGGAAAGTCTTCCTTAGCTTCTTCCAGGTAGAGGTCGTCCCCTACCCTCTCCATGCACCCTGTCAAGGACATATTGCCTAGTATTGTCATTGCTTCTCGGCCCATCTGTCCTCGCTACTGAACGGATTGCATGCTGTGTGGTTGGGTGGGCATTAAGCTCCTTGCTTTGCACCGTCTCCCCGGTACTCAGCACAGTGCCCTATGTGTAGTCAGACACAGTAGGGCACAGCAAATGGTACTCTGCCAAAAGTAAAATTCTAAGGCATGAGAAATTTGGAATCATTTGTCATCATCCCTTCTTTCCATTCATGATCAAACAAAGGCCCAGAGGAGACTGGGACCTACCCAAGCCACACTGGGAGTCCCTCACCAGACGAGGTTAGTCCCACCTCCTGCTCTCAGTCCAATACACCTTGTATCTCCCTGTAGCAGAATCTATGAGAACTTTCCTAGATAGTCCCATAAAAGAGAAAGATTTCACACAAATGCATAGGTTTCTGGCAGTATGATGGACCAGGTAACTTAAAAGTCTGTCCATTAAATATGCTCCAGAAATGCCTGATAAAATAGAATAAGCATCATTTTAGTGCATAGTTAAACTCTAAAGAAAGTAGGGAAAATCTCCAGAGGTCTGAAGCCAAGCAGGTAAGTCAAACAGGTAAGAAAATGGACTCAGAATTCCACCTGGGGTCTATTTGACTGAGAAGTCTCTCGTCTCTCCATTATTTCTCATTACTTCTGTCAGGCTGTAAATCAACAGTACACATGAACCAATCTACATACATCTGAATTTTGTTCCTTTCAAAGTAGTTCCCTATTGAGACTGTACACTTACTCCTCAAGGAAAGGGCTTACAGACAGTTTATTACTGGCACAGGAATGCTGCCATGCCATTTTAGAGTCGCCCTTTGTTTCTGGATTAAATTCCATGATCCACCTCAAGGATTTAACTGGTTCATTACACTAAGCTTTGAATTCCTCTCTTATGTCATTTACTGTAAAATCCTCACACGAAGGATGGACTTTATTGTCAAAAAGGTCTTCATTTCAAACCTTAGCTTTACCAATTATTGGCTGTTTGACCTTGAGTAAGTTACTTAGGCCCTCTGAGCTTCAGTTTCCTCAGTTATAATGCAAATCAAGATGATCACCTTGCCTTGTATGAGCAGAAATAGAAGATGCTATAAGTGGAGAACTAGGCCAGTGCCTGGCCCATAAAAGGCATTCCTACAGCTATTTTGTTAGGATACTTTTAAAAAATACCAAAGTGTGTTGAGGAGGAGGTACTGCATAAGGACTTCCTAACGTCATTCCTAAAGCTGAAGCCTAAATGTGTTTTCAACAGTGACAACCCTCTTTTCCAAGATTGTGTCGTCTGATGTATTTGTTCAAGAGTCACTTTACCCTAACACACCTATTTTGGCCTTTGATACCATTTTCCACTAAAAGGAAATACAACTCCTTGGAGAAATGACTGATCCTAGAACTGGGCAAGGAATGCATACAAGTCTAGAGCATCTTGTCATTCCAAAGAGCAAGGAAACCATCAAAGACTGCTAGCCTTGTGTCAAAAGTACTTAAGATCAACTTGAATGAGATCCTATTGGCATAAGATAAGACAATTTGAGTATCAAGGGAAGAATAATTGCAATATATTAAAACACATCAAATGTGTTTAAATCCATGAGTTCAAAATTATTGATAGAAAACAAAAATACCTAATTGATCATCTTTCCAAGATGCTAAGGAATCAAGTCACTATCTTAAAATAATTAAATGGAAAGACAGGAGCATTTTTATCCTGCCTTCCATATGAATTGTACCACTGGGTATCCAAAAGAGGGAACGTTCTCCATACAGAAGTATTCTAGCTAATACATAAAAAAGAACTGATAGAACTAGCACAGCAGCATTTTGTAACCCTTGATGTGCTAATTAATCAAAGGGTGTGCAGATCACAAGAGACCACCAGACATCAAGTGCCGCCTGATGGAGGAGCACACCACCTGTGAAGTCTTGCCAAAAACATCTGAATCTGATCAAGCCTCTGGCCCAAGTACAGATGTATAGTCAATACAAGGACAGAGCAACGTGTTAAACTATTAGCAAGTTCCAGACTGTGGTAAGCTCTCTGCGACCAAAAAATAAATCTTGTTTCATCAATAAATAGCTTGCAAAAGGAAAGAAAAGATAACAGAGGGAAAATCTATAGATTAATAAAAGAAATTCTTAAAAAAATCAACCAATTGCTCTCTGTTTATTTGGATCTTGATTCAAACAAAAGAAAACTGTAGAAGCATGACATTTACAGAAAAAATGGAATCCTGACCATTGACTGGATGATTGATGGTGTTATGGAATTATTTCGGGGAGTGTGATAATGAAATTGTGGTTATGTTTAGAAAGTCCTTATCTTTTAGAAATATATACTGAAACATTTGTAGATAAAATGATATATGTCTGGGCTTTGCTTTGAAATAACGGAGGGTAGTAGAAGATGAGAAGGAAGTGGTAGCCATTGGCCAGGAATCTGGGTTGTTACAGGGAAGTGTGGCTACAATGGGGTTCAATTTACTGTTCTGCCTTCTTTTGCTATACCTGAAATTCTCCACAACAAATATACATACATATATATATAATGTATACATATATATCATATATTAATATTATAATATATATAAATATATATATTATATACATGTATATACACACATGTATTATATATATTTATTAGATATACACACCACACACATTTACATATACAGATACAAATACATATCTGCATGCATGTGCAAAACAGACACCGCAACATTTTTGTTATTTGCTGATAACTGCAGTCAGCGACAACTTAGAAAACTGAAAGCCCCAAGGGGCTTAGATGTGCTAAACACCTTCTCTTCTTTGTCTGCCCTGTGCTAAAATCACTGTTCCTTCCTTTGCAGGTTGATCACCTCTCTCTCCCTCCCCCTATAAGCATATACCTGACAACACGGTGAATTTTATTCTCCATCATCTTTTGTCCAAATGGTAATATAAGCCTGGCTCTGTGCTGGGCTCGGGGGCAGATGACTAGATGGCAGTAGGCCAGGATCCTGCCTACAATGAGTGCTCCAGGCATGAGGATGCCACCCTGTGATAACCGATGGGGACCCAATGGGTCTGGGATGAGAGATGTCAGAGCTGCTGGCATCAGCCTGAGAGAGTTTGGGGAGCCTTTATCCAGAGGGTGCCAGGTGAGAGGGGTTTGGGGTAATGGTGGGCTTCACAAGCAGAGAAGGGACAAGGACGACCCCAGGAGAGAGGAGAGCTTGGCAGAGGAGGAGAAGTCAGGCTTTATGCCAGGAAGAGAACAGATGTCCTTCTCTGACGTGTGGGATGGCCTGGTGACTGTGGCCACGAATTTCCAAGGGCAGCTGGGGTCTGGGTGAGAAGGGCCAGCAGTGCCTCTCAGGAGAGGCCTCCAAGGTCACTGAACAGGTGAGGGGTGAGCTCAGATCCAGGCTCCAGTGTGGGGTGGAGAAGCCACTGGAGGAAACAGAATAGATTCCAGAGGCCAGGCTGGAAATCCAGGAGGGAGGTAGGAGGGAGACCGAGGCCAGAACTAGAGCTCTAGAAGGAGATGGGTACCAGGGACAGCTGGTGGGGGCTTGGCCATGTCCGGAGCAGAAATCACAGTTGCTGAAGACTGCAGGGTGCGACATGGCCTTCTACTACATCCAGTGCAAAGAAGCCAGAATCCCCAGGACAGCAAAGCTCCTCCCTCTATGTCATGACTTAGGTCACTCGGTCCATGAGAACAGCAGAGGTTGTCTTATAGCTTAGGAACCAAGAGCCTGGTCTTCAGAAGAAGATAATCTCAGGTTCAAATACCCGCTTTGCCTCTCACTAGCAGAGTGACCCAGCTGACTGAGTGAACCTCTCTAAGTCTCAGTTTCCTTGTCTGTAAGCTGGAAATGATAACAGTATACAGCTCACAGGACTGCTACAAAGATCAGGAAGGTAATGCATGTAAGTGCCTCCCACAGAGCCTGGACTGTTGTAAGTGCCCCGTATGCCTTAGGACTTATTATTAGGATCAACAAAAAGTCTTGCTGAGATTAGAAAGGAGAGTTTCCAATCAGAAGTGACAGTAGCAACTTATTTTAAATCTTTTTTTTTTCATCAACAGAAAAATCCCCTGAGACTTCAATCTAAAAACCAAGAGTGGAATACTCAGCTCCTGGTTATACATGGAGCCCTGGGGCCTGGGGGTTGCACTGTCTATCCCCTCCCCACTCCCTCCTGCTGCCCACGGGACCTCGCTCTGTGCATGGAACAGGATGAGCGTGCATGTCAGCAAATGAAGCCGCATATTTCCTGAACATCAGCCTTGGGGTAACGACTGAGAAACTCTTGGTGTCCTCATGAAGCAGCCAGACAAGATGGGCCACTGGGCTGCACATACTCCTCTGCAAGGGAACCTGGCCAGCCTACGCTTGGGACAGCCTGAGCAGCTCTCTGGTTCTGATATCCAAAGGAACTGGACTAAACAAGCAGATAAGACATACGAGCAAAAAATAGTTGCTAGACTTGTAAGTCACAGTTCAGGAGCAATAATATGCACGAGATGACACCGTCAAGTGAAAAGACTGTGAATGTGAACTTCCCTCACTCTTGGTGCCCTTCTCTGAGAGCAGCTAAGGGCGTCTGCTTGGAGTTAGAATGCTAGGGCTCCAATACCAGCTCTCCTAGGTCCTAAATGTGACTTCAGGCAAGTGGTGTCACATCTCTGTTTCCTCATTTGTAAAATGAACAGGAGAATAGGGATCCACCTGAGAGGACTAAGTAAGTGAGAGAATGTCCGTGAGACAAACGAGAGCATGAATGTGGATGCCTTGCTCACCGCTGGCCCCTGCAATAGGCAGTCGATGTCAGCTGTGGTTATTATTACTCTATGTTTTAGCAGCTTTTATTGCTATTCTTACTACGTTATTTCCCCGAAGATGGGGAGCACCAAAAAAATCAGACCCTCTGTTAGGACACTTGACCTATTTGATTGCACATAATCAGTTCCACGCTTCTTTCCGCTATCCAGCTGAAAGTGTAGTAAGGGCAGTGGGCCAGTCCTGTTTGAATGTGGACTCTCAGTGCCTAGGCCACATGAGGCCTCCGTACAAGTGATTCAGGAGGGAAAGAGAAAGGCTGAAAGAAGGGAGAGGTGATGTTAGGCTGCGAAGGCTGAGAAAGATGTCAGGGGAGGATTTTTATGATACCAAAAGGTCACAGGCAGGGTATCAGGTGTTATCACTGATATTACCATATTGTAATCCTCCCAACACCCTGATGCTGGGGCAGAAATGCTATCACTTGATCCATAGGGAAACTAATGGTCAGAGTCGGAGGGCCCGGGTCTTGGGGTACATGGTGTCAGAGGGAATCTTGCCCTGGCAGACCACAAGCTCCTGGGTTCAGTGAGTTTCATTAGCACTTTGATCTTCCCTCAGGCCTGAGCGGGATCGTTTTTAAGTATTTCAAACCTTGCTAAAGGAAGATCAGAGGCAACCTGAAGATTAAAGGAGTTTTTTGCTAATGTCTTAAAGGGGGGAAGTCAAAACTCCAGACAACGTCCTCCTCATCCCTGTCTGTTGATGGTGCAGAGGTTGGCAGAGAAAGCCCCAGGCTCCCTTCCGGGAGTCAGCACTGCTCCTGGATGCCACAGGAGGAACTTATAAACTGATTCGTCCTTAATGTGAGAACTTAATGGAAATGAACAATCCCGCTCATCCTGCTGAAGCCACAAGCGAGGTGACGCAGAGGAAGAGAGCTGGTTTTGGAGGATGTGGGAAGTGATCTGCATCCTGGCCCTGGACTAGCTATACAACACTGGCCAAGTTACCTCACCTTCTGAACCTCGGATTGTTTATCTGGAAAACAGTGACGTAGCAGACACCATCACAGGCCCCCTCCAAATTCTCTGGACATGCACCAACATGGCAGCTCCCTGCTGCAGGCGCCTGCCCCAGGGACTTCTATAGACACAGAAGGACACTTGGCCAGAGTGCAGGGCCAGCTGAGAGTTCCTGAGAGTCAGCTCCCCAGGGAGCAGCCTTCAACCAATGGCCAACAGGAATTGGTACACTAACACCCCGGCTTTGTCTCTCCTTTTGTAGAAAAACTCTCCAACCGCATCGTCCAGTCTCTGGGGTTTGTTGGTGGACGTGAGCCCCAGCTGTCCACAGGGGACACCTGTTCATTAACACATTCTCCCTTGGTTCCTTTCCTCTCCCTCATGTTGCGACTCTCTAAGTGGTGAATTCTGAGATCATTTCCCAAATAAACTTCTTGCCCTTGAATTCTGTTCTCAGAGGCTGCTTCTGCAGGATCTCAGTCTTCACTAAATGATAAACAGTTTTCACAGGACCGAGGAAGGGTGGATATGGAGCTTCTAGACTGAGCACAGGACCAGACAGTACCACTCAGCTAATGGCAGTGACCCTGTAAAGGGGCAAATGTATCCCCAGTGAACTGTCATCCCTTCTCCACGCACCTGCTCTCAGCACAACCCTGAATCCTCCATGCAGATTCCCAGGCCATTAGCAGCCTAGGCTAGTGGCCAAAGACAGGATTTATGAAAATTCAATAAGGTTTCATCCACCTCCAAAGCTTTTAACAAGTCCTAGTGGAGGAGAGACACTAAACCGTTGATTTACAGCCTCCTGGCTGGAGCCAATTACTTTTCAGGTGGAATCACTTAGGCAGGAATATATTTCATGGGTGATTTTAGCTGGCTTTCACGTGGGAGGAGGAGTGAATTGTGTCCACCTCTGCTGCCTGGCTTTCTCATTAAGGGCTTGGTATGGTGAATCCTTATGGAGCAGACTGGACATGTAGAACCCTGTTAAACGATGGGGGGGCACACCCAGGTTACAGTTCTGCAGTCTCACTTACAGTCAGTTTTCTACTCTAAAGGGTCATTCCTACCAGGTTCAGAATCCTAACTCCAGCCGATTAGGCCCCATTAAAAGGAGGATTTCATAAATAAGAAACTCTGAACTACTGTGTTTCTTCACTGCATCTTTGCCATATTGTTTTTTCCAGTTACCAAAAGACTAAAAAAACAGCCTAAGACAAAAGACAAAGCTGACGGAATGAAGTGGAGGGTTTTGTTCATCAGAAATTCTAGCCGAGAATTTCTTTTAAGAAAAACAGTTAAACTAAAAAAAACTAGCCATTTCCCAGGGGATTCCACACGTGTTCATGGTTTCTAGGAACATTTAGGAAGAAATAGAGCCACCAGGTCTTCCTACCACCTTGAAATTAGCCCCCATCACTAGGGGGTGGGAAGAGAAGGGAGGTGGTCATCTCTGGTGGGCAGGAAATGAGGCAGGCATGGGAGTGGCAGGACAGAGAAGAGAGTGCCCTGGAGAATCTCAGGGAGAGAATAAGAGGCCCAAGACCAACTCTGGGAGGGAAGATGGCCACAGAGGGAAGGAAAGGGGATTTTTATTTTATAAGTGATATTGTGGGTAATAAATTGGATTTCCTTTCAAATTCTTTGAGAGACAAATGAAGAATGGTATTACCTTAATTATTTTTGGTTGTAGTCTGCATTTCTTGAATGCAAAACCAAGCAGAGGCTGGGCCATGTGCTGCTATGGTTTATATTCAGGTTGCATTTATTAGGGGTAAAGTCAGACTGTACTCTGGGTTAAGATAATAATGGTAATAACAACAACAACAATAATACATGGATAGTTGGGATATGATGAGGCTTAGCAATGGCATTTGAAAAGGACTTGGTATTTGAGCTTTTTTTAAATAATAGTAAGACAGGTGTTACAGACCGAATGTTTGTGTCATCTCAAAATTTGTATGTTGAAACCTAATCCCAAATGTGACGATATTAGGAGGTTGGGTCTTTGGGAGGTGATTAGGTCACGAGGGTGGAGCCCTCATGAATGGAATTAGTGCCTTTATAAAAGAGATCCCAGAGAGCTCCCTCACCCTTCCACCATGAGGACACAGTGTGAAGACAGCTGTCTATGTCCCAGGAAGCAAGCTCCCACCCAACACTGAATCTTCTGGGGTCTTGATCTTGAACTTCCAGCCTCCAGAACTGAGAGTGGTAAATTTCTGCTGTTTTTGTGGTGTTTTTGTTATAGCAGCTCAAATGGACTAAGACAACATGGCTTTCAAGAAAAAAGTAAAGGTAATTTTTTTGTGTGTGTGTGTGAGGAAGATCAGCCCTGAGCTAACATCTATTGCCAATCCTCCTCCTTTTGTTTTCCTTTTTCTCCCCAACGCCCCAGTAGATAGTTGTACATCATAGTTGCACATCCTTCTAGTTGCTGTATGTGGGACGCCGCCTGAGCATGGCTGGAAAAGCGGTGCGTCGGTGCGTGCCCGGGATCCGAACCTGGGCCGCCAGTAGTGGAGCGCGCACACTTAACTGCTAAGCCACGGGGCTGGCCCCAAAGTAAAGGTAATTTTAAGGTACACTAATAGGATATAGTGTCATTAGCAAACAAAGTGCTAAACAGGAGAAGATAAAACACCAGGATTGAAAACTGGCCTTAAATTCTGAAGGTTATCATTCAGTAAAGGGGGGAGAGGGGGACGTGCTCTTTATGGTACAAAGGGAAGAATTAGAAGCAATATACAGAAGACCATATCCTACTCTCTATGGAAAGAAATTTCTAATAAATGCCTATTCTCTTTGGAAATAATTGTCTAAATTTTAAATCCAGATGTACTAGCTTTGAAAGAAATGTGTCTTCTATTTCTAGAGGTCATTGGAAGGAGGTCAGCTGAGGATATTGAGAGAAATCTTCAATTTGGATGGGGGCCCGGACGTCATTGATCCTTATGATCCCTTATAGCTCAAAGGCTTTATAATTCCTGAAGTTCCCACCTCTAGGGAGTCTGCAAACTCGCACCCAGTAGACTGATGTGAATTATTCATCAAAACTAACAGTTTGAGGAACACTTCATAGATCTTATTTTGGAGACTGTCTTAAAGCCTTTCTTGATTCCATCTATGTTCTCACCTGTGTGCTAATTGGAGGAAGAGGGATAGTGAACTCACTTTTGCCTGAAATACATGAAAGCATGCTGTTTCTCCCACATCACACGCCTTCCCCACCCAATTCAGTTTCACTGGCTATAACTCAGTTTTTGCCAAATTTGGCCAGAGAGTATTTATATATTTTTTTTAATTTTCGTGATTTTTGTTCTCTCCTCTTTGAATCAGACAAGTCTTGGTTTCCCCAGAACCTTATTCCCGTAAGAAACACACTCATAAGAAATAGTAACAATGTCAGCCACAGTAGACAGACCTATGCCCCTGACTGACCAAAGGATCAATGACCCACTCCCAGATCAGCTGGAAAAGAGTGTCCCTACAGTAAGGCCCAGGCTGCACATTCTTGGGAGCCAGCAGGGCATGGCTGTGTGGCCCCAGAGCAAGGAAGTGCTGGATGAATAAGGACTCACAGGAGGGCCAGTAATTCCAATGCCCGGGTCGCCACGGTTGCCGGGAGAGCCAGGTATCCCAGGGGCACCTTGGTCCCCCTAGAAAGAGAAAAAATAAGATCAACAGGTCAGTTCTGGGAAGGAGAGGGCCAGGGTACAAAAGGAATTGTGCTTCTCCCACTGTCCTGACTACACTCTCCATCTAGCTCCTCTCCCACCACCTGGACCCCACATGCCCCCTACAGTTCACCTAAGCAGCCCTTCACCCCACCTAGTCCAGCACACACGGACCACAGCCACCAACTGCAATCATGCAGCTTTCAAGGCTGACCATGCCCCAGTCTTGAGCATGGCTCCTAATGTGATTATGACAATATGACCCCCCCATGTGACCACAGTTCTAAATTTTACTCTCCTTCTTCCAGACTTCATCACGCCTCCATCCTGACCACACCCAAGATTTGACCATGAACCCACGTTTCAACTCAGCTCCCAAATCACCAAAAAATTAATTAATCAATTCACCAATAATTTGTCAAGTACCTATATTTTGTGGGTCACTTTTCCAGGGGTAGGGAGAGGCAAGGATGACTGAGTACAACCTTCGCCTTCAAGCATAGTGGTTAATATAGTGTGGACTTAGGGGTCAGATGCCTGGTATTAAGTTCTGGCTTCAACGCTTATTAACTGTTGATTTAAGAAAGTGACAAGCTTTAGTTTCTTCATTTACAAAGGGCTAGGGAAGAACAGCAGCTGCGACATCCACGGAAGTCATGCTCGTTGAACGAGATTAGGCAGACAGAGTGCCTGGCACGACACTCAGTGCAAGTAGCTGTCGTGGTTGTTGCTGTTCTCATGTACCTGTCATTCTGGACTTTGATGGGAAGGAAAGGAGAAGGAAAGAGAAAAAGAGAAGAGATTCTGTTCACCATTTCCTGTAGAAGGAAGCTGAGACAGAGTCACACCTTCTTATCCACAATTTCAAAATCCTCCACTTCTGAAAACAAGTGCTTATCTTAACCCAATTGGCAGCAAAACCTGACTTATACTGACACAGGTTACTTACAGTCTTTAATTATCCCATTTTGTATGGATATTTACACATTTCTGTTGCATCAATATTAATGAGTTTGATTAGGAGTGCTGCCCCACACACCACAGTAAATGTTTTATATGTAGTTTGCAAATTACTGCCTTTCTAAGTTACAGAATGAATTCAATCCAAAACACACGTGCCCCCGACAATTTTATGTAAGGGACTGTGCACCTATATTAGGTCAGCTGAACTGCAGCCAAGTCCAATACTGGAATGGCAGGTGACCTTGTTCAAGCCACTTAATATCTCTGGGATGACTTAACTTGCATGACAAAGGGAAAGAGCCCTAGAAGGTTATTATGAAGAGCCAACAAGGCAATGTGCAGCAAACTGATTTCAGGTAGAACCTGATATTGCTGGGCAACACATTTCTTTATTAAGGTTTATGCTTTGAAGCATTAAAAAAATCCAATTAACGATCAGCTTATCCTCTAACCATCATTTCAATTGGAAAACGGCATTTTGGACTTTTAAGAAAAGTAATGTTTCTAAGATGATTTGTTTTCTCTGCAGTATGACTGTTGCTTGGATGACTACGTATGTTATATATTTATTCAACCAGTGTTTGTCGTTTATTTGTTGCAAGCAGCAATTGACGTTCTAAGACCAAAAGATGACTCAGTCATGAGTCCTGCTCATTTTCAATACTCAGTGCTAAGTTCTGAACAGAAATCTCGTTCACGCGAATTGGGAGAATCAAGGCTTGTGAAGTTCCCACAAATGAGATGAATCAAAATTCAAACTTCTCACTAGGCTCCATAACATTGTCATTTCCCCTTGTCTCTCCAGGCCCAGGGCTGGTCACGCTCTTGAGAGCCATAGCATCCCTCTGCCCCACAATCACCTCTGTAAATAGTGCCCCCCTGAAATTCCCCAAAGTCCCAGATGGTGCACTCTATTTCTTTAGAATAATATAGTATGGCTGATTCTGGGAAGTACAAAATTCTTGGGACTGCTAGAAAATCTAATTTCTATGCATCAGGAAGGTGGAGAAGGAAGGAAGTCAAGAAAAGAGGCAAATATAGAAAAAAGTGTAATGAACTAAAAATGAATATGATCAGTGTTGTATCAGTCACCAGCACATTGCAACAGGGGGAGCATCAGCCAAGAAGATTTCAAACTGGAAGCCAGGTGACTCTAGGTCCAGTCTTAGGACAATGTCAGCCTGACCCTTGATCTTGGCTAGGTCCCATAACCTTTCTGTACCTTAGGATCCTCATTAGTTAGAACAAAAAAGAATATTCTAGCAAATTCCCATGTATTTTATAAAGACTCATTTAAAAGGTAAAAGACTATATAACAGTGAGTATTACAGGTGTATTATTATCATTTTATCAGCATAATTAGAAGACAGACAATAAGCTAAACACAGATATATCATAGAAATCCATATCCTTTTGGACCTCAGTTTCTTTTTAAAATATTCAATGTAGATTTTCTAATTATTTTCTGTTTTAGCTTGGTTCTCCCTTCTTCCCAAGGCTATGTTTATGCACACCAGCAAACCCTACCTACTGCAAGCTAAACCACACAAGCAACCAAATTTGTATCCTTCTATGCTATTTGTTTACACCCCTGCTTCTTGCACATGCTGTTCCCCTTGGGGGATATTCTCTGTCCATATTCTAAGCTTCCAAACACCTACCCATCAATTAAGACTTAGCCCAATCATTCCATTTCCATAAACCCGCCTCTGTCTGTGCTCCTCCCTGTCCTCTTGCAGATATTTGTATGTATCTTCATTAATCTTAACACAGTGCCCTCCCATTTTCTCTGTCTGACCCTCTGACTTCTATGTGTCTTAAAACCATTTATTCATTCATTCATTTATCCATTTATTCAACTAAACTAAAATAAACTATCCATTCATTCATTTATCTATATTCAACAAATATTCATCAAGTATCTCAAATGAGTCAGACCTTATGTTGGGTACAATATCTATACGCTTTTGCATCCACAATGCCCAGCTTAGGGCCTGGCACAGGTGGCAGCCTTTAACAGCAATTTCCTGAATGCCAGAATGAATAAATCCAACATCACTCACATTTTGCCAGGTACTAAATTCTGTCTTTGACCAAAATCAACTTTTTACAAAGGGGGGAGCATGATAGAAAGACCTCTCCCAACCCAGCCTGGAATCTGAGTCACGATTGTTGTCTCCTGTAGGGTAGCCAGGCCTGGCTCCATCTGAGTGTTTATAGCCCAATGTGATGCTAACATTTTCCCCAAGCAACAACACTTCACAGCTTAATGGACTGAAACTTTTAAAAAATGGCCCCGAGAAAAGATTGAAAGACCTTAACGCTCTGTCAGCAAAAGCAAGAAGACTCATGATTTTTTTAAAAACAGGGCGCACATGAGCTAGAATCTATAATACTGACTTTAGCTCCTGTTTTGGCTGCAAGACATTCTGGGCCAGTTTAACGGTGTCCAGAGAAGAAATGAGTGAGGAAGTGTGGGATCTTATAAGGAGAATGACATTTATTGAGCAACAACTATGTGCCATAAGATCATTTCCCTCTACAGGAGCTCTTTGGAGGTTAAATATGCTTTACCCCTGTATACAGAAAAGGAACAAAGAGTCTCAGAAAGAATAAGCCACTTGCCTTTAAGTCATCTATCTTGTAGGTAGGTGAGCTGGGATCCTAATCCAGTTCTGTATGAAAGCAAAACTTATTCAATTTTCTAGAAACCAGTGCCACCCAAGAGAAGGAAAGGTAACTTTAAGAGTCTTCCTGCAGTTATAAGTAAATAGGATGGGCCTAGTGGGTGCCAGTGAAAACCTTTTTATAGCTCCCTTCCTTAATTCCAGGAAGTGCGTACAGTCAGCACCAGGGACAGCACCAGGGCAATGCATACAGCAGGCACCCTCTGGTACCTCTCTCTCTGTCTCTCCCTACTTTCCTCCCTCCTTCCTCCCCTTGAGCTCCCCATTCCCAACTAAAGACCCCCCCTGAATTCCAACTTACCTTCCCAATGCCAACTGACTACGGAAACTTTTATTTTTAAACCACATTCTAACTTACAAATGTAGACAATGTCAACATTGGAGTGGGTCATCTGTTTATACATTTTAAATAGGAGGAAACATTTAGCCAAAGGGACAGCATGACTTATCCTGGGTCCCATGGAGTTGAAACTGGTTGGTCAATTGGACCCCAGGTCAAGGCTCTCTGCACTCCTCACCCCAGGGTTTCAGCCTGCCTCTCTGCTCATCAATGCTCCCTCCACCCACTTCCACTTGGGCTTTCTCTCTCCAACAACATGGTTGCAGGGATGGGTAAGGCCTCTCTAGATCCCCACCTTCTTGCTGCAACCCTAAATCAGACTCCACAGGGTGATCTAATAATAAAGATCACTAATGTTTATTAGGCATGTACCTGTGATAAGCACGAGGCTAGGCAACTATTTTTATTTGCATTATATCATTTATTTTTCCCCCAAACTCTGCCTGGGAGACAGATTTTATTAACCTCATAAATAATTATCACAGAGAATGGACATCTTAAGCCAATGCTTCTGGTGCCCTTGCCTTCCTTTCTTCTAAGAGGAGATCAATTTCTTGTAGATCCCAAAGGTTCCTCCTTTAAGGAGAAAAGTGAGAGCCATGAGCACTGCCGGTCAGACACTGGGCTCACCACATCACAGGGGAACCTCAGACACACTCCTTAGATTGGTTGTTAATTCACGAGGTTCTCCAGGTATTGGGTCCTGCCCCCTGCTCCTCTCTACACATGCCCACTGCTCCAGATATATGGAACTCTTTTATATGCCTCCAAATTCTGACAAGTTGTTTCCAACGTTTTTTTTAATTCAGAAATTAGGGAGTTGTCAAATATTTGTTCAGATCACTCAAAGAACTTGCTCATTTCTTTTTACTTTGATCATGAACAACAAAATCACTATTTGAGGAATGCACATTAGCCTACTATGACATCCAAGCATCAAGTTTGGATGCTTCCAGAGGTCAGCTGCCTGAATAGGGAAAATACCACAAAACAAAGAGCCTAATGTAGATGCATCAATTATTCCTGAAGCCTCACACTTCATACCCTGGATATTATTGTAAGCAAGCCTTTTACATAAAATTTAATAAGCAACACACTGTGTGGTTATGTTACTGAGATCCCAAAGATACAGCTACAGAATATAAGGAAAAAAGAAAAGCTCTCCTACTATTAAGTGAATGAGTATCTGGAGCTTGGGATAGAACTTCCAGGAATAGCAGCAGATATGGATTCCAAGAGCGTAAATAACTCAGCTAGGATGGACGGTGATGTGCTTTAGAAAGGTGCTAGTGGACTCAGAGAGTGGCTCTCCAGATGACTAGCAATGACACTGAAGGTATATACAATGAATTTTTAAAAATTTGTCTTCAGAAACATATGCAATTGGATAAAAAGTAACTATGATAACTATAATTGTAGTTATTGTAACACTTTCATTTATGTGATTTTAAATATACATGTTAAACTAAAGCAAAAAACTAAACAGTCTAATGTCCACCATTGACTATTTCACCCACATTCTTAAGTTTATGCATTTGAGTTGGTCAAATACTTTCTCATTAAATGTGGGCATATTTACAGTACAGGCTCATCTCTGAACACATTCTATCTCACGTTTCAGTGTCTCCTCCCATGTTAATACCCCTGCAGAGAATTCCTTCCTCATCTTCTTCCCCTTCCAACTGCTAAGCACATGTTAAAATCAGGACAAATCTCACCTCCCCCAAGAAGCCTTCCAGTCAACCTAGGCTGGGTCAGGGACCTTCCGCCCACCTCACTTGTGTCTGAGCTTCCCTCTCTGCTAGAACTTGTCTGCTTTGGCCTGTTTGTTTATCCATTTTCCTCTCTGGCTCCTGAGCTGTTGGAGGGCTGGGAACACGTCACACACGTCATTGTCATCCCACGGTCCACCTCCAGATCTGACACGCGACAGAAGCTCAGTGGATGTGCAACAAATGAAATAACAAATGCATTGGTAATTCATGCATAAATGAGTCAATGAATGAATGATTCAGTGTAAAGATAACTTCAGGAAAGCTTCCTCGATCACGCAGGAAAGTTCTCTTAAGTATACTCCCTAATAGGCAAAGTCATCTTTTCTGAGTTGTGGTTGCAAGTGAATTGAGGAAGAGACAGCAGTCATCTACCTAAGTGTTTCCCTTTCCTCCTGGTTGATCAGCTAGATGACAGCCCCCACTTCTCCTGTAGTGTCAAGAGGTTGGTGGAAATTAATTACCACCTCCAGGCCTGGCCCACAAAATCTTTCCACAAAATCCTCTGCTGTCTTTTCCCTCATTTATCACTGCACACCAAGGATTTGGTAGAAGACACTGAGGTCTTAGAGGGTGGAATTGTCATTGGACTGAAGGAGTGTGAGTCCCTGAGTGGCTGTGTGGATCAGAACTCCCCACCCACCATAACTCCCATTAGACTTAACGTGAATGAGAAATAAACTTTTATTGTGCTACGAGTCTGAAATTTGGGGATCAACTGTTACCACAATTAGACTAATAACACAAGACTGCTTAGATCTATCTCTCCGCCAGTTGAAAGCATCTTCTGCAACTTCATTTAATGAGTCGACATTTATTAAGTACCAACTGTATGGCAACTACTTCAATATCACAGTTCAGAGTCACGGAGCCTTTAGTTACGTGATATGTGATGAACCGAGGAAAAGGGAAGTAGATTGAGGTGACCAGAGACGCTTACAATTAAATTTTCCAAGGTCTCTTTCTAAATGCGTGGCATCCGCAGTTTGCTTGCATAAACACTAACCTTGGTTCCTGGAGGTCCAGGTAATCCAGGTAGTCCACGAAGTCCCTGGGGAAATGAAAGATACAAGGACAGTCATGGGACCACAAGGGAGCATTTACCTGTCTACCACGTGCTGAGCTGTGTGCACCCTATGCTGTGGGGGCCCACGGATGGATGGGAGTCTTACCATGACTTGTCTTGTACAAAGGAAAAAACCTGTTTCTGAGCCAGAAGTCACTTAGGTGTGAATTCTGACTCCTCCACCTTTCTCCTCTGTGTGACCTTGAGCAAATCCCTCCATCTCTCTTAGCTTGTTTTCCTACTTAAGATCCTTATTTTATAGGCTCCCACAAGTAAGGCAAGGCCAGGTTTCAAAGTAGGGCTCATTGGATTCCAAAGTCTGATCACTTTCTTGTTAACGCTGCTATCAAGACCTGGGAGAGCCAACAGGAAAAGTTTTCAATTTCAGGATGAAGCGTTTTGCCTAACGCAGCACGCATGGCCAGAATTAAAATCACAGTCTACTTTTGGCAGTATTGGCTGAAAGAACCCGAGTGAAGAAAGACGGCACAGTCCAGTCCCTGTGGGTTCACAGCCAAGCTCTCCCACTTTCTGGCTATGTGACTTTGGCAAGTGAGTCACCTCTCTGAACCTCATATTCCCCATCTATAAAATGCGGTTACTGATACTGCTACGCTCTGAATGTTAGTGTCCCCCCAGATTCATGTGTTAAATCCTAATGCCCAATGTGATGGTATTAGGAGGTGGGGCCTTTGGGAGGTGATTATGTCATGAGGGCTGAGCTCTCATGAATGGGATTAGTGCCCTTATGAAAAAAGTTCCAGAGAGATCCCTTGCCCCTTCCACCATGTGAGGACACAGAGAGAAGTCGTCAGTCTACAACCCTGAAGAGGGCCCTCACCAGAACCTCACCATGCTGACACTCTCATCTGGGACTTCCAGACTCCAGAACTGAGAAATAAATTTCTGTTGTTTACAAGCCACTAGTTTACGGTATTTTGTTACAGTAGACCAAATAGGCTAAGATAAGTACTCACTTCTCAGGGTAGTTGTGAGGATTAAGTATAAAGTGCTTAGTACCTGACACAAGAAAATGCTACACTAGTTAATATAATAGAGCTAGCTGAGTGGCACACACTATGGATTTATGTGAATCATCTCACTTAATCCTTGAGTGATAGGTGCTAGTATCATTCACATTTTAGGATTAAAAGAAAGTCACATTTAGGATTAAAGATGAAGAATGTAGGCACAGAGAATTTGAGTCCTTTGTCCAAGGTCACACAGGTAGCAAGTTGTTCTGACTAGAACCTGGGTCTTCCTGTCCCTCTTTATGAGGTGGTGAGCTCTTGAGAGTGAGACTGTCACATTCATCATTGTCTTCAGAGTCTAGTACAGAGCCTGGCTCAGATTGGACCTCAGTAAACTGAGGCAGATTGCACTATCAGTCCCAACTCTTCACCCCCCTTCCTGTGAGAGGCTTATACATGCCCACCCACTGCCAATGGACTTGCAAGACCTCTCATGGGGGAAACAAACACTCCTGCCCTGTTGACATTGGGCTTGGCCACGTGACTTGCTTTAGCCAGTGGCAAATGAGCAGACATGACATATGCTATGTGCAGGCAGAAGCTTTAAGAGTCATTGCATGTCTCTGCCATGAGAACATGGCATCTCCTTTAATCATGGGTTTCTTCTTTAGCTTGGAGCCCGGAATGAGAAGACAAATGAGGCAGAAATACAGCAGTCTGATCAGAGATGTCAAAGGTAACACAGGGCCTTTTCTTAACGGTTGAAAGCCACTGAGATTCTGGGGTTCTTTGTTACTGCAGCAAAACTTACTAATACATCTCACTTTCTGTTCAAGACATATTGAGATGCTTGCAACATGGACATAATATCCTCAAGCATTTGCACATACAGTCCATCTGTCTGGAACACGCTCCCTGTGCTGTTCTGCCTGAAAATAATTTCTTCTCAACTTTCACTTTTAGCACAAATGCCACTTCCTCTGTGAGCTTTTCCCTGACTTTACACATGGGCCAAGAAGCCTCTTCTCTATGTGCACATCCATGATTGGCCCAAGCTCTGGTATTCTGTGTGTATGACTGTCTCCCCATTGGGTCATGAGCATCTCACCATCACAGACGCTAATCCATCTCTGTGTCCCCAGCGCCTGGCCCAGAGCCTGACACACAGCAAGCAGTCCATGCATAACGTTGTGCTGCATCTCATGCCTGAACTGCATCAGGGCACACTGTTCCCCCAGACTGTGCCCCTTTCCCAACAGGCCCAGTTTCATCGGCTATCACTCAATTTCTACAAACTTTGGCCAGTGAGTCTTTTTTCTTTTTTCTTTTCCTCTTTTAAGTCTATCCTGGTTGTCACGAGCACAGAAACCCCTGGACCTGACACTTACCGGCTCTCCATCATTCCCCTTTCCAGGTGGCCCAGGGAGCCCGGGAGCACCAGGATCACCCCTGGGGCCAGCTGGCCCTGGGCTCCCCTCTTCACCTGCTGCTCCCTGGAAAGAAAAGTAGACAGTTTCTAGGATCAATGACATGCAGAGAGTGAGATTTTCAATGGTGAACCAGCCTGAAGTGGGTTGGCAGGTTTCCTGGTGATGCCCTGGCTGTTTCAGGAAGCCCATCGCTCTGAGGACATAGAAAGATGGACTACATAATGTGTGTAACAGGCTGGATTGTGTCCCCCAAAATTCATATGCTAAAGTCCTAACCCCCAGTACCTCAATTTAGAAATAGGGTCTTTGCAGATGTAATTGGTTAAGTTAGGTTGAGGTAATACTGGAGTAGGGTGGCCCCTAATCCAATGTGACTGGTGTTCTTATAAGAAGGGGAAATTTGGAGACCGATACGCATAAAAGGGAGATAATGTGAACACACAGGGAGAAGACAGCCATCAATAAGCCAAGGAGAGAGGCCTGGAAGCATCCTTGCCTCATGCCCTCAGGAGGAACCAACCCTGACAACACCTTGATCTAGGACTTCCAGACAGAGTGAGAATGGTGAGACAGTAAGTTTCTGTTGTTTAAGGCACCCAGTCTGTGACTTTGTTACAGCAGCCTTAGCAAAGGAACACAACGTGGAACACGGGAATGGAAAGGACATCAGTGGTTTTTTAGTCCAACCTCCCACCCAGGGCAGGAAACCATCGGGAGTGTCTCTTACAGGCAGTCCTCCATTTCTGTTTGAACTCCTTCCAGAGCGGAGAGCTCATCACCTCCCTAGGCTGTTCATTTCTTTGTTGGGCAGCTTTGCTACATAGTGTTTCTTTACATTCAACCAAGACAGCCCTCTCTGATATCTTCCTGACATCTGACACTCAATCTGTTCCCTGGAGCTCTGTGGACTAAATCTAATCCCTCCTCACACGATAGGCCTCCAGCAATATGAACACAGCTCAGGGCTCCAAAGTAGACAGAGAGAGAGCCAGGATTTGATGAGGGAGGGACCTGTGCTTTGTGCTCCCTCCTGGCAAATGGTCACGCTTCTGACCACAGAGCCATGAGCCCCAGGTGGCAGCCCTGGCTGTGGAATGTTGGGTGGAACCACATGAGCCGCAGGGACTCCTTTTCCCAGGCAGGGCTCCCTTGGGCCTAAGCTGCCACCTGAAGGTCTCCAGACATTCCCTGATGGAGAGGAGCTGAGGTACAATGTACCAAAGATGGGCAAAGCAAGGGACGGAGAGGATTTTTCCAAGCCACGGGGAGGATCAGCTTCCCCAAGCCTTAGGATAGCCACTGGACAGAGTATGAGAAAGAGAGAGCATGCCCTGGTGTCGGAGGAGTTTTACCACTTTGCAGAGCACTTAAAGTTCCTTCCAAAACCAGCCCAGGGCCTTGGCCTTCAGCCTGTGTCCTGCTCCACCAAGAAGAGAGGTTTGGCTACCCCTAGAGGTTGGATGTGCCAACAGCTCCCTGATTTTTCTCTTCTGCTCAACTAGCCTCAGAAAGCTTCTGACGTGGTGGTCACCCCTTCTAGGTTGTCAACGCCCTACTTACAATGTGTCCAGAACGGAGAACAACCTTTTAGATGTAGTATAATCCAGGAAGAGCAGACGGGCCAGGATTTTTTCCCTCGCTTAATCTGGGTGTTCTACTTGTATGACTGCAGTCTAAGACAGGATGGTCTTTTTTTCAAAAAAATTTTAGCACCTGCATCATATAAGGGTTATTATTGAATTTATGATCAACTAACACCCCAAAACCTATGAGACATATTTTCCACAGGTTGGTTGTGGAAATTTTCTCTGAAATAAATCATTTTTTTCTTTTGAGACATGTATTTTAAAATTGAGCTTTCCTGCCAAAATACAAAAGTGTACATCTATTCCTGTTAAATTTTGCCAAAATATAAAAGATAAAATGACCACTCCATTAAAAGGTTCCAGGCGAAGTGGACTTGAAGGAATTCATATTGAATTTTAGACACTTGTGTGCTGGGAGGGGGCCTCTGTGGACAATCCATCAGGAGCTGGGGGGACACTGGGATACCTGTCCATGGATGTGAAACCTGCTTACGTGGGGAGATGAGGTGAGCCCTCTGACATGTCAATTCTTCAGTTAACCTTTGCAACCTACGATCAACATATTAGCGTCTCCATTTTACAGATGAGAAAATTCAGGTGCACAGAGGGCACCTGAGATCAAGATTTCCCAACCTTGGCACGATTGGCATTCGGGGTGGATAATCTGTGTTGCAGGGTGGAGGGGCGCTGTCCCGCGATGGTGAGATCTTTAGCAGAATCCCTGGTCTCTACCCATCAGCCACCAGTACAGTAGAAGTTCCTTACCAGTAAACGTCAGAGACATTTCTTAAAATGTGAGGTCAGACATTTCAAAAAGCTGTGAACTCTCCTCCTCTGCCCCTGGGGTGTTGGTATTTTGTGGGGGACACTGCGTCTCTCTTCTTTCTAATAAATAGAGCTCTTTCTCATAGTTGGGAAGTTCTAACTATGCACGCAAAGGTGTGGGGGGGATAACTTGGTGCACCGAATTGCGAGAAAGCAGTATTTGAGTCAGACGGACTAGCTCTGTGGCTCACCAGCTGTGCGATGCAGGGCACATGAATTAATCTCTCAGAGCCTCAGCGCCGACGTCTGTCAAATGGGGATCCCTCTGATTCACAGGTCTGTTGTGAGGGTTACAAGAGGCGGTTTCATGCCTCCTCCCTCCCTTCTGCTCAGAGAGTCCCCTCTGACTCCTGGGTCCTAAACCAGGCCCGAGCAGGGCAGGCTCCTTCTTGCTTCTTGGAAGTCGGGAGGAGCTGCTGTGTGCTGAGAGGCCGCACTGTGTCTTACCTTCTCTCCACGCTCCCCGTCTTTCCCAGGGGGGCCTCTGATGCCGGGGGGGCCCTGAAGAAAGAAAGGTCGTTGATATGGTGAAGGTCAAGATGGCCTGTAGCTCCCAGAGAAGGGTGATCCGCTCCCCTTTTAGTGGACAACTACAGCTTTGTCCCCACTTGTTCCCTTCCCTGACTTAACTTCCCCAGGGGCCTTGCTGCTGTCTGCTCCCTGCCTGCATAGCTGTTGCTCCCCTGGTCTGCTCACACCTCCTTGCACATCAGAGCTCTAAATATGCAGGCCTGACTGTCCACTCTCCCTGGACTGTAGATCTCAGAGGCCAGGGCAGGGCCCAGGCTAGAGGGGACCCCAGGAGGACGAGGATGACCTAAGAACACAGGCTTGGCACCAGAGACCTGCTCCACCAGCATCTGTAGAGTCCCCCAGAGGTTGACTTTGAGACAAGGCTCAAGTGGAAGTGTTCCATGGATGCACCAGTAGGGAACAGGGAAGTGAGAAAGGGGAGGACAGGCAGCTAGTAACACTTTTGTGCAACTGTGGCTCAGTCCTGCTGGGGGCTCTGCGAGTCAACATAGGAGGCACCCTCAGAACATCTCCACCAGGGGTGAAGGAGCTGGGGCATTTACACACCCACTGATCAGAGTTGCTTCTGGTGGTGTTATTGGCCACAGGTCATGGGCCTGGCTGGACAACACAGTCTCTAGGAGGCCCAGGCACAGGAATGCAGGGCTGGCTCCTGAAAGTCAGCGGCAAGCACTGAAGTGAGGAGGGTGACATGATACTGGCAATGTTCCAGTAGCATCTACAGCAACCACTAACTACACGACTCAGTCTCACTGCACCTCAGTTTCCTCCTGTGTAAAATGGGGCAATGGTAATATCCACCTCCCAGGGTCCTGAGGATTAAATGAATTAACAGGGGTAAAGTACTTAGAACTATGCCTGGCATGCAAAAATGCCCAGTATTTGTCCTCTAAATTGCTATGATTATTACAGTAAAGGTCGACGACTGAATGATACTGACTTCAAGCTACTTCAGGAGCATAATTCTCTGTTGCCCTTGACTAGATGCCATCGGGTGTTTTATGGCACAATGTTAAAGTTGAAACCAACGTCTACAGTGGATCTTAAAGCTAGTCCATTAGCAGACACCTTGGGACCCACGCAGGAGAGGCAGGATCCAATACGCCAAGAGTGGTGGGACGTTAAAGGTGAACCAGCACAGCCTGCTCTCTCCGTTTTGAAGATGAAACATCTGAGGCCTCAAGGAGTGGCTTGCAGGGGCTTGCAGCCAGTTCATGGCAGAGCTGTGATTGGAATCCAGCTACCCTAACAGCCAGGGCCCTTGACTTCTAAGGTTCATTTTGTTTCTTCTAAGGCAAACTCTGATGCTGATTCCAACATCAGTGACATATACGGACTTTCTGCAGTTACAACAACTTCATTTACCACGTGGAGATCTGATGTGTTACCTAGAGCCTTAGGTTGGTAACTTTCTAGGACACCTTTGTCCATCTGTAAAATGGGAGAGTAAAACTCAGGGAGATGCCCACTCCCCTGAGTTTCAGGGAAGATAAGTAAGGAAACTCAGTGGATAGGCACTGTGGATCCACAACCAATGTTGGTGTCTCTACTGCCACCCCCACCCCAGACTACTCACCATACTTCCTGGGGGGCCACTGGGACCAGGGGACCCTACAGGTCCAGGAGTGCCCTATTCAGAAGCAGAAGAAGTTTAGAAAGGCCCAAGGTATTGATTATAAGTAGTTACCCCCAGTCTCTCTCCAAACCTGCCTCCTACTCAATTCACTGATTTGCTGGAACTACTTCTAACCTGAAATTCCCTCCACCAGTAAGATGAACCTCCTCCTCCTCCTAGTTGAGCTTCCAACTAGCCAAGCCTCAAAGGAATGGGATTCTGGCACAGAGGTGGGAGATAGGAGGGCAGAGGACTCTAGGAAGGTCCTTAAGACCAAGGCACAGAGGGGGCAGAGGTGATATGTGTGTGTGTTGGGGGTGCAGAGAGGAAGTCCAGGCTCTATCATGGACAAGGATCTTAGCTGAGGTTTGGCCTTTATCCTAAGTGCATGGGGGAAAGGAAACACTGAAAATGGAACAAATCGTTCAGATTTGAGTTGTAGAGAAAACTCTCTGGTATGATGAAGACAGTTGATTATAACAGCATTAGCAAGCCTTGGAGACTTGAGAAAGGATACGGGTTGAGCAATGGCTGTCCATGGGTTGGACAGGAGGAGGCAATCCTGGGGAATGTGCAAAGAGGAGTGACCAGCGCTTGGTGACCAGCTGCTGCTGGAGGGAGAAGGAGTTAATAGAGTCTGAATGGACCTTGGCAAAACTGTTTTCAGTCTGCATCACTCTGAAGATGCTGCTGCTGTTCACAGAGAGCGCCAAGGAGGGGAAGTATCAGTGAGTGTGTGTGTGTGCCTGCATTTGAGTGTGTGTGTGCGCGCGTACGTGCACTGGCTTTGACTGGTGAACCAGGAAATTCTTCCTGAAAGAAGTAGGTTTGAACTCGACATTGATGGTTGAGCAGAGACTCCATGAGAGGAGACGCAGATGAGGACATTTCAGGTGGGTCAATGCCATGGGGATGAGGAGGCAAGGAACTCCAAAGTACTGGAGGATCCTCATGTTTCTTCTAGTGTTGTTCCCCACCCTCATGGGTTTTTGTGCATTTTCAGGGTCAGTAATCATGGAGCATGCTCCCAGCCTCCTTGTCTACATTTGGCTTCTATTTCCCTCCAGGCTGCTCTCGGTCCAGGGCTCTCTCCACTAGCAGGGTGGAGCGCGCCATCTGCCCCTTCTCTGTGAGGTCCACACTGGTCACTGTCTTTAGCTGACCCCGTTTCCGCTCGGCGATAAGCACGTATGGCCTGGCCGTGAAAGCGCATTACAGTGGGTACATAGCACCTGTGGTCCTAGGAGCTAATGGACGCCTGCCTGCTGCTGCTCCTCTATCTACCACAATCGCTCCTGGGAGACCCGGCAGAGTCAGCCTCGTCCTGTCCTGCCTCCCACCAGCTCCGTGCAGAAGCCTGAGCTCTGCAGCTCTACAGCTCTGCACCACGAGACAGACTTCAGTTAGCCCTGGGGGACAAGTACCCACTCCCCGAGATTCTGGCCCCGGGGGAGGTGAGGCAGGAGCAGAAGCGGGAGAGCTCAGAAGGCGTGTGCACGAAGGCACATGTCTGTGTATTTTCCTGGCAGCATGCTCATGTCGGGGGTTTATATATGTGTGTGTGCATCATGGTATGTGTGTACCCATGTTTTAGAAGGTGTGGATGTGCACATACTTCTCAGAGTAACAAACTCATCCATGAGTGGGTGTTTGTGTGGGTCTGTGGACGTGTAGAAGGAGATTTCTTTCATGGGTCAATCATGTAGACAAAGCCCTGAAATGCTGGGAATGTTGCGGAGGCCAGCACATCCCTCAATCCTTGCTGCTCAAAAGGCCCCCACCCTGGCCAGCCACTCAAGTGTGCATTGCATTTCCTCAGCCCCTTCCCCCGAGTTAGCCCAGAGCTGTGAGCCAAGGGGCAGACCTGTGCCCAGCCTCCCTTCTGTGGATGCCCCCAACCCCAGGAAGCAGGCAAGTCACAAGGACTCACAGGGTTCCCAGCTGCTCCGGGCGCCCCATGTGCCCCTTCTTGTCCCTTGGCACCCTGTACAGGAAATAAAAGGTGGAGGTAAGCATCATAGACAATGCTGTCCCGTGGAGGGATGTCTTGGGGACACCTTACTCATCAATCAGTTGATCCAAACTGACAGCACAGGGACCAGGGTCCAAAAGATGCAGAAATCACACGTCCTGGCCGTCCACTGGAGCTTGGCATGCCGTTCTTTTATTCCATCCTCACCACCCCCAGGACATAGGTATCAACACGGACACTTCATCTTTATATAAACGGGGCTCAGAGGGACAAGAGGGTCCAGGCTGGCCCAGGAGCACACAGCCAACAATGGGCCCTGTGGGATCTGAGCCCGGACAGGCACTCCAATGGGAACTCTCTAGAGAACTTGAACAACTAACTGCCTGAGAAAGAGCCAGTCAAGAAGCCGAAACTTTGAAAAATAACAAAATCAAAACGCTAATACACATCGGGTGTCATTTAAACCAGAGCAGCCAATCAGGCCTTGGAGGGCGGGAGGGATTTCTTGCATTTGAAAAACCGTAGGGAGCCAGGAACTGCTCTGGTCCTGAGCCCAGATCTCATGGGCACTGAGCAGGGGAAGGGAGAGCATGGCGGAATGGAGCTCGCCTAAACCTACACTTTAGCCATAGAGTATCAACATCCAGAGGTCCCACCCCGTTGGGGTTGCGTTTTGGGGGCTTTGTTAGAGCCTCTCAGCCCCCAGGAGCTGGGTTCGCAAGGTCCCCTCAGCACTGTGGCAGCGCCCCCTGGTGGGCACTCCCAAAATGCCAGACGAGCAGGGCCAGCGAGGGCCTGGGAGGGACAGAAGGGCTGGCAGGGATTTCTGAGTCTCAGAGCCAACAGTGGAGAAAGGGCTTTCTTACCGGCGGTCCAGTGGGTCCCTGAGGCCCTAATTCTCCAGGACGGCCTTGTGATCCCTGAAATAAAACAACTCATCAATGAACTAGGTCATCACCCTTGTTCTGGGCAGATGGGACGGGCGTGGACACGTGCAAAGAGTACAATTCAAGATCGATGGAGGGACTGAACATCCTTGGAGCCCTGAGGGAGGAGGAAGAGGCTGCATTCGGTTCAGCAGGGTTCCTGTGTGCAGTTTAGACCTGCGGCTGCTCAGCCCTGGAGGTCCTGTTTCCAGGTAACCAGCTGCAAGCGGTGAGGGGCTGGGCACGGGGTTCAGGGTCAGGGTGCAGAGCACGGGGCACTCACCGGTTCCCCAGGCACGCCAGGGTCGCCCTTCTCTCCCTTTGGCCCTTGTTCTCCCTGTTGGTGGAGAAGCACAGAGTACAGCAGACACGCTCTGGCCCGTCCACCAATCGTCCACACTGGCCTCCTCCAGCCCTATGTGTGCATCAGACCCATCCCGCCCCCGCCAAAGGCTGTGCCCTCTGCCTGGGGGCCTCGTCCTTCCCACTCCACTGGGATTCTGATCAATTCTTACTCATCTTTCAGATCTAAGGTCAAGAATAGCTTCTTCAGGGAAACTGAATCCAAAACTGGGCCACACCCTCCTCTACAGACTTGCATAGCAGTGTCCTCCTCCGCAGCACCAGATATGGTAGCGGTTTTACACCTATGGGTGTGGTTTGATTCCTGTGCCTTCCGGCCCAGAGCCTGGTAAGCAGTAGACCATCAGTGAATAATGATGGAAAGAACGCTGAGAGGAGGAAGGATCTTTCTCGGCACCCAGGCCCAGATGGAAAAACTGGGGAGGGGGCTTTGCTCAAAGGACCCAGCCCTTTGGAGATAGACTGGGGACTGAGTGCTGGACTCTGGACGGCCAGGATGGTGAGTCTAACTTTTGCTAAAGAAGAGATGGGACACAGGCTGGAAAGATGTGTGCAGTGTCCACAGCTGCCCAGAATGGGATAAGCCAACGGGGAGGAGGCAGGTCATCCTCTTGATCTGCTGCTGTCACATCCAGGGTTCCCAACAGGCCTCCCAGGAAGGTTGGAGGGCCATGAGATCTTCACCCTGCTCTTCACAAGTGACAGGGAGAAGGTGGGCAGATGGGAGGCTGCATCAAGGGCAGACGGGAAGGGCTCAGGTCTCCATCTTTCAATAGCTGAAGAGCCATCGTGGAGGAGAGGGGTGGGGATAGCAGGCCATGTGAAAACAGCCTCAGCTCTAGATCCACACAGACCAGCTTGGGACTGGCTCTCCAACTCGCTGGCCATATACCCTTGGGCAAAGCATCTACCCAGTGATGTCAGTGTCCATATCTGCGAAATGAACAGGTGGTCTCCATTTCACACAGGGTAAGGATTCAATGGCACAGGTGCAGCAAAGATGAGCCCAGAAGGGGAGACCAGGCGAGTGTGGAGCCCTCCGGGGAGAGCAGAGTAACAACCCAAGCCTGTGCATCAGAAAGGCTGTGTGTGGCTCTTTCCAGATGAGCAGGACCTAGTACTGTCTGAAAGTGCCCTGGGCTCCTTAGGGAGATGTTGGGCTCCCTATCCGCAGAAAAACCCGTGAGAGATGGACGAGCATTTGCCTTGCATGTAGAAGGGAGTCCTGCATAGCTAGGGAGTCTGAAAGCAAAGGCTTTGGAGACCAGGAGGTCTGGGGAGGACCCTGGAAGCACCTAGAAGGCATATTCTAACATCCGAGTTAGGGAGCCTGGGGCAGGCTAGTCCTGAACCTTCCGTTTGTGGAGAAGCCAGCACAGAAAGGCATTGCCCTTTGCAGTTGTCATGTTGCCTTCTCTCTCCATGCACCGGCAGATTCTAGAGACCTTCTCAGAGGCTCCTGCCTGCCCTCCTCTCCCAAGCTACTCATTGATCCCCAGTTAGTATCTGCACGGCCCTGGGCTGGTTTCTTCACTCTCTGCATCATCTGTTGAGTGGACTCTGCACGGTCTACCTCGGAGAGTTGTGACCTGGATTAAATGAGATTGCTCCTGCAAAGAGCTTCACGGTGCCGACACAAAGGAGGTTGTCGACAGATGCAAGTTCATTCCTTCTTCTAGAATCTCTGTTTCCAGCTCAGAAGAACACACTCTGGCTCCGTTCACCAGGGACAACAATACCTTTATTTCTAGTTTGATTTCCTCCTAGGAAATTTCCTGTGGTAGGGATTTGTGAAACTCTTTGTCTGGTCACTGGCAATACAATCCATAAAGACAGAGGGAGTACGGGGTTATTTCAGGTGATGTGCTGGGGAGAAGTTTGCATACTTTTTGTCTGCCACCTGGGGGAAGGGCTTGTAGGCGGCAGGAACAGATGCTCAGGACCCATGAGTGGTCAGGCCAGGCCAGAGGAGGGACTCACAGGCAAGCTGCTCAAGCCGTTCCGTCCTGGGCCTGGGAGTCACTACAGGGCACACAGTGGTGTTCATCCATAGCTGTTGAATGCACGAGTGTGATAGGCTTCTTTCTCCCCCTGACTGCCCCCTGTTGGCGCCATCAGCGAAGTCAAACACCAATCTCTGGGCTCAGTATCGTCCCCGCAAACTCAGGGCATTGACTGGGCATCCTGGAAGACTCCTGTGCAGGCTGAGGGGGTGGAGTCAGGCTGTCCCAGAGCCTCCCCGAGATGATGCTTCTGAACCACCTACCACCCCCCAGTCGCAAAGCCCCTCTTGAGTTCTCAACTATAATTTCCCCAAGCCCGAGGCTTCCCGACCCTCCTTCTTCCAGCTAAGGAATGAGTTCCCTCTTCCATCTGACATCTCCAGACCTCCACGCTCTCTGTTCTCTACCAGCCGCCATCACCGTGCCACCTAGAGGCCTCCCCATGCACGGTGGCCAGCCTTCCCCAGGAGCCTCCTCCACCCTGGCAGTCGGGACTTTTCCCTTCACCCTCCTCCTTCTTTCTATTCCTTTTCTCAATTATGCTGCAAACTTTGCCGCCCCTCTAAATCTCCCCTGGCCCTCCCTGTATGCAGGGACTCAAAAGGTACTCTCCTGAGGAGAACAGGCAGAAATCAAACAGAAAAACACTTTTCAAAACCATCAGTACAAATACGGTCACCATGGCGACAAGGCCAGTCCCAGAGAGATTCATGCAATAATTCACAATGATTTTTTTTTTCATGGACACAATTTCCTTGCTTTGCATCTGAAAGTGTCTTCGTGGTTCCTGCGAAGCTCAGACTCTGCAGGAAAGTGTCATGAGGGTGTCACCACTGGGATAGAAAGGGCAGACTGGGCAGGCCCCCAGCTCCCACTCGTGTCCCTTCCCATGGGAATCATCTTTTATGGAGCAATTCCTTTAAGGAGAGGCTGGATGTGTAGGCTTGTCTCAAGCTTGAGGGGCTCAGGGTGGGAGACCCAGAGGACAGAGGGGTGGGGAGGCAATGTGCAGATAGCGGTCTTCCCAGAAGAGCAAGGCAGTGGAATGTGTGATGGGAGCCTGCCGCCACCTGGAGGGCGAGCCTGGAACCTCAGCAGAAGGTGGGGACAGCTCTGGCCAGGATCTTATGGCTGATAATTCATCTCAATTGCTATCTCCAAGGAAGCCCTTTGCAACTTGCTTACTCCTCTGAGCCACAGGGGCATCATCTGTAAAATGGGCACATTGGCCCTCCCTCAGGGATGGTCTGAGCAACACCCACACTGCGCCTGCCCTGGTGGATTCTCTCATGCTCTCTCCCTTTGAGCCCTGCTTTTGAGAGAGTAGGGGACACAGCCAGATCCCCCAAACCTGTTCTTTCCCACAGGCATCTCCCAACAAATTCTTCTGAAGTCCACGCTGCTCAGTGATGGCCCCTCTTCTTCTCACTTTCTCCATTTCACCTCCAAAGAAGCTCAAAATCCTTCCTTCTCCTTTGCAATGATCTCAGCAGTGGGCCCAATCTGACTGCTCGGTTCTTTTCCATCGTATGCAGGATTCTTTTTAGCTTTTTAATTATATCTACTCAGTATTGAAAACATGCAGAAAGCCACTACTGGAATGTGGACATCTCCATTTAGACCTCTCAGCGGTTGCCCATTGTGGAGCTGCAGGTCAGGTCCTTATAACAGAAGAACCGCGTCCACGAGAGCAGAGGAAACAAACAGAAGCATGCTTTCCGGCCTCGGTGTTGCCAGGAGCATGCAGAGATCCTGAAAACACTTATTTTCACAAAAGCCATGCATGAAAAGAGTAGGGGAAAGGTTCCTGGGTTGATGGTAAGCTCTCTTTTCTGTAAAGTGTTTTAGTCTTTACAAGAAGCCATAGCTCTCCCTCCATCAGCCACACCCCAAGCAGGGTTGTCTCCATTATCCTCTGAACAGCATCTCTTAGACCTGGGTCCCCTTCACTGCCAGCATCCATGGTAACTGCCTCGCTCGGCTCTTCAGTCTTCTGCCATCTCACATAGTTCTATTCTCCTCTAGCCACCAGTGACTCTTTGTGTGCTGAAGAATTAACTTTACCCAAAGACAGATTTGGCCTTTGCCCTCGGCTACTGGGAGGTGGCCTCTAGGCCCCTGGAACGTCTTGCCTGACACCAGAGCTGGCTCCTCACAGGGCCTGTTGCCCCCTGGCTGCCAAGACAAGTTCTGCAAGTCCAGGTGCCTGGCAGTGACTTGCATGGTGGGGCTGAGAGTCAGGACGAGCCCGGCCCCAGAGCACACGGGGACATCGCAAGCCAGGCTGAGGGGCAGCGGGCAGCCCCGAGGGGCCGCTGCTACTTACTGGCATCCTCGGGTGCGGTGTGATCAGGGACGTCTAGAAAGGAAACCACAGAAATGAGAACGACGTGAATTGATGTTAAAATGCTGCCCCTGAGAGATTTACCAACTGAAAGAACACAGTCCCAATGTTTCCCTTAATGACTATTAGTTTTGACAATTAGAATCACATATTTCTTTAAAGTCCCTGAGCATTTATGAAGGCAGGTCAGGAAAGCACAGTGGTCAGATGTGGGAACCCTGGAGTAGCACGGCTTGAGCTCAAACCGTGTCACCCCCACCTAACACTGCGTGACCTCAGACATCTGTCAGCTTCTATGTCCTCATCTGTAAAATGGGGATGAAACGTTCTCCGCTCAGGGTGTTGTGGGGCGGAAATGGAATCATCCATGCAGGTAATTAGAGCCATGCCTGGGACACTGGATCCCTCCATTGGTGTCTCCTTTTCAAGACGTCTACTGGCAAGGATGCAGGTGAGAAGGAAACGCAGAGTAGAGGGCTCAGCCTCTGGGCATGGAGAGCCGAGCTTGTGCAAAACTCTTTATTTCAACAGATAAAGACCCGTCTTAAGTCTCAGCCCCCACCCATGCTTCAGTTAATATTTCCCAGGTGTCATGCTTTCTCCAGCCTCAAAGCTTTTGTATTGCTGTTCCTTTCACCTGGAACACACTCTCCTCCTCCCTATACCTAATTAACTGCGGCCCATCCTTCAGGGCTCTTTCGAACGTCATGTCTTCAGAGATCCCCCTTCCCCCTCCACCACTCAAATATAAATTAGGTCTCCTTGTTATTCTCCCTAACTGCACCTCCTTCTTTTCCTTGATAGTATTTACTACAATTTGTAATGTACGTTTATCTGGGCCCCTATGTGACCAGAGTTTATCTCCCTGACTAGACTGTAAGTTCCATCGGGTCCAAACCTTGCCAATGCCTGGCTCACAGCAGGTGCTCAGAAAAAAACAGTGAATGGACAGAAGGACATCATGGATTCTAGTCCCAAAACACAATGAATTCAAAAGGAAAGGAAAAAAAGAAGTCTCCTATACCTTGCCCTCCACGTCCCGAATCCCATGTTCTTCCCCAGAAGAGACCACTGCTTTTCAGTTGAGCACATCTTTTAGATCTTTTCCCTATATTTCCGTACAATTATGAATGCATAGAATTACATAACTCTGCATGAGAGTTGTACAAATAGTAACAGCAAATACACTGTTACTTATGGTTGTTTATATGTATGAACTTGTGCATTCTTCACAATACCCTAAGAGGGATATTATCTGTTTCTGCTCTGCTTTATGGATAAGAAGACTGGACGTCAGAGGAGTAAGCTACTTAATGAAGTTGAGGCAGCTAGTGAACGCTGGAGCAGGAACCGATACCACATACGTGGGCTGTGGAGCCCATGGTCTTCACCTTTACACACACAATGAATTATAAATTAGTATTTCCACTTAATTTTTCCTGAGTATTTGCATCTTTTCAAGGCCATATACATAGTGTGTGTGTGTGTGTTTATTTTTATAAAATAGGATGCCATGATATGGACATTCTGTGGTTTACTTAAGTCTATGCTTACAATCATGTAGGTTGCCTGTAATTTTTCATTATAAGCAACACCATAATGTACATCCTTGTACAAGCTTTTTAAAATACACGTAATGCAAATAGTTCTCTAGGGCAGATGCGTAGAAATGGAGTTTTTCTAAGCTAACAGAAAGCTTTCATAAGCTTTATGATATGTTAATACTGAGTAACTTCTCAAATAAGCATTATCAATTTGCCCTCCCACTAAATAATAGTGCTCATTTACCAACATGCTTGCCAACATTAGATGTTACCAGTCCTAAACAAAATTTTCATATGACCAGTTCTGACTCTAAATTTGATTCTGAGATTCTTCTAATGTCCTTACAGAATGGCTGAGTCTCATTTTGATGGGCATGTGTGTGGGGAGGAAATGGAGCTGTGGAATAATGATTTAACATACATAAAAAGCACAGAGAAAAATTCTTTGTCACACTGCAAATGGGATTTCTGGGTGTTCAGGCTCTCTCATCTCCTGGCCTGCAGACTGAGGCCAATCCCTGCTTTGGCTAGTGACTGACAATCCCTCCTTGCCCAGTCATGGCCAGCACCAGACATCATGCTCAACCTCCCTGAAATTAACAGATCAAAACACAGAGTATCAAGGTTGAGAAGAAACAGTAAAGTGGAAAAAAAAATCCAAAATATGCTCCCATATGTATATAGCAATTGTTTTATATTTAGTATTCATTAGTGTACCAGAAACTGTGCTATTTACCTTGTATTATCTCAGTTAATTTTCAGTACAAATGTACAAGATAGCTGGATATAATATTTTTTCTTAACAGATGAGAAGACCTCCTTTTTGAAATTAAATAACATATCTAAGACCACTATGCCAGTGAATGGCAGAGCTGGGATTCAAACCTACTTTTCTCTGGCTTGGAAGCCCAAGCTCTTCCTCACTCCTCAGCACCAACTCACAATGCCCACCCTCACACCTGCACAGGTGGAAGCGTGAGTCGTGGTTGTATGTCCATATTGCAGTCTCACCCTGGACAAACTGCTTCTTGTCTCTGGACCTCAGTCTCCATATATGTAACAGATGAGTATGTATTCTCAGTGTCCAGCCACTGATCTGATAAATAGTAATTGTGCTTGCTGAATAAAATAATCAACACGCACAAGTTGGCTCTCAGAGAAGCTTACATATATTTAGATTACAAAACCTAGGAAGAGGTCGAGCTATTGGCAAACTCTATTACAAAGATGTTTATCACTAAGTGATGTGTGTGTGGGAAGGGGGCGTCCCAATGCCTTAGGTATTCAAAGAAGGTGAAAGGATGAGAAGCAGAGTGACTTACAGTTCCAGGTAATCCAGGGGGGCCTGCTGGACCAGCTTCACCCTAGACGAAGAAATGGAAAATAAATGACCATTAACCCTCCTGCCAACCATCTCTGCTTCTCCTGGGACACCTTTCCCCAAGTCACCCACCTGCATCTACCTTGGTAGACAGATAGATAGATTCCAAATTATAAAATATTTCAGACATAGGAAAACTTTATGTTTTGAGAAGCATCCATGCTGATACGAGTAGCTGTAGATCATTTGTATCCCTCTAGCCTATTCCGTCGTGCATATGGAAATACAGCACTCCATTATCCATCCTCCTCTTGATGACATTTCGGTTGTTGCCCTCTTAATGCAACCATAAGCAGTGCCGCAGCAAACATCCCGCACTGCGCCCCTGAGCACGATGACTTGAGCTCCCTAGAGACGCCACTGGGACCCGTCCCACCCCCTTTGAAGGGGACGAGCTGTTCTCAGGGGCCTGAGGGGACAATATGACATTCCTGCAAACAACACAGGCTTGGGACCTGAATCACCTGAGCTTGAAACCTAACTCTACCATTTTCTACATTATTTAACCTCTTTTGGCTTGTTTTCCTCTTTGCAAAATAATCATAATAGTACCCACAACTCACAGCATCATCTGGTGACTCAGTGAGACCATCTGCAGCAGAAGCCCAACAAGGAGGAAATTGTTACCACATTTGCCCTGAGGAAAGGAGGTCATTGGGCTGTTCCATACAGAAGGAACCACAGTGAGCATACGTGGTCTCCAAGCCCATCATTCTACGTGTGCCACGATTGTGCCAGGACATGGATGTCTATGCCCAGGGGTGTTCCTCACAGCCCAGGGTTAGGTCTATGCAGGCCGTCCACACATGGTTATTAGTGGACAGGTGAATGAACCAAGCTGGCTTAGAGAGGGACAAGGCTGCTCTTAGTAAACAATAATAGGATATATAATAGGACAATAAAAGTAGCTATATTGTTTCCTATCATTATTTCCATTATTACATAGTACTTAATTCCAGGTACTGGCTTACATTTTTACATGTATTAACTCATTTATTCTCTATAGCAATGCCCACAGTGTAGAGACTTTAGTATTCCCATTTCATGGATGAGGAAGCTGAAACATGACAACGCTCATTCAACTGCCCAAAGTCACACAGCCAGCAAATGGCTGAGCCTGGTTTTAAACACAGAATCCAGGCTCTACACTACTGGCAGCATTGCCCTGACTAAAGTTCTAGAAGCTTCGGAAAGAACAACACGTTCTCCATGCCGTTTGTATTACCTGATTTTACCCAGTTCTCTTCCTGACACTGCTGACCTCATGCTCCAGAACCAATCTCATCTAAACCAATTTACCCCGTATTAAAAAGTCTAAATGATCAAAGTTGAGTGTTTCCCAGTCGAATGAATGAATGGGTACCTACAAGAAGAGGACTGGAGGAGAGGTGTCTCCAACTCGAGGGCCTAAAGACTGCCTTTCGGGAAGACCCTCCTCTTTGTCACTTGTGTAGGGAAGGAAGGAATAGCGGGCAAGGTGGGTAAGACCCCAGCAGCTCTCTAACTTGGGAGAAAGAAGCTTGGCTAGAGAAAGATCTGTGAGTTTGGAGTCACTTTGATAGGCCTGGGTTCAGATCCCAGCTCCTCCAGGAGTAGTTTAACTCTCAGTAGCCCTTGTGGACAAAGGTGCATTGTCACACCTACTTTCCAAGACGCTGAGTAGTGGTTGTTAAATACTCACAGTGGGGGGTGGGGAGGAAAGGATGGGAAAGCAGAGACAGGGATGCACAAGGCACAGTCAGAAGGGGGCGATGTTGCTTTAATGTCTTACTTTGGATTTTTTGACCAGAATTATCTATTATTACATATTTCTCTGGAGGAAAAGAAAGGCAGGCTAGATTCTTTGGAAGCTTGAATGTGATTCTGCTGAGGCCCTGGAAATTCTGCCAAAGCAATAAAAGGGGCTTTATGGTCTCGCTGAGTCCTTTGCATCCTGGAAATGAGTTTCTCAAATAAAAATTGCATTTCTAAAAAGTCCATGAGAGCAGCAGGCATGAATGGCTTACCCACGCAAAGCCCTTTCCATTTCAGGCTCTCTATTTATAGATCACAGGTCTGTCTGGAGCAAAGCCCTCAGGCTTCAGCCTTAGAGACAGAGGGGGAATGGGAGGCCCCTCCTGGAGCCAAGAAAGGACGAGGGCAAGAGGAGAGCAGGAAATTGCAGGAGAAGAACATGCAGCCTCAGGATGGTGAGGTGACCTGTACAGTGCTGTGCAGGACAAGGGGTAATGCATGGCCCCCCTGGGTGGGTGTTTCCATTCCTCAGGCACCCACGGGAGAGGCATGGCGCTGTTAGGAGCTGGGACACTGGATCCAGATAGTCAGGGCTCAGGTCTTGACTCTACAGCACTCCATTCATGCAGCCCTGGGAAAGCAACTTGGCTTTTCTGTGCCTCAGTTTCCCCATCTACGAAGCAGGGATGTTGTTGATAACGTGACCCCTCTCGGAGTTGCCACGAGGATCAGCTGTCACTACACGTGCAGTGCTTCCAGCAGTCCTGGCACATAGTGAGTCTGCGACAACCCATCCCATGAACAGGATATCAGTCACGCTTTACAACAACCCTCAGAGGAGGTATTAGCAGAACGATTTTCAGGCCAGCAAGCCAAGGCACAGGGAGGTCAGATAAGATACTCAGAACCACCTAGCAGGTGGAACCAGGATTATAACCCAGGCCTTCGCTTTGACTCCAAGAATGGTGGTCTCTCCACTGAACTGCAGGCAACGCACACAAACACAGAGGGAGGTTTTGCAACTAATGTAACTGATGATAGTATGGCCTCAGCAGCTCGTACCTTTTCACCTTGGTCACCTTTCAGTCCTGGGAGGCCCAGTTCACCTTTCTCTCCCTACGACAAAAGATGAAATTAGAAAACATTAGAACTCAAACTGAGTGTAACGCCTGCCTCTCCCAGGTAAGAGCACTAGTACTTTGGACAAAACCGTTTCTTCTCTCTGACCTGCCCTTGCCTTATCAGTAAATGCCACAGTGAAGCTCAACTCCAAGGGCTTTCTGTCAGTTGAGTGTGAAGCACCTAATTCCCACATGGCACCTGACAGAAGACGTCCCCCACCCCAGTCCCATCAATTTCATCTAAAGACGCTCCACCCTCTTCAGAGAGGTCGCTCAGCCACTGGCCTTTCAGTGCAACACACAGACCAGAGCAGCCCACTCCCCTTCCTTTTCTCTTCCACAAACCCCAGGGAAATACCCTTGAAGCCCAGCCAAGATTACCCATTCCCCTCAAGGGACTGACTCCAAAGGGAGCTGGCTGCTTTCCATGGGCACAGGCGAGGTGGCCTTGGTAGGAAGAAGTTGCTGCCACTTACCTGTTCTCCTCTCTCTCCCCTCACGCCGGGGAATCCTGGAGCACCCGGGAGCCCTGCCTCCCCCTGTGGAAACAACATGGCGCCTCTGTTCATTAGGCTCTCAATAAGGAGGCTCCCCTGTGAGCCACACCACGGGACATGTGCCCTCTGCTTCCTACTCTCCTGCTCCCCAGAGATCTCTGGCTTGATGGGGGTGACATGGAAAGCAAACTAGCGGAGAAACGGGAATTCTAGAGAAATTGTTCATTGGGGTGTACCCAAGCTCTTTCCCACTATGGCCGTTCCCTTTCCCACTATGGCCGTTCCCTTTCCCAGGAACCCTTGTTTCACCTCTCTTGGCGTCTAACTCCTCGTCCTCTAGGACTCAGCCATAATGCCACCTCTTCACCATCCTTCCTGACATTCCCCAAATCTGAGTGAGGGGCCTTCTCCTATGCCCTCCCACCCACACCTGCATGTCACCACTCATTGCAACTGTTCAATAGCTCTTGGTTCATGGTTGTGACCCCAGTGCCCAACAGAGTGACAGATGCATAGGACACGCTGATCATTATTGGGTAAATAAATGAATGTAGTGTGCCCCCAGAAGATAACTGATACAAGGCATAGTGTATAATAGTGAAAGAATGCACTGAATGAAGAACACAAGGAATGAATGAAGGTATGAACAAACAGACCTTCTCCCCAGGCCGGCCTGCCAGGCCCTGCTCCCCAACTTCACCCTGGAGACAGAATAACAGACAGATATCCCATTATTTTCCACACACATTTACAGAGATGGCTGTCATTCCCCAGTTGGCCCCACACATTCACAGCACCTGCCAACCACAGTTCTTCATCCTCAAACACATAGCATGGTTACAGCCCAAGAGACACAGGCTGTGGAAACCACAGTGTTGAGCATTTCTGGAGAAAGAGGTTCCACACTTCTTCATACTGTTTTTTGCTTCCCCCAAAAGAAACAACTTCTGGAATTGTCCTGACAGAGTTTATACAGGTTGAATCCATTCATCTTGAATCTAAATGCTTACAATTCTAAACAATGATGAGCCAGAATCTATAACTCCTAGATCCACCCCAACTCTGAGTTTTATTGCACTTTAGGGAAAGCCAGACACCATGCTGGGTCCAATGATGCAGGAGAAGCTTTGATGGACTTATCCAAGCTGATTGGCTGTCCTGTGGTTGTTGTCCAGACTTTTTGGTAAACACAGGCAGCCCCATGGTAAGAGGTGGGTAAGAGCTTCATTCTCCCTCTCCCATAGTGTTACAATAAAGGCAAGTCTTGGATGAAATTCTGTTAGACATTCAAACATATTGGAAAGTAACTAACTGGAAAGTATGTCCCAAACAGGTATACTCTGGTTCTAGTAGTTAGGGTGAAGTTTTGTCCTCAGCCATTAGGTTCCTGACTATCCTGTCATGGTCAGGTGAAGTGGGGGACACAGGACCAAAGGCGCTTGTTCTCTGATCCCAAAGCATCAGGCCACTGTGCTTACCAGGTCCCTGTAAATCATTGCTGCAAAGAGCTGTGTGGTGGTGGCGGTGCAGAGGGACAGAAATTTCTAACCAACCATGTGTCTTGAGAATCACTAACTTCTTGAAAGATAATTTCTTTATAACATCCATTATGCTATTTAAAAAAAAACTTTATGTAGATTTCCATAAGGAAACGTGGTTTTCTGATGAGTAAATGGACACACGAATGAACAAAGGCATGAGTGATTGGCTATGCACGCACATAGGGATTTTCCCTGCAGCCATGCCAGACTCTACTGATAGTGAAGGCCCCTACCACCAACACTTATCAGAGAGGAAGGCCAAAAAAAATGCAAAAAGTAACCAAAAGCATTTTTAACATTAAACGATTAAGCACATTTTATTCTGCAGCTTTGGTGCCACCATGGGAATCAACGTTGGAGTCAACATATATCGAAATTCTAGATGCGTTCCAATTCTCCCATCAATTCCCAATGTTTACAAGCACAATTAGTAAGAATTGCTCTAACCGGAATTGTGCAAATACTTGTCACTCAAATTGTCATTTTAAATCTATTAGGATGGTAACACCTTTGCAGCGGCAATTGCTTATTATATGCTGAGCAAGGTGCTGAGGGTCTGGGTTTGGTTAGAAAGCATTTTTGAAGACCATGGGAAGTGCTTCCTGAACTCGTGAGGTGAACCCTAAGCAAAGGCATATGGACAGAGAACTGGGCGACATCCTGAATTCTTGACATGAGCCCAGGGGGTGATGCGTCTGCTCATCCTGCAAACCAGCTCTCTTCCCTCAGTGAACTCATAAACCTGCCGTCCATGATGTGTCCATAATCTTCTTGGAAGATTTTTATCTTTAGGGGGCATTTTGTCAAAATAAAGTAACAAGACCCCATGCCAGGGCCCCTTTGAGGCTAGAGTATGTTGTAAAAGTATCACGACTGCAGAAATTCATAGTTTTGAACCTTCTAGAGAAATGTTCTAAACATATCGTGCTAGAAATTGTACAAAAATGGCACACATGAGACGTAGCAATAGATTTCTCTGTTTGAAGATTTCTCTGTTTGAATCTTTCAGCCATTAGTGATTATCAGAAATATAAAACATAGATGGAATGACTAAACAAATCCCCGAGGACACCTCTAATTTCATGCCAATACTCACAATCGATCTCCTTCATCTGCAGAACCATGCAGGGAACTCAATGGGAATAGATTGCTTCTAAAGACTATTGAATAGGATGTTGAAATTCATATGGTATAAGCCCAGAAGGATTTGACAATTCATAAATTTGAGAAAACATAATTCTAAGGTATGGTTGACTCACAAAATCCATGAAGTCAAGAATGGAAAAGAAGAGCAAATCAATGCAAATGCTTTAAGTCCATTCTGGAAATGATTGAATTTCAACCAATTAGTCAAACACTGAAAGGCTGCCTGGGTGCTTATAAGGGCCTTATACGATTCACCCACACACACAACCACCTCAAGAAACACATGGATGAAACACAGCAAATTACATTTCAATGATTTTGGGATCACAATAAATATTTTTAAAAACACAATGTTGATTCCTAAAATATGAAGCACCGCCGTGCTTGTACGAGACAACGGGGTGATTCACTGTGCACGAATGGTGACCATGAGGCCTGAGTTCCTAGAATCTGGAATCCAAGAAATGGGAGGTTCCTAGTGGATCTCGGGATGTTCTTTCCACATTTGAGTCAACTTGGGCATCCTTGGGACAGCTGGGGTGCATTTTAACTTGTGCTTTTTCTGCTCCCTTTTATTTTGGTCTTCTAAAGAATGATTACTTTATGAAAAGGCAAGGCAACGGGGAACCTAGGCCCATGACTTTGCCTGTCAGAACCTTCACCAGCCAGAAGGTGACCTGGTCATGCCCTTCCAGAGGGCAAGGTCACCACTGTGCCGAGTCCAGGTCACTCCTGTATTCTTGCCGGGCAGAATTTGTCATCCATCCTCCATCCAGTAAGCCCCTACTGAGTACCCACCAAGTGCCTGACTGTGGGCTGCAAGTTGGGGAGCAGAGGTGACTAAGACCTGCTCACTGCGCTAGAGTGGGAAAAGAGAGAGGGAGGGGCAGGGCCCCCCACGCTATCTCCTCTCTGTCCACAGGCTCCCCCAGAACCACAGGTGCATGTATGCACAGGCTTCCCCAGAATACACACACACACACACACACACACACACACACGGTCCAGCCCTCTCTCTTCTGTGCTCACTGCATTGTGAGCCCAGGCTAAATCTGAGACGTTGACCTGAGGGCCTCAAGACAAAATGACACCCTGCAGCCCGTCAGGAAAGCAGTGAAGCAGCAGATCCTGGAGGGAGCTTGGACACTGAGGGACAGTCATCCAAAGCCAGCACTTGGGGTCCCCACACTCACAGGCGGTGCCCTTTCCAAATCCCATGTGGAGTGGCCTCCACTTCCCCCTCAGATCCACTTTCACACATCTCCACTCATTGGAAGCCCTTGGCCTGAACTCTACAGAGGGCATCTACAGAAGGCCGGGATTCCTTGCCTTCTGGCTTTCTGTCAGGGTCAGGCATTAGTGAGCACGGGAGGGAGATCAAAGCTCAGGGACAGAGAGGGAGAGAGAGACAGAGACAGAGAGACAGAGACAGAGAGAGAGGCAGAGACAGAGAGAGAGACATAGACAGAGACAGAGACAGAGAGAGACAGAGAGACAGAGAGAGAGACAGATACAGAGAGAGAGAGAGAAGGGTAGTGTCTTCCTTGCTCCCTCCCTGCCAGGATGAGCTAGACAGTGACGATGACCTTCTCCCCAAGGCCACAGCTCTCTTGGGGACCTCTCTTCCAGTTCCAGGTCTCCCTAGGAACCACTGGTCCCCGTGCTCCTCTGTCCTAGAGGCGGTGGGCTCTCCATTATTGCCACTCCCACGCTGTGTCACCCTCCCTGTTGGAGCCCCAGCCCTGCTCTCACCCTTTCAAACGGCCCCTTGTCCATGATCCTATTTGTTTCCTGCCAGACCCCAGCTGACAGGGACTCTACGTTCCGTCAGTTGCAGTTCACACACAACCCCGAATACACCATTTAGAGCAACAAACACGATGGGAGGCGGCAGAGTCCGTACCCGAAGGCCAGGTTTCCCTGGCAGACCATCTTCCCCTCTTTCTCCTGGCTCTCCCTGGAAGGAATGCAAAGAAAAGTTAATTGGGGGTGAGGGGTGGGGGTGGGGGGGTGGGAGGGGCTTGGAGGAAACAAACTGGGAATTAGTTACAGACCAGTAAGGAAGAGAACTACCTGTACTCAGGTGGTGTTCAACTCTAATTCTGCATGAGCATAGAAACCAAAAAATAGCAGCTCACACCACCTCTTAGACTCCATATTTGACGGCTGTACTTTTGATTTATTTTATAAAAACAATTGAGTAGAAATGGTGCTCTTCCCTTATTGACAGACGTAGCGTAAGGAAGATATTGCGCGAGTGTTTTTGAGAATACGAAGCACTTGGTTAGCCCTTATCCTTTGTCTTGAAAGATAAGGGAGAAGGATGGAGAATATTTACATAAAATGCCCATAAAATTAATTTAAATCCATTCTTATTCTGTGTTTTGTCATGAAAAAGTTGAGTTTCTGAGTCTATTTATTGAAAAGGATGACGAATTTTCCCATAATATTGAAAAGTTGCCTTGCAAGGACTGTTGACATGCTTACTCGAGCTTATGCTATGAAAGAAGCAAGTTCATTTGTTAAAATATTTATTGTATAGTTTCGTAATGGTTCGTGTGAAGCGTGTAAGCTGTGAATTTGCTTCCCAATTTTGTGATATTTAACCTCTGGCTCCTATCTTAATGATCCTACTCTAATGAGCCCCACCAGGATATGTTTTAAAATTGAAGTCTCTTATTATGTTAGCAAGAGTACCTGAAAGTGTTTCCTTCTTGCAAATATAATAAATATATATTTCTAACAGATTAATTCTAAAGTCTAAGGCCTCCAAATCCTTCCCCAGTTACCTAAGTAGAAATGAGGGGCTCACCCACATCTGACCTCGTAAATCCAAGCATTTCTGAGTCCCGGTCCAGGGACCAGGCAATCATTGCATTTTAGATTGGATTCTCAAACTCATGCTGACACCATGAATACCAACCTTGGGTCCCGGCAGGCCTGGGGGTCCGTTCAACCCATCCTTTCCAGGAGGCCCCTGGGCCAAGACAGAAAAAGACAGAAATGAGAGGCATGCGTGGGAAGCACTTCATTAAGTTGTTTCCAGGGAGCTGATTTTGCAGCCAGTAGCCGGGAGGCATGGGCACCCCCTCCTTACCAGAGGCGCACTCTCTCCAGGGTGCTGTGGTCCCTGTGGGACCAGGGTTTCTTTTCATATTCATTATGATGGACATCAATATCACCTCTAACCGACATCCAGTAGCCAGTGGCCCTGGACATGCGTGGTGGGCGAGAGGGGGCAGGACGGCCCACTGAACCGGCTCTGATGGCTCCGTTTCCACCTCCAGCTTCCAGGAGGCCCCTCGGGAGAGCACTGTCCACATTGCTGCCACTTTCTCCTCTCCATAATCGCCTTTGCCATCAGTTTTTCCCTTCCCACTGTATCCTCCCTTCTTATTGCCCTTCAAATGCTCATTAATGGCATTAATCAATTCTGCCTTTATTTGTAATGACGACATGAGGAGCTCCATGTCCTCTTTCCTATACAACATGCAGGCTTCCTCCTCCCCCAACCTACAACGTGGCAAGGACAGGCCTCGCTGCAGTTGTTTGCAGGTGAGGAGATAAAGGCTCCACAGGCTGAGTGACCTACTCCAGGTCCCACGGCTGGTAATGGGGACCCACAAGGTGTAAACCCAGGCCTCCTGGCTCCACTTCCAGGTTCCTTCCACTACCCAAAGTTGCTTTCTCTTCTTTTTCTCTGTGCTTTAAATGATGCATCAAGTGCCCACACACTCTCCCACGACAGATAGAAGGGAAATTCTTTTCCCCAACAGAATAGTTCACATATTAGTGCTTTGGCAGCTGAAGGTGCTATTCAGAAGTTAATTTTTTTTTATAAACGTGGTGATTCGTCTGTCCAGAGAAACCCCTGCCACCATATTTAAGACTCATATCTCCCTGTGTCTCCAGCCTGGGCTGGTGGCCCATTGAAAGGAGAGCTCCACCTCCCACAGCAGGAGTCCTGGGAGTGAAGGCCCCTGGAAAGGCAGAAAGAGGTCTTGTTTGGGGAGTTAAGGGCAGTCGGGTCAATGGAAGCATGATCTTGATGAAGAGCAGATACTATAGCCAGGAGCAGAGCTTCCAACCTTCAGTGGCCCTAACGTCACCTTATAAGCTGTAAATGCCATCGACTATTGTTTCTTCTTCCTGCTACACTCTGTTCACACTGATACACACACTTTCCAACGGACCCATTAGATCAGATGAGATTGTTAATGTGCTTGAACTGTCACTCGAGTCACATATGTTGCTGGTGACTTTGCAGTTGACCAGGTGCTCCAGGATAGGATCAGTTCACCTGAGAGTGTACACTGCAACACTGAATTTATGTCCGATACCCATCAGCATGGCATCCAGGAACCAACAGAGCTGAGAATGCTTGTATCCCAGCATTCATGGTCCTGACTCCTGAGTGCCTCCATCTACAGCCAGCAACGGACCTGTGGTCCATTGAAAAGGGGCCCAACTGCTGTGTGCCACACAATCTGATTAACCTCCCTTTCCATCACCCTTTCCCAGTGTCTGGATCCCCCACCAGTGCTGTGAGTCTCTAGGCTTCCCCAGCCTTGGCCTTCCCCACCTGCTGGCCCCATGAGAGAGAACGGGTTGTAAGGAAATCCCTCCAAGTGGTGCATGGGCCTCCCTGAGGGCCGTCATCAGGTCTGTGATGGTCCATCATGGTCACATGGTATCAGAGGCTCACAGGCCACACCTACCATCCTGCCCTGAAGAGCTACAGGCCAAAATGACAGGAGACACCCAGCTTTCATTGTGCACCCACCACATGCGAGACATTAAGGTTTTCTGAGCCCCATCCTCAGGACTTGGAAGAAATGAGAAGGCCCTGCATCCCCAGGATCTTCTTGGCTGGAGAGTGAGGAGACACAGTCAAGATAATGAAAAAAGAGTTTTTCCATGCCCGTTGTGTCTGTTACCCTCTGTAGGTATCCCTTCTGGACAAGAAGTCACTCTTTAAACAGCAAAGGACTTTTGAATTTGACTTTGAGTATGAGAGCAAGGGTGGTGGCCTGGGGAGATGGCGCCCCAATCTGCGTCTGGGCTGGGGGGCCCATGAGGGAACAATCCCAGGATATGGAGCACGTGGAGAACCATGGAAGCCAGAGGTCAGCCTGATCGCTAGGCCTTGGTCCCCATCACCAGGGAGGAAAAAGCACGGAGAGTCCCCAGCTTTGGAAAGCAGCCCTGGTGGCCAGCTGGAAAGACCCGGCCATTCCCGCCATAGAGCAACGGAAGAGGGGGAAGAGTGTAGGTAGGGATGGTCCAGGACACTCACCACCTGCCCGGGGAGCCCAGGTTTTCCCGGGAAGCCGATCTCTCCAGGTAAACCCTGAAAATGGAACCACGTGGGAACAGTCAGTCTGACCCCTTCAGAGCATCAGATCCTTTCTCCCAAGTCTCTTCCTGGCACAGGCTCAGGCCTCTGGATCCTACAAGGACATCAGGGGTGGATATATCTCTGGGGCATCTGGCCGTCCTTAGTGCCGGCCACTGTGAAAGGCGGAGTTGTCACACTTTTTAAGTTGGCAAGTCCACGGCTTGTCTGGTCTGCAGTTGGGGCCACCACCTCATTCATTCCTACCTGGTGGGATGGGTGAACCGCCTCCCTCAGCCAATTGCTGGGTCTACCCCCTGCCAGCAGGCTCAGGGTGGCTGGGGAAAGGTTGATAATACCTACCCTGGTCCTCTGTGTGCTTCAGAGCCGACCCACAAACTGCTAAAAGACACTGAATGGGTGACTCCAGACTAACACGCCTCCTTCTACTCATCTCTAGAAGCAGCGAACCAACATGCTACATGAGCTCAAATGATAATTCCAGTTTAAGGGGCTCAAGGGCCTGAGAGCCAGAGGCATGGGGGTGGCTGCAGGGGGCCTCCTGGTTTGTCCTTTGCTTGGGTCTTGGACAAAGAACAAAGAGGTGGCTATCCAGGAAGATGTCCATGGTTCCCATGGGCCATGAAGCTCCATCTAGGGCCCTGGTGATAGGAAGTCAAAGCTAGGCTTACCGGGGGGCCTCCGGGTCCAGGGGGGCCTGGAATGCCAGGTGGTCCTGGAGCGCCCTGTAAGGAAAGAGCACGAGTGGGGTATAAACGTGCATGGAGCAGCCTCCTGGTGCCGCTGTCCTCTGAGAGAGGAGAAGGAAGGGATACAATGACGGGTTACTTGTGTCCCAATTCCCTTTACTTGGAATGCCTTATTTTTTAAACAAAAAAGAACAAAAGCAAAAAAAGAAGACATCTGAAGTAAAATTTGCAAAATGTTACCATGTGTCCTAATTGAGTGATGGGTGTATAACTGTCATATTATCTATTCTGCTATATAGTTAAAATATTTGAGCATTTAAAATAAATACACATGCATGTGTGTGCATGCTTACACACATACACACCATGAGATCACCCATTAACAAAGATCTTCTAGAACAGTGGTTCCCGAGCATGCGTCAGCTTCGAATCACCCCAGTGAATAACACAGATCTCACGCCCCAGACCTGTTCACAACTTTCCTCTCTCCCCCTTACCTCTGCCACTGTTGATCCGGGGCCCCACACAAGTTCTAGGAGACGCACCTCTGGTCTTTGTCTGCTCAGCTCTCTCTCCAGATATGCCCTCCCCATCTTGCCTCCCATCTCAGATGTCTCTATCTCTGTGAAATTTTCTCCAATTCCCCAGGCGGAATTAATCACTCCCTCCTCTACGCTCAAGGCCAGTGTAATTGTGTTCATCTGACCCACATGCCCAGAAGGCAGGGGCCCCTCTTTTTCCCTCTGCATCTCACACAGCGACAAGCCCAGGACTTGGCACAGAGCAGGTGTTCAATAAATGTTGGAAGAATCAACTGAATTGAACACAGCAAAGGGGAGAGGACGAGATCACATTGCCACTAGAGGGCGATAAATACTAAAAAATGGCACAGGCTGCCGCCTCCGTGGACTGTTCCCTGTTCTCCCTCTGGGGGCGCACGTGAGTCGAAAGTGGACATAGAAAGGGACCATTAACAGAACAGAACTTCTGGTGGCGCCTGGACCTGGTTTCCTCTGTAGCTCGCCCAGCCCTGGCGAGTCTTTGGGGTTGCATATAATTTTGTCAGGACACATTTGCTTGGAGCTGGAGCAACTGAAGGGCCAGGCAGAGCTGGACGGGGGCTGGGCAGGTGCCCATGCAGGGTGCCCACTAATGAATGAGGGCCAGAGGAGAGCACCGAGCAGGCTTGTGGCCTCACCGCTTGTCGCTCAGCCGTGCTCCCCTCAGCTGCTCCAGCTCAGCTCTGCTCACCTCTTCGCAAAGCCACAGCCCTGCAAGGAGCACTCACAGGAACCCCCTCCAGAAGGCACGTCCAGGAGAGCTGTTTTTTCTTCGCATGACTCTGAGGTTCTCACAGCATCCTCAACCCCTCGGAGCTTGTCTGAAGCCCATTCTCACCACACGCAGCACTCTCTTTGATAGCAATTTGGATGCATTTAGTTTTCTCCCCCACTTAACATTTCCAGGGATGCTGATGGCCCCTGGAATATTCTGTACTCTTTCAAAGTGGTTGTTCCAGGAAGCCTCTGACCAGATAATTTGTCTGACCTTGTTGCTATTTGCTTGTTTCAGAGTCTTACAGCATGTTAGAGTAGACAGATCTTTAGTGATCATCTACTGGAAATTAAATCTCCCTATTTGACAATAAAGAAAACTGTAGCCCAGAGAGGATAAGAGTCCCACATAAGGTCACATAGCCATCATCTCCAGGTGCAAGAGGCCAGGGGATCCTGAATGGTCTGGCTGCTGCAGAATCACCTGAGAGCTTGTCGTAAACACAGGTACATAGGCCCCTTGTCTGGACACTGAAGCACAGGTCTGGGACAAGTCCAAGGGGTCAGTGACTTTGGCAACACTGCCATGTCTGGAAATTATTTGTCTAGACCAACTCCACGTACCACCCTAACTACCACCTGTACTGCTGATCGTATGACAAGTGCAATGTACAAGCAGGGACCATGAGAGAAGGGAGCAGAAAATTCCGACATAGAAGAAGAACAAGGGGACAGCCCGTCATTAGTGTCTACTCCGCCCTGGCCTTCTCACGCGTGATCTCATCTTAGTCCTCACGCCAATCCCGTGAGGCGGGTCTTTTCCATCTCTTTTATAGATGAAGAACGGGAACTTGAGGAAAATGAAGGGATGTTAGATGAAGCTGGCATTCAGCAGCAATGACCCTGATCCCCTCATCCCCCATCCCAGGGACCCCACCCCCATGAACTGCCTGCCCAGCTTGGGGACGAGGGTCTCACACCTTCCTGTCCACCTACCTTTGAACAGTCTGATCTAAAGACTGTCTGCGTATTAAGTGGGACTAGAACTCAGGGCTTTCAGTGTGGGCTCCACGGTCTCCAAGTCCCCCTCTTTTGTGGGACCCACAGCACCTGGTTCATCAATAGGCACACAGTAGGGGGTTAATAACTATCTGCTTGTCTGATGCTGTCAGCTCAGGAATGAGAGCAAAATCCTGCACAGTAGTTAATCCTAACAACTGCGGTAGCTGTTTACAAAGAGAGAGAGAAGTTGGAAGTAATGGAAACAGCTGTCCAAGTAAGTCTGGAAAACCGCTTCCAGCAGGAGTCACACAAAGAGGGTGAGAGAGTTGCCTCCAGCCTCCCTTCCATTGACAGGGAGCGTCTTGGGATGCTCCAAGTGGGAAATGCATGGGGTGGGGTGGGGAGAGGAAAGAGCAGTCAGGACTCAATTGCAGTCAGCCTGCCCTCTGGACCCTGACCCGGTGGCCACACTGTGCCTTCTGATGCCACACAGGGACATGCGGAGGTGGCGGATGCTCTGCACGGGGCAGCCGCCTGGCCTCAGGTGATTCTGACGGCCACCTCCAGAGAAGGCCACGTCCAGCTTCCCCCAGGTTAGCAGATACCTCGTGCAGAGTGGACCTCAGCTCTGGCGAACACTCAGATTGTTTCTGACATGGCTCTTGCAAGCCCTAGGGAAGGCCAGTGGGGCAGGAGCAGTGCCTGGGGGACCTGGACATGACAGCCTGTCAGCCTGCAGACCAGGGATGGCATTTATACCTGGCACTCCCCCAACAGGAAGGAAGAAAACATAATTTTTTAAAGTACCTACTATACGCCTGGCCTTCTATGAAGTCTTTACACATGTGGCCCAAAGACTCCTTGATAGTACCTGTCTCCCTGTCTGTTAAAGTCCCTGAATTTCGGGTCCAGACAATGCAGTACCTGATCCCTAAGGAAGCAAATGGAACCCTGGACCCGCTATTTCCCAGCCACATGGCGAGCTCCTTGCTTTACAAGGTCCGGTTTCCTGGCCCCTAAAGTGGGATCACAAGTCCTACATTCCTCAAGATAGAACCCAACAGTGCAGGTGGGATGATGGCCTCTGGGCCAGGAGCAGCGCCACCTCCTGGGTGTGAGTTTTATTGTTGTTTTGGTCTCCTTGTAGTGCCTGCCCCCAGCATGAAGTCTGAGAAGACTCTTGATCAATATTTCTTGAATCAAGTTGAATGGCTACTGCAACATCTCAGCTGGGGAAACTGAGGCACAGAGAGGGAACAGTGAAGAAACTCCTCCATGATCACAAGATCCTAAGAACAAAGCCAGCTCTGGACCCAGCGTGTGTGTCTCCAAGGCCCAGGTTATTCGTCTGGACCATGGAAAGGGGGTGCGTTTGCCGAGGCTGCTGAGAAGGAGAGATAACGCCTCCCCTGGAAACGTCACCATGGTTGACGGAGAACAGACAACAAAGGCACACCCTCTCTGGTCCCATGTTTAGGAGATGTAAGCAACCAGGGCCAGTCTTTGCCTCGGGAGGATGGAGGCTGTAGGGGCACCAGGCAGCCCTGGGATAGGTGGGACACAGGCGTGAGTGATCAGACACCAGATGACCACGCAGCCCCTGCGTGGTCCTCCAAGAAACTGCCTCCAAGAAACTGCAGCACAGCCCGGCCCTGCCACATCCAGGCCATGCATGGCTTTCAGGTGATCGGTGATGTAGACTGTGGACATAACCGAGCATCATTCTAATCCAGGATTCTCTGCACTGCACAGCAGGGCATGGAGGGAGCTGGGCGGTCTGCATTTGGAAGGGACTTCAGATCATTCCTTGGACAACTGAAGTGCTCTCATTTCCCATCAATGGTTTGTTGTGCCCAAGTATCTGAATGACCAGAGGGAACTGAAACTTTCCTTTCACTCATCTATCGTCCCCACCAGATCATGGATGACTCACAGAGAAGCATCTTGTCCTGCTCTCTACCCCAGTGCCTGGCACGTCAACATATCGCTTACTATCTCCACCGGATGCACCGAGAAAGGAAGAACTCTACAAGGGGTCTCAAACTCCCATCCCCAGGGCCAGGTAGGTAAGGCCAACAGGCAGGGAAGGGAGGGCCAGCTGTAACCAAAGAGGGCAGGGCATGTGGAGAGCTGGGAAAGGCTTCTCAACTCAGCCTGCCGTGGCTCGGAACTCAGGCAAGCTCAGGCTACCGATATTTCCAAGAGACAATTGGGAAATCTAGATTTTTAGGCATATTCTTTCATTTTTTCAAAATCCATCTTGGCAACAATTTTGAGAATTAAAAAAAAGCCAAACAGCTGTGCAAACCAAATAAAGCACATCTGTGGGCCAATTAAACTGTTCAGGTTTGTGATCTATGGACTATATCTTTTTAGTCTCTCAAGTGGACCAATTGCCAACAGGCATGAGAGACGGTGCTGCTCAGAGGATGACAACCGGGGAGGCATAGGGTCTGGGAATGCTGCTGTAATTGATTCTCAGTAGATCCGGAGAATGCATTGACAATGGTGCCCAGACCGCCAGGCAGGGTGTGGATGCCCTCAAGGTCCCCACTGAACTTTCAGCAAGACCCAGACTAGAATCACGTTTCTTGTCTCTGATCCTTAACTATGCACAATATTACATGGACCATTGGAAGTGTTTCCCTGATGAGGCTGGCAGTGCTTTCCTCCTGCTTTCGATGGAAAAGAGCTGTGGGGAGATGCCCTGTGAAGTGCACCCCAATTGTCCCAGGCTATGTGGCAACCTCTGTCCTCTCATGGCCTGCATGTGAGAATGTTCTAGAGAACGTTCTCCTTCCCTAAGGAGGTTACAAGGGATCAAAGTCGAGGCAAATGTCTTGTTTGTCACTGTCAGGAAGAGTGCAGTGTTCGTGAGTGAGAAGCAATGTCAAGTCTGGGAGCACAGGAGTCTAGATGGAAGCAGCGGGGTCAGTAGGTGACAGGATGTTGGTGATGCCCACTGATGCCTTCAAGGGGGGCAGAGAGAGTGAGTAGACATAGCCTTCAGTACTTAAAGCAAAGTCCTCTGCGATATCCCGGGGCATCTGGAGAAGTTATTCCTGGAGACCCAGCATGGGGGGGACAGAGGTCCTTCCTTCAGCCAACACTTATTGAGTACCTACTATGCTCTCTCTGGGCTCTCAATGACCCAGCCCTCCCCTCCAGAAGACTGCAGTCTAGCAGAATAAATAAAACACATGCCCGTGATCTGGAAAAGTAGTGGGTTTGGCATCAAAGGCGGGGTTAAATGCCCAGCAGTTGTTTGACTTGGGGCAAGGCGTTTGGTTAACATGCAAACTGGGTTCTAAACACACATAGTAGGTACAATAATACTTTCTTTTCAGAGTTTTTGTAGAAAACTCATGGGTCCTGGTACAATACAGAGTTCATGATATTTTTGTTGAATCTGATTAAAATATAGAAAATGACAACAAAGAGGAAAGATGCTCTAAAGCCACAGCAATCAAGTAGAGGCAGAGTGGGTAAACCAGAGTTGCATCCCAGAAGGTACGTTGAGCTTGGTCTTGAAGGGCAAAGCAGGGCCTTGGCAAGTGGGAGTGGAATGAAAGAGAAAGGGCGTCTCATGTGGATGGAACAGCTGAGCCAAGGCTGGGTGGTCACTTGATAAACAGAAACAGGCAGCTCAGGGTGACTGGGATGCAAAGTAAAAATGGGAAGCAGAGGCACACAAAACTAGGCAGCCAGTCTGGGGTAGGAAAAATCAGGCTTTCTTTTGAGGCCGCGCAAAAATAAAGAGATGTTCTGAAAGAGTGACCCAATCAGGTCTATGCTTGGGGAGTCACATTTCTACCGTCCTTAGGATTCACTGGTGAGAGGAATCCTAGAAGAAGCAGGACTAGGAGACAGTCAAAATATGAGAGCAGGCAAGAGACCTGTGGGGCTTCTACTAGAGCTGGAGTGTGGAGGGCAGAGAGGTAGACGAGGGGGTGGTCTGAAGGACAGTGACTCAGTGACCGACTGGATTGGGGGTTGGATGCTACCTGAGACACTAAAAACTGGAGAGGCGTTTACTAAAAATAGATTGTGCAGGGGAAGGGGCAGATTTGGGTTTGGGGTAGGGGTGATGGGTTTAGTTATGAAAGTGTTGAATTAATGAGCCTTCAGAGCTTCAAGTAGAGAGAGATTCCTGTGGGGTAATGGAATGTAAAGAGAGTGCTGGTATACCCACTGTGGAGAGATTGCTGATATACTCCATGTAGAGAGAGAAAGAGAGAGAGAGAGAGAGAGTGTGCTGGTACACCCCACGTCAAGTGAGTACTGGTATACCCACCATGGAGAGAGTGCTGGTATACCCATTATTGTCACTGGCTGGAGCCTTCTGGCAAGGTGTTTGCATTCTCCAGATACTTGAGCACTCCACAATAGAAACTGAACACAATGTCTTCTGTCTTGGATGATGTATATGGCACTTCAGGATCTTCTGTGGCCTTCGGTACTTTATGGTGAAGGTCAGTAACTACTGTTAAGATCGGACTAACCTTCCCAGGACTCCTGATTAACTTTAAATAGCGCCCTCACTTCTTGTTCTCTTTCTCCTGAAAATAAGTTGAACAAAACCCCAAACAGCACAGCCATTTGAGCTACCTAGTTGGTAAGTTTCCACGTGAAACTAGATGACTGATTGCCAAATCACAGGAAAGCAACTTTGAACTTGTTTTTTATTCTTCTGCATACTTGACTAGCATTTGGGTTTTCCAAGTACGAAGAAGCTCCCTTCCTTTCCTCCCCTACCAAAAAATGCCTGCTTGAAAGCCAAAGACTCTCCATACTATTATCCCTCTTTCATGGACAAGGATATTAGGATTTCAGGGAAGAGATGGGGCTAAAGGAAAGTTGCGACTGAAATGTAAGTCCCACCATTGCCAAGGACTCTCCAAGGAGCCGTAGGAAAGTTATTCCTGTCTCCTCAATAAAATGGATGTTCTATATTAGATCAGTGGAAATCGGTGTTCCAAGGAATTGTCTTCAGAGGCACATTTGGTGAGTGTGTTTTGGGGGAGAATCTAGCCCCCACCATTATCTCAACCAGAGAGACTTTGCATTTGTCTATTTTACATGTTTGGCTTTTACTTTAAAAAAAAAAAAAACTTGAAAATTAGAGGAATTGACTGCTAAATTTTCTCTCAAGATTTTGGGAGAAAGTATGAAGAGTGAGAAATAACTTCAAAAAAGAGTACTAGGGAATGCCTAGAACTTTTCCCACTGGATTTTAAGACCCAGGAGGGCACAGACCATGTCTCGTTTTGTTCATTTTATTCCCAAGGCCTGGCACAGAGACAATGCTCAGTCAACGTTTACTGAAGGAAAGAGTGTTAGGAAGGGGGTAGAAATGAAGAGAGGATGAGCGTGAAAGAGAGTTTTCAGGTCACTGACAAGTGCCCACTCTGTGCTAGGGCACTTCCAGCAGCTGGGAGGCAGGACAAGGTTTGTCAGGCCTTCAAGGCATTAAAGGCTGGCAATGGGGTTGGGATGAGGGAGGGAACAAGCACGCGAAAGCAAATAAAAAGGGCAATTTTGAATATTGTAAGTCCTAGGGAAACAATAATTGTGACTGTAGCTGAGGGGGCTCTTCTAGCTGGGGCTAGTCAAGGAAGGCCTCTCAGAGGGGCCACATTTAGGCTGAGACCTGAGTGACGAGAAGGTCCAGGGAAAGAAAGAACGCTGGGTATAGGTCCTGGGACGAGGAGGAGCTCCGTGCGTTGGTGCATCTGACAGGAATTCAGCGTGAAGGATCCGTCAAATGAGGGAGAGGAGGGGTGGGGGTCAGCGCCGGTCTCATGGGACGTGATAGTGAGGAGAACAGGAAGTTGGGGCAGTGCTCAGGGATGAGGGATGATGATGGTTTGGACCTGGGTTTTGTGACTGGAGACAGAAAGAACTGGTCTGATTTGGGATATATTTTGAAGAAATTGACAAGATTTAACAACAGATCAGGGTGTGGAGAGAAGGAAAGAGAAGGGTCAAGGATGACAGATGCGTTTGCCCTGAACAACTGGATAGATGATGGTACCATTTGCCAAGATGGGGAACACTGTGGGAGGAGCAAATCTGGAGGAGGATGGAGTAGTTCTTTTAGAGAATGGTAAGTGTTTGATGTTTGTGAGAGACCGAAGTCGAGCTGCTGAGGAGTCAGGAGCTCAGGGGAGAGCCTGAGATGAGGACTGAGAGCCAGTCATCATCAGTACATGGATGGTTTGTAAAACCAAGGCCCTGCATGAGATCATGAGAGAGGTGCATAGGGAGCCCTAGGATTCTTCCCTCGGCCTTTTTTTGGAACACGGATAGAGTTAGAAGAGATAGCGGAGCAGACCCAGATACAATAGCTGGATTGTAGAAGGAAAAACAAGTGTCTGTGCTGTCAGAAACCTAGAGGAGGAGGTACTTCAAGCAGGAAGAAAAGTGATCATTTGAGAGGTGGAATAGGGTGAGGCCAGAGAATTGACCTCTGTCCTTGGTAAGCTATTGGGCATCACGGCCTAGAAAGGAGCTCTTTCAGTGACATGTCAGAAGGAAAACAGACATGAATGAACTCAGGAGAGACGGAAAGTCACGTGAGGAAGCTGACCTTGAGAGCAGAGATGACTTCTGACAAGTTTTGCTGTGAAGGGAACAGAGGAGTTTGGCAGTAGCTGGAAGGAATATTGGATTAGCTGAGTTATTATTTTTAAGGTATGCGGCACGTGTATGCTGGTGGGAATGATCTTATAGAGAGGGTGCCCAAGGCTTGACAGTGCTGGAGTGAAGTCTTTGAGAAGGAAGGAAGGGCTGAAACCAAAACACAAATGTAGGAATTGGTCATAGATAGAGCAGGTATTTTGTCTCAGTGGAGCCAGAGGAAGGGCAGAGTGTGTGGAGAAACGCAGGTGAGAGGAGACTAAGGCAGTTGGAAGAAGAAGAGTTGCTCATCTGCTTGCTTCTGTCTCCTCTATGAAGTCGGGGCAAGGCCATTAGCTGTGCATTGCAGGCAGAAGCTTAGAGGATGTTGTAGAATTAAACACAGACAAGAGAGTATAAACTGCGCATCTCGGAATAGGGGGGCATGTGATGGGGCATCCACAGTGGATCTACATTTACAATTGATCTGTGGCCATACACCGGAGAAGAGTTGATCAGCAGATGACGTGATTTTCCCCAACAACATTCAGTGCCATCTTGGGCCATCCAGCAGGCCTGTCTCCCAGTAAGGGCAGTATTTGAGCATATACAGAGAGAGGGTGCTGAGCTTAAAGACCAAACACAACCCCCTTATTGCACAGATGAGAAAGATGAGACCACAGTGGGAATGAGGCGCGGGCAGAGGAATGTCCAAGATGGTTGACTACATAAATGGGCTTCCCTGATTCCATTTCCAGTTTTTCCTACAGGAAATCAAACCATCTCAATTACCTGGTCTCAACATTCTGAATGATGTATGGATGTACAGGATGGATGCTTTAAGAACTTCTTCCAGAACTAAAAGTGTGAATTCTGGCCAACTACGGGATTCAGTTTACTTCTCCCAGACCATGAGCTCCATGACACTAGGAACCACGACTGTCTCTGCACAATTGTCGAATCCGAGCACCTAGCCAGGGCCTGGTACAGAGGATGCCCTCAATAAACATTTGTTGAACCATGAAGTGCCACATCAAAGAAGACTAGTCACCTCCTTTCTTCAGGAAACCAAGATAGGAGTGTATGTGTCTGATTTTCACAGGGTTTCTGACCAAGGGCAAACTCTTGTCTGCTATTCTAGGATCTGGATTAAAAACTATAAATTAGAAGGTTATTTTAAACAAAAATGATTTGACTATTAATATCTTTAGTAGTGGCAGTAATGGTGGCATAAAGAGATAAAAAACTAGGGCTTTGTTTTAAGATGGCCTGGGTCGAGTGCTAGGTGGCCTCCTGCTACTTGAATGGACTTAGGCAATGGACTTTACCGCTCAGTTCCTCGGTTTCCCCAGCTGTAACAAAAAGGTTGGAAGCCCCTCCTCATATCATCATAATATGGATTAATGAAGGCATGTGAACCAGCCCAGCACATGGGGGCTTGCACAAATGTGACTTCACTCTCTTCTCTTTTTATCATCAATAAAAATATCTAAATAATGAATTAATCTAATTATTAGTAAGAGTGACAAATTAGCCAATAGACCTAAATGTTAACAACAAAATAATGACTATTTTAATTATTACTAATGAAAACAACTACATGACTCTACTTACTAATTAACCAATCAGTCTAATTATTATTAATGAAACAACATTTGATCCTTCTAATATGATGGTGACTAAACAGCTATTAAATGTGCTCAGTAATTACAATGATGATGCATAAATAACCAATTAACCTAATTATCATTAATAAAAGAATGGTAAATAGTTATTCCTAATAACCACCTAGTTCCAATTGGAGTAGATTTATGAAGTTGGATGGAATTTGAAGATGCATGAAAATTACTTGCATAAATTAGCATGGCAATTACATTGCCTGTGAGACACGGAAATGTTTGCTTTTTGGGGAAGATGTTCATAATTTGTGAGTCCTGCCCTCAGGATGTGGCTCCTGGGGGCACAGCCATAATGACTGCCCGCCTCAGCAGGTTGCTGTGTAGAGGCCCAGGCCCGCAAGCCCACCCAGCCTTCTCTGGGGGCAGCCTCTCCCCTGGCTGTGTTCCCACTAATTCAGGGGACTTCTGTCTGTCCCGACTGCAACACCCAACAGCACTGCCTTTGCAAACATTTGACCAGACGAGACACAGATTTCCACTTTTCCTAAAAGGCTGCTGGGTTGCAGGAGCCACCACCTACCACATCATGAAAGTGTATATTTATCCTAAAACATTCAAGCAGGTGAAATTTTTCATCTTGAAAAGGAAGCACCAAAAAGCATATTATAGGATGCCAGCCACCCTGGGGCTTCCCGCACTCTGAGGCTGCAGTGCTGGTTGTCCCACTACATGTGAAGCTAATTAAACTCTGAGCTCAGTTTCTTTAGATTTTAAATGGGATAAGCATTCTTTTCTCACAGGTGGTTATAAAGAATAGACACAATTGTATATGAACTCTAACGAGGGTATCTGACAATAGCAGAAACTAAACACATGTATCTTCCTTCCCTCCTTTCATCAGAGCAGAAAACTCTGTAACTTGGATTTTGCTGCGACAAAATCAGCCTTGATTTTCCAGATCAGCGTAGGGACCCTCCTCTGGGTCCCTAGAAAGGCTGACTACCTATCTCCAGGAACTAGAGCTCTGATTCCTTCTTTCCCAGAACTTCGCTCAGTGGATAGTCTTTCTCTATCTGCATCTCTTTCTGCCCTGTTAACATATGGCTCTGCTGGGCATGGATAGTGGTTGCCTAGATTTCACCTCCCCTGAGCTAAATCTAGCACACAGTAGGTACTTGATAAATACCTGTTGAATCAATGAATCAATGAGCAAACACATGTATGGCAAGCAGGAGTAAACTAAGGTCAGGCCTAGGAAAGGTGGGCATGCAGATATGTCGGGAAGAGTGACTTAGAGTAGATGGCAGAAACCCACCACAGAAATGCTGCTTCTTGGTTTGGGCGTGGTTGGCTTGAATGCAGCTTCGTGTCCATCGAGTGGTGATCTGACCCAGGTGCCAGGTAGTATATACTAAAACTTCTGTATTGCCCTGTTCTGACCCACTGAGATCCCTGAACATATCAGGGTGCCCTATTTCTGGCAGAATCGCTGCTGTGGAAAGCCTGATCATATTCATATCTACAGCATCTAGCTCAATGCCTGGCATTCGGTAAAGATTCGCTGAGTGAAAATGACGTCTGAATTAAAAACGAAAGAAAGAAATATATTTTCCAAAGTAGCAAACAAAGAGCTGTAGGGGAAAAAAAGTTCTGTACTTAAAGTAATTTGATGGAGCTGCATTTATGGTGAATCTTTGAAACACACAGGCTTTGCTCACTGGAAAGCAAGGTAATAAAACTAACGCAAAAAGCACTCTATTTTTCACTATTAACATCAAAATGCCACAGTAACTGTGGAATTTTTAGAAGACCGTGAATTATGATTGATTTTGTATTCCCTTATTCCATGCTATTTCCTGACTCAAATGCCAGGTGCTGATATGAAGTCTGAGATTTCGAGCAAGGTGCCCATCACTCACAGGGCACTTTATGTGTCAGCGAGCAGTGAGAGCTGGTTGGGAAGTGCGGTTAGCAGTGTCTCCTGAGGGGCCTCCCTGACAATGCCTAATGGGTGGTGTGGCTACCACCATGGGGAGTCGAGCACGGTATCCAGTGACAGGAGGGTGCTAAAGCTGATTGCTCAGGGAAGAGCCAGATAAGAGAAACATTAATGATTCCAGCGTACTTGCTCACTGTCACTACACCCAGGAGAACGGGGGAGGGAGAGGGAGATGGAGAGAGAGAGGGAACAGCCACCTTACCTAGTGCTCACTATGCCTCAGAGACCTCACCACCTGGGTCACATCCCTGCTTGTCTCATCTACCTACAGTATTGCCCTCCCTCTTTATTTTTATTGGTACTTTTAACAAATGATGAACTGAACTTCAGAAGGTGAAGATGCTCCAGGGGGAAAGTGGGGAGGGCTGGGATTGGAACCCGGGTCCTGACTCTGTAACTGTGCTCCCTCCCCTCACTGGTGTGGCTTCTCTATGAATTTACTAACCCCGGGGAGGCTGGAGCAGGGGAACCTGGGGTGGGGGCAAACCGTGATGCAGGAGGCAAAGGCAAAATGAAGGGAAGGCAAGTGCCAGGCACAGGGCTCCAGGCATTCACCCATTTTGTCCACAAGAAGGTGAGGGGCTCACGGTGACGCAGCATTTACAATGGAGGGAACTGAGAGGGTTTGGGGCCAAGGTCGCCTGGGGAGTGAGGGAGGTGTCTGCTTGGCCCCGAGCAAGTCGCTGCATCTGGGAGTCTCGCCCCTCATCTGTGAAATGGGGACAGTGGCCCTGAGCCTGCACCTGGGCAAGGTGGCTGTGGGGTTCATAGGGGAGCACAAGTGACAGCACATGTGGAAAGGTGTGGAAGCAGGGAGCTGGACAAAGCACGGGGCCCGAGGAAGTTACATGGGCGCTGAGTCTAAAACACCATGGGAGTTGGGGGAAGAGGAGGGAAGGCAGCCAGGGAGCACAGGCCTAGGAACAGATTGTGATGGGGGCCCTAACTCCATCATTTTACACATGACGAAACTGAGGTCAGAGAGAGGAAGAGACTTGGCCAATGTCACAGTGCGTCAGAAGTCAGACATAGACCAGAACTCGGGTCTATTGACTTCTAGAATGGTGACTGCCCTTTTAATAGTTCTGGTCCCCTTAGCCAAGAGCCCCTTGCATTTCTGAATTCATTGTCCAGCCACCCCGATTGATGCTGGAAGCCCCAGCCACCCCACAGGCCTGTCCACTCCTGCACACATGCTGTGTCTGAAGCCAGGTGTCTTGCAGATCTGTGCCCCTGCCGGGAAGGCCCCTCCCTCCACCTCTGTCTGGCTGGATGCACACTGTCAACAGACCCTGGTCCTGGGTGCCCCCTCTCCATGTCTCCACTGTTGCCCTTTCTCATAACACTGCTCATCACTCTGTCACCACTCGTCTGCCCTCCTCTAGACCTGAATTCCTCCAGGGAGCAAACAATGGCCATTCTCCCAGCACATGAGGGGGAGACCGAGGAAGAAAGGGACAAAGGGAGCATGAATGAATCACTGAACATTCTTTTTAATGCTTTGATGAGGTGACCATACAAGATTCTGGTTACCAACCTGAGAATTGCTACTCAATCATTCTTCAATCAGAGAAAGCAGTGTTGCTATGGAAGAGAATTTAAAGATAGTAGTTACCTGCAGCCCCTGCAATCCAGGGATTCCAGGTGGGCCCACTTCACCTTTCTTCCCCTGAGTGCAAAAGAAGAAGCCAGAATTAATAGGCTGGCAGTCAGCTCCCAGAGCCAGTCTAATAATTCTCAGTGGAAATTTTGGTCTTTATTTCTCAAACTCCCTGACTAACAGATTCCCATTCCTCCCAGTATGCCCTACAGAGAAACAGTGGGACTGGGGAAAAAGACTTAGGCTTTGGGGTCAGGGAGGTTCGGCTTTGGATCCTAGCTCTGTAACTTAGATGATTTTTGTAACACATGGCCCAAATTCAAAAGGTACAGACAGGTATAGCTGAGAAAAATCTCCTCTCTGGTCCTCAGCCATTCCATTCCTTTCCTTGAAAGCAACTAATCCTACCAGATGTTGGTGAATCTTCCCAGAGGCATTTTATGGGTAGGCAAGCATTGCACACACACACACACGCACGCACGCACACACACACTCTCGCTCTCTCCCTTTTTTTTTTTTTCAAACTATAGCATATCATTCAATCTGCTGATAAACTGCTTTTTTTCCCACATAACAATCTATCTTGGATGCATCCTATATCAGCATGGGGAGAGTCGCTCCATTTTTTTTCACAGTTACATAGTTTTCACCGTAAGGATGAAACGAGATGCATTTAAATAGTCCTCTACTCCTGGAGAGGTAGGTCATTTAGGCCATTTCTGATCTTCTGCTGTTAGAATCCATGGAGCAGTGCATGACCCTGGTGGGGTCATCTTGTGGAGGTGACCTGCCTCCTTAACCTCAGGGTCTATCTCTTAGGACAGGGGTGAGGGGTGTGTGGGTTAGTTTAATCTACACAATGCATGGCATATATTATGTAACAGGCTGTCTGAATGATGAATGCAGGCTCTTTTGTCTTCTTCCTTATAGTTTTCCTCATGAAATCAAAACATTGCAATCAGAAATTAAAAGTAACACAGGACTTGAGTAAGTCCCACATTCCTTGAGCACCTCTTCTGTGGCAAGCCCTCTTTGGGGTTCCTCCCACATTTTCTTTACTCCATTTCCTCTGCAGGACAATCCAGTGTGCAGGCTTTCTCAGCCCCATTGGCAGGTGTGGAAACTGAGGTCAGAGTTAACGTCTCGCATGTCACACAGCTAGGAAGGGATGCAGTTAAGATTCAGCCTCAGTTCCATATGGTGCTAGAACCTGTACATGTGACATTTCTCAGGGCTCTGAAGATGATTAAAAGGGATAATTTCTTAAAAGGATCTCTAAATGGGTCTGTTATATTATAGAGACTTGACAACGTCAGATCCTTCTCTCATTTGGCATCTCTGCCCCTCTTGTTTCTCTGCTCCTTGGGGACCCTCGCTTCTCCCCACGTGCCCTCCCACCCCATGTGTACACCCAGATAAGGTCTTTTTCTTACCTTGGACTGTGGCCAGCCCAGCACCCCTGGTGTCCCATTGATCCCCATCTCCTCCCCTTGTTCCCTTCCTTCCTCCCATATTTTGTGAGTACTTAGTACATGCTGGGCCCAGGAAACAGTCTCTGTGTCTCCTCTGTGACCCATCCACCCACAACCTCCCCAAAGTAGCCCTTCCCTGAGTGCAAGGGGCCATGCACGCTGCCGAGCTCTCCGTCTTCCACGCCAGAAACCACCATAAACAAAGGGCACATCTTCCACAGATACACCTCCAGGAGGCTGTTGCAGGTTCTTACTGACGTGGTTTTATTAGAGTATCCAGGGGTTTAGAGCTTTCTAGGAGAGAATTTGGTTGAGCTCAGAGGAAATGTCCTTCAAGGAGCTTCAAGTCCTAAAATCCCAAGAGTCTCACACATTGACTTAGTCTGCTGTGGTTGAACGCGGAAGACACAGCTCTGTCGTTTTTTCCCGCTTATTCACTCACGTACTCCACTTCACTCTGTGCTAGGCCCTGGGGTCACCAGCAGGGCTAAGCCGTGTTCTCTGCCTGTAGGGGCTCACGGTTTCCCAGGGCGGTAGGGGCAGACATGAGCCTGTGCGATTACAACACATCTGATAAACATGCATGGAAGGATGTGCACAGGGCACTGGGGGCTCTTAGGTCTGCCTAGAGGTCTTGGGAAGACTTCCCAGAGGAGGTGGTGCTGAGGTTAAGTTGGAAGAAGGAAGAAGAGCTCCTCAATGGGACATCTAGGCTGCAGGGAACAGAATAGGCAAGTGCTCAGAGGCAGATGGGAGCAGGACACTGGCAAAGCCTCCATGTGATACAGGATGGACAGGACTGGGGTGAGGCAAATGTGGTCAACAGAGAGTCATGGAGAGCTTGAGTTCCCTGGGCCAAGGAGAGCCACCCAAGATGAGTAACCACACAGTGTGGTCTGAGTTGTGTTGGCTCTGGGAGCAGCAGCAAGGATGGAGTGAGGCTAATCAGACCACTTCTCAACGCTCACCATAACCCAGACCACCCTCTGGGCCTGCCCACCCTTACCCCACTCCTAGAACACTGTAGGGGCCTCTCAAACAGTCATCCTCCTTCAGATTTGGCCTACCCACTTCACTTTTTCCTCTCAAAGCAGGCAGAATTATATTCTTAAAATATAAATCAGATAATATGTCCTCTGGTCAAAACACTGCAGTCCTTCTCAACTCAGAGCAAACTTGAATGACCTCACACCTTCTTCCCATAACAGCACCCCCACCTACTCTTCTCATTTCCTTGTCATCTTTGCCTTACTCTGGCCACGCTGGCCTTCCTCCTCCACCTGGAACATACCAAACATATCCCCACCTCAAGGCCTTTCCACTGGCTTCTCCTTCTGCCGGGAAGGATACTGAGTTCCCCAGTATCCACATGGATTAGTCCCCCAGGTCAGTCTGATTTCTGCCCAAACACCCTTTTACCCGAATGCCTTCTCTGACCAGCCTGGCTGAAACAGCACTTCCTCTGCCACACTGCATCCCCTCACCCTGCTGTATTTTCCTTTGTTTGTATCACCACCAGATACGCCATGGATGTACGTATTTATTTATTGCCTGTCTACTTGTACTGGGATGCAAGCCTACTGAAAACAGGGACTGGCTCTGTTTTTGTTCAGTGCTGTATACATGGGCCCAGAACAGTGGCTGCCACACAGTGGAAACTCAATATACATTTGTGGGCTGGATAAATAAATTGTCCCCTTGTGGTCGATGTGCCCCTGAGCCATGACAATGCAATGGGAATAGCAGTGAGAGGTTAGAGAGAAGCGATGTTAGGAAAGGAAGACACAGCTTGGCGGTCTATTGACTTGCAGAAAGAATGAGTTGACCTGAATTAGAACCCCCTGGATCCACATCCCCTGAGCTGTGGAGCACATTCACCTGGAAGGTGCAATGAAGTCCAGGTCAAAATGAGTTTCTTGACACCTGTCAGGTAAAATTCAAAATGTGGTCACAGATACCTTCAGAAGTGAGCCAAGACTTGGAGGCATTTTGTCTCTGCATCCATTTGATCCTGTTCTGATTAATGCAAACACTGAGGAGCTGATCATAAGAGAGCTAAGAGATGCCAGTTCCCCTTCCTCAGGGAATGGAGACCAGACATCTTCAATTTTCTATCTAGACAGATATCCCCTCCATTTGCTTCCAGGTTATTCCACAGAGAGTCAACGGTTATTTACAAGATGAATAAACCATTTTCCCTCAAGGTCAGTGGAATGGCCTGGTGAATTGTCATCAGAATTCAGAACCCAGGCCAGCAAAGTAACTCTGTTTAGAGGAAAGGCTGAATGAAATGAGGGATTGCAACATTTAATGGTTAGTAGGAAAGGATCAGAGGGAAGAACAGGGATGCAAAAGTCTAGGTTGTGAAAGAGCAGAATTACTAATTAAAATGCCAGTTTGATTGGGGATACAGCTTCAGTTTCCCTTTCCCAGAGGATCTATCAGCTTTTGAGGGATGTATGAGGTCTCAGCAGCTCCCTGCTTCCCTGGCTGGTTTGGGGATCTTATGTAATAACGTTACTAACGCTCCATGAACATCTAAGATAGTAGTGCAATTTGTAGAAGGTGTGGAGAGAGGAGGTGCTCCCATGCTAGAGGAGTAAAACAATTGATCTGAAAGAGGAGAAATATGGGCAGGTAAGAGAGGTGAGGTGGGAAAGACAGAAACGCAAAGAAATATACCTAGAGAAGCAAACACCCCAAGTGTTAGGTTTTCAGCAAGGAGAGAAAAAGCAAGAAGGTGGCAAGAGCCCAGAGGAAGAAAAGTGTCATAAATTTGTGATCATAGCCATGTCATAAGGCAGTCTCTCCCCTAAGGAAGGCACAATCTTTCAAGGATCATCTGTGAAGGGGCGTCACACAGAGAAATATTACAGTAATCTCTCTGGCCAGTTCTGACACCTGCGATCATACACTCTCTACTCACAGCATCTAAGCTGCACCCAGTGTCTCTCAAAGCTGGCCTGCCTGCCTGCCTGCTTGCTTGCCTTCCTTCCCACCCTCTTTCCCTCCTTCCTTTCCTCCTTCCTTCCTTCCCTCTTTTATTCCTGCAGCCACAACCACAGGAGCCAGCCCTGCTTACATGCCAGTCCCTTCCCTCCAGACTTTTCTGGGCCAACCTGTGCTGGCAGGTTATTCTTCCTAAAGGATGAGAGAAGCTCTGTCCAAGTTACTTTCCACCTCTAAAATAGTTAGAGGTTATTTTATCTATCTTCATTATCTAAAAGACCTAATATCTGAGCTTTTTTATTTGGAAATTGTCAGAACCTGTGATTCTAATGTGCCTTTTCAGTTTAGCATCCAGTGTCCATGCTCCCATCTCCTAAGCAACAGCTCAAGTGGGCTGCTTTGCTTGGCCCCAAACACCCCCTTAGGATCTCTGGCCTCTGAGACTGTCTGTAACACCCATGCTCCATCTCAACTTGTCAAAATCGTATCCCAGTCCAGTGCCACCTCTTCTATGAAGCCCCAGCAACATAACGAGGAATAATGGCAAAATATGACGAAAACATATTTGAGAGAGAAATTTCCCAGTGCTACCCAAGATCTAATGAGTTAGAATTGCCAGGGATGGGGTATAAAGCTCTAAGTAAGTAGTTATAAGGACCTGGCCACTGACGGCAATCAAAAGAATTCGCTGTGTGTTCTTTCTCCAATCCCTTTCCTCTACAATACTGTAAGGAAAAGAGCCCTAAACCTAAGGTAGATGGGAAAGGGCAAGCCACTTAACTTGCTGAATCCTTGTTTCCTCATGTGGAAAATTATAATCATTGTAATTATCTGAAAAGATAGTAGTGGCAAAAATAATTCAATATTTGAGGAAGTGATTTATAAAACATAATAAAGCATTATGCAAATATAATAGATAATTATGAGAGTGAAGAGGAAGACTGGAGTGACAATGATGAAGGAGAAATGGTAATAGCAGGATTCTGACTCTTTTGAGTCCACATAGTAGGTGAGAGTCCATGCATCAAACAGATCTGCTTTCAAAACTGCTACTTCCCAGCAGTGCCATGGGGATTTAACGAAATAATGCTCACAAAGCACTTAGCACAAAATTTGACATTAGGAAGTGTGTAGTAGAGATGGTGGTGGTGGTGCTGATGATGATGGAGATGATGGTGATGGTGGTGGTGGTGGTGGTGATGGTGGTGGTGGTGGTGATGGAGATAATGGTGGTGGCGGTGGCGGTGGTGGTGGTGGTAATGATGGCGGTGACAATGGTTGTGATGTTGCTGCTGATGGTGGTGGTGGTGGTGGTGGTGGTGGTAAAGGTGATAGCTCTAGCAGTCGTGGACGTAGCAGCAGCTCTGTAACCTCTGCATTTTGGACCTACAAGTGGCTGTGGGGATTTGAGAAGTGCTGACCAGGGCAAGTTTTGCAGCAATAAATAATTGTTTTACTAACAATAAGCCTATTTCTTGTTATTTTTCTTTTCTTCTCTCTTAGGTTGTTAGCCAACACAATATCTGGATAAATGTTTGTAATTTATCATGAGAGCAGATATTTCAAGCCATTCTGAATGCCAGGATGCTGAGCAGGACTGATATTTCCAAGGCTGCCTGTCTGCTCATGGAGAAGGGGAAGGCTATGAATTTAGAACAGCAATTCCTTCCCAGCCAGGACGAGTTAACACAGCCGTGTGAGGGGCCATTAACAGATAAAAGGATTGCCTGTGCAAGTGATTCTAATAGGTGCCGTATGGTCTTTTGCTCAGTTCCTGTTCTCCATGCCTCCAAATGTCAAACATGATTATTTTCTACTGGTTAGAGCTAAAACCAGGTGCTCGGGGTAAACCAAGGGTGTCCCGATATAAACCCTGGCTTCATGCCATGAAATGAATCAAACAGTAGCCTGCGATCCAAACGATGCTGTTACCATCTGGTAGAGCTGGGAAAGGGAAGAAAAAGGCTTTAAAAATTGAAAGGTAAAGCAAATTCAACCCAGGTTGTCATTGACAAAAGACTGCCCATGTTTCTATCCTGGAATCCACTAGAAATCAGAGCTCATGGTCCTGATAGCTTCCAGCAATATGAGACCCTCAGTTCCAAGGGCAACAGCCATAGATTAAAGCAATGTGTGTTCAGTGCATCCTACCGAACAGGCACTGTCAGTTATTAAGGAGTCCTAGATCCCTCCAAGGCATCAACCGCAAGGACTGTTAATGTCCAGTTTAGAATTCTGGTGTGTACTTGGACACACACACACACACACACACACACACACACACACACACCAGCCAAAAGCAGAAACAGTGAAGGGTTTAGAGCCAGGCAGACCTGAGTTCTAATCCCTGCCCCACCATTTATAATCTGTGTGACACTGGGCAATTTGATTTATACTTTTAAGTCTTGGTTTCCTCATTTGCAGAATGGCATTAAAATCATCATACCTCATAGGATCCTTGTGAGAATTAAGTGAAAAACACGAGTGCAAAAAATACCTAGCCAAGCGCCTGCTATGCAATGATGGTTCAACCAGCATTATTTCCTTCCTATGTTATACTAGTTCTATGCCTGTATAGATCTATTCTGTTCTAAAACTTTGTTCTTAAGGCAACTGTATAGTCAGGCAGACCATGAGAGGTTTGGGGACTGCTCCACCTTTAGTAAGAAGGGGAGCATCATATTTGATAGAGTTGCTTCTTCAGTTCTCACCTATTGACCACAGAGAAGAGAAATCAGAAGATACTGAGAAAATGATCAAGGAACCAAAGAGATTGTCACCAACTTGTGGGGAGGGCAGTCACAAAGGCCTGAGTGACCTTGAGCAAGTCATTTAATCTTTCTGCACATTAAATGTCTCACTGTCAACCCCAGGGATCCCTTCCATCATGATGATTCTATAGTTTAGATACTCCCAATTTTAAATTGAGTTTAAATGCCTGATGACATAGAATTCTCTTAAGTAAAGCATTTTTTCCCCTTTCTTGTCCAGAGAAAAGAAAAGAAGACATGTGGGCTATGTCGGGTGGGACTCAGTACCACAGAGGAAGGTCAATGCAAAGTAAAGTAAAGGCCCAGAAGGGACCAAGTTACCTTCTTTAAAATTGGACATTCCTGGTCAAAGGTCAGAACCCAGGTGACCAGATGCCCAGTTCTGAGTCCTCTCCTCCTCACATCACCTAACTGTGTCAGCCACCCAGAGAGCAGCATCCACATGCAATTCACTTACTCTTGCACCCTAATTGTATTAGATGCTCATTAATACCATTATATATTTATGTATATTTTATATGCTTACATATATATAATGTTTATATATATTTTGGGTGTGTATAAAAATACATATGTTTTATAAGGGTGAGGTAATCTTCCAGGTGCTGCAGATACAAAAATAAAGAAGAATGTTCTCACGGACTTAACGTTCTAGTGGAGAAAACAAAAACAAACAAATCCTCAAATAAGAAAAATATCAGATAGGTCCACTACAGCAATTAAAATAGGCTGGTGTGAGAGCAATAGGCTGTCTATTTTGGGGTGCATGATTAGGGCATGACAGAATTTTTTTGGAAAAATCAGCCTCCTGGAAGCTTTTGAGTGTTGAGGTGCCTGAGGGGCCTTGAGCCAGGTTGGTTCTACTTCTGGAACATTCTGGGTTCGGATGCAACTGTAGCACTGTCCACTCTAGCTAAGTGATGGTGCTCCCCAATCAATCTCTCCCTAATGCCTAGCTCAGACAACAGGAGGAAATTAGAACCTCAGAAAGAGAAATGCAGGACCTTCTCTAACCTCCCATCCAAAGTGGGGAGCCCAGTCTAGCAATGGCTGCCTAACATCCTCCAGCAGGGGGCGTGCGTCTCCCATGGCTCTGTGGGATGGCATAGAGGGTGCCTAGCTCCTGATCCTCCCCTTTCACTATGTCATTGTGGAAAAATACCAGCTTTGTCCAAAATGAATGTATTTACCCTGCCGGGGATTACATTGCCTGCCTGTTGCTAATCTCTAAAATAAAGGGCTCTTTCTTCACCCCATATTTTAGTCTCAGTGTCTCAATTCCCAAATCCCTGTGGCTTGTCATTGTCTTGTCTCTTCCCTTTTTACCGCCTGAGTGTGTGCAGTGACATTAAGGAGCTCTTCAGAGTGATGTTTCAATTGAAGCTGATGAGGAGGAAATGACAGGTCACCGTGAGGGAAGGAGAGATATAATTTTTTGAATAAGTCATTCTGTCTTGGGTTTTCCTGACTCAGCCAGAGGCTGACTGAACAGGAAGCTGCTTGCAAGCCCACAGCAACATCACAATTTGTCTCTGCTCTGTTTATCTATAGGTGCAGTCACTGAACGAGCAATATCTATGGGATGGAACACAGACCAAATCAGAGAATCATCAATGACTATTGGAGGGCCAGGGGCCCCCAAAGACAGCGTCATGGTCTTCCACTCGCTGGAGGAAGCAGGACAAGAGAGGAGCCCTCTAGTAATACTCTCATCATCCTGCCTTGTGACTCCTGGCTCACGCTCCTCTGCTAGACACTGGGTCTTTCGGGGCATGAGCTCTGCCTTTTTCTCACTGTCCCCACTGCCTGGCCCAGGATGGGCTCTCCTCCCAGCCACCCGCCCTGGTCTGGGCCACCATCCTTTCTCTTTTGACCACTGCAGTCATCTCCTAACCGGTCTCCTCCCCCTGCAGTCTCTTCTCAACGCAGTGGCCAGACGGATGCAGTTAGAACGTAATTGAGTTGCACCATTTCTATACCCCAAATCCTGCACTGACCAAACTACGACAGAAATGATGAGATAGTGAGGGAAATGTTGAACACAAAATGAATGCCTGAGGAAACTTTTTGATAGATTTAGGTGGGGTAATGGCATTATGGTTTTGTTTCTCTTAAGATTTCTTATCTTTTAACATACATGCTGAAATATTTTGGGACACAATGATGTGATGATGTTTGGGATTACTTCAGACTAACCCAGTGGTGGGTGGAGGTAGGTGTTGGTATAAATGAAACAAATTGGCCAATGACTTGTTAAGTGTTGAAGTGGGTTTTTGGTATATATGGGTTTATTTCACTATTCTTTCTACTTTTGAATATGTTTAATTTTTTTCATAATAAAACATTTTTGAAAACATTCCATAGCCCCACATTTCACTCATAGTAAAAGGCCAAATCCTCCCAATGGCCCACAAGGCCTGACATGAACTGGCTCCCCGTTTCTTTGACTTAACCTCCTCCTGTGGCCACCTGCTCGCTCCAGCCACACAGGTCTCTGCTCAGTCACACCAAGTAGGGGCCTGCCCCAGGACCTTGACTCCAGCTGTTTCCTGCCTGCTATGCTCTCTCCTCAGCTGTCAGTTTGGCCAACTGTCAACTGGAGGAGCTGTCAGTCCCTCACCTCCCGAGAGCCTGCTCAAATATGACTTTCTCAATGGGGCTGTCCTGCATCGTCTATTTAAGTACTAATTGTTATGTGTCTTTTCCCTTGCCTGCCAGAATGTACAGATCATGAGGGCAGGGATCTTTATTCTTCTCACTGAAGGATCCTCTTTCCTGGAGCAATGCTCAGCACCCAGTAGACACTGAAGAAATATTTGTTGAATGGACAAATTTGTGGAAGGAAGGAAAGGGGACAAGAGAAGGGGCAGGGATGAGAGCAGGGCTAGTTAAAGAAAACAGCAAAGATAAGAAAGAAAAAAAAACAACAAAAAACGAAAAGGAAGAGGGACTGGTGCAGGGTCCCCAGTAAGATGTTGGCAGAGATTAAGTAGAAGCCATGATTCTGATCACCGTGAGAGGAGAGAGAGAATTTTTTAAATAAGTCATTCTCTATGGGGTTTTCCTGACTCAGCCAGAGGCTGACTGAACAGGAAGCTGCTTCCAAGCTGGGGAGGAGAGAGTCCAGATAAAAGCCTATGGGCATGAGAAAGTGCCCAGAGGCAGGACATCCTCTCCAGGGGGGCACTTCCTGATCTGAATTACTCTCTTCAGCCCTCCCATCAATTCCTGCTGAAATCCACCCCCTCCTGCAAGGCCACCTCCCCCGTTCCCAGCCCCGACTCTCCCTTTCCTCTGAACACCCAGAGTCTTTATCACTGAGGCATCTGGGTCATCTGTTCATGTCTCAAGTCCCCTGGGCTGTGAGCTCCTGGTGATTCAGACTTTAATCTCTTCAGAGAGTCCCAAAGCATTTAGCAGAGTGCCTGTGCATCCTAAGAGCACAGCATGAGCTTTGTTGACAGACTGACGCGTGGAAGGAAAGAAGGGAGGAAAGAAGAAGAAGTCAGGCTTTAGGGACACACAGTCCTAGGGTACACCCCTGAGAGGCCACTGGTGGCTGTTATAGCAGAGCCTGCCCTTCATCTGTGCACTGTTGTGAGGTCCGGTACTCGGTGGGAGCTGAAAAGCTCAATAAATACCATCCCTTCCCCAGACCTCCCCTCCCCTCCACCTGGTTGCTTCTCTGGGTCCCCTTATTTCATTCCTCAACTCTCCAGACTTGGTGCATTTGTCCACTTCCCAAAACCTCTGGCCAGTGTTAAGGTTGGACCAGGCCAAGCCCCCACTGCACAGGTGGCTGACATTACTCTCAGGGGTAAAAGGCATTTCTGAGGACGACAACAGCTGTCCCCGGGGAAGATGTGAACACTTCTCAGGGTGCCAAAAAGTCATGGCCAAGGAAGCGTGGGCCTCGAGAATCAAGCTCCAAGAAAGAAATGTCCCCTCCCCTCTTAATAAGAATAATTAGATAAATATGTAGATAAATAAAAAAATATTCTCGGTCATCTCTGTATCAAGAGTCCCACTTACATCTAATACTATATTAGGAAAAGTAATACTTGCAGCAATTCAATGCAAGATGAAATAAGGTTTACCTAAACATCAATTATATAACGTACAAAGATTGTTGTTTTCTCTTAAGACTGTGCATGAGCATGCTGGGAGAATGAGAACGTGACAGCTGCCACAACTCGCTGTCCACCAAGGGCCAAGCCCCATACTGGGCACTTCTTCTCACAACAACTCAACCGGTGGTGATGCCTTACCACTGTCACAAAGTAAACAAGCTCAGAGAGGCTAGGTGACTTAAAGTCACACAGCTGATGAGAAGAGGAGCTGAGCTTCAAACCCAGGTGCATCTGGCTGCAAAGTCCAGGATCCTTGTGCTATACAGAGGAGAAGGCAACCTGACTTTCAGCCATCTGACAGGGAAACTGAGACCTGGGCTGGTGATGCCGAAAGGGAGGTGACATATCCAAGGTCTCCTGGGGGATAAGTGACTTCCCGCTCTCCCACCCAGCCCTCCTTCATGACACCCTTCCACATCTCAAAAATAAGCTTTCAAAATAAGTTCCTTGCAGAATCTTGAGGGTTCAAGATGGCTATAGGACGCAGAGGTGTTTGAAAATCAAAGAAGGAAGCTCACTGGTGGGTAAGGACAGGCTGGACTCTGTGCTGAGTCATAAAAGGTCACTCGATTTCAGGATTGAGGATATAAAGTGTGATCAGAGGGTAGATCCAACCCCTTAGATAGAGTGAATCCATGGCAAATCTGTGACACCATCCACTTCACTGAACTACAGAATGTCTAAGCTAAGAGAGGCCATAAATGGGACTGGGTCAGCCTCTGACAGATGCCAGGACCCCCATTTCCACCCATCTGTCAGTGGTCACCTGGCATCTGAACCAAAATCTCCAGGGGAAGTGAGCTCACTACCTCCAGGGGCTCCCCAACCCATCTTTGGATGGTTGTGCCCCTTGGACAGTTCTCTATGTGAACTAGTAAAAGATGCTACAAGCTCAAGGACTAGAAGTCAGCAAATGTGAGCTGAGTCTCTACTCTGTGCCAGCCACCCTGCTGAGAACTGGGGACACAGAGTTGAGGCTCAGTTCCAGTCTGCTGTGGGGGTACCAAGGAGGGCACTTAACCCAGGTGTGCTTCTACATTCTTCTATCTTGAAACACATGGCATTGTGTCAGGAGCTGTGCTTACTGGTGAATTAAAACCATAAGGTGTGCACAATCTGGATAAGAAGACAGCTGCTTAATTAAATTAAATTAATTTAAATCAAATTAAATGGAATACCATGAGATATTATGATATTCATTAATAATATGGATACTTAGATTAAAGGAGCTAATAGCCTATTGGCAGATTTCTATCCTTTCATCCCTATTTTTTCTTGTTCTTTCCTCAAAACTTAGCTCAAACATCATCTCTTTCAAGATACACTGGTTGACCCCCAGGTTGGGTCAGTTGCCCCTTCTCTGTGTCCTCTCAGCACTGGCCTTTCTTCTACAGGGGCTCTGATCACATAGGGGTGTGAGTTTCTATATACATGACTCATGGCAGACAGCAGACTCATCTCCATGTCCCCAGGACCCAACTCAAGGCTAAACACATAGTAGGTCTTCAACCATGTTTGACGAACTAAATCTAACCCTTCAATCTTCTTCCAATATTCATTTCAAGCTAAAGAGGCTGGCATCATATCCTCTGTTCGAGCTTCTAAAATGGGGGCCAGTGTGGGTGAGTCAGGGCATCAGAAAGGAAAGACAGTTCACTTACTTGGACACCTTGCAAACCAGGAGGTCCGTCCTTGCCTTCTAGACCTGTCAGACCCTTTAGGAGGGGGAGAAAGGAGAAAAAAAGAGACAACGGTAAATACAGGGTTCAACACCACAAATTGTACTTTGCTCTCTCACTCTCATTGGGTAGGAAAATACCATCCCATTTCAATGGAGAAACTGGGAGCTCAGGAGGGAAAAAACATCTCATTCCTCAAATCTATCACAATTAAAACACGTGCACATATCTGATCTAATCAAGTATATTTAACAACAAAGATGTAGAAACATCATTCACACTTTAAAGGCGAACACAGTAAGGATCAAATGCTTTGAGTTAGTGCTTTGCATAAAGCACACACAAAAGAAGTGTCTGGAACCCAAGTGTACTCAGCTCTAAAGCCAGTGCCATTTCCCCTGTATCTTGCTGGCTCAGCAGGAACTGGCTTGGGTTATCTGACTCTTGGTCAACAGTGATATGAAAAATATGACAGTCTGGATAAATAAGTGAAATTGTCTAAGCAAGATCAGTTTCAATTAGACAAGGAACATTGATACAGGAAGAGGTCATACTGACCTAATTCAAATCCTGCCCCCAACCCTCCACCATGGATCTGCTGCATGACCTCAGACAAATCGCTTGGCATCCTCGAACCTCAGTTAGCTCATCTCTGAAGTGAGGATAATATACCTACCTGCTGAGTGGTTGTGATGACCACATGAAGAATGGATACAAAAGCCCTGACACAGCATCCGGACCTCCTGACAGCACCCTGACTTATACCCGAATGATGGCACCCAGAATAAGGCCCAGAATGTGAATGGGCAAATGAAACCCTTGGCTTTAGCTGTGACTCAACACCAACTTTCTGGGTGGATTTTGGCCAAAAACTCCCTCTCAGCACTTTAATTTCCTCATCTTCAATAAATATTTTTATCATACAAATAGCTACTACTGCCATGCCAAATTTTGCATAATTAAGTGACAGAACTGTATTTAGATCCAAGGTCTTTTCTCTTAATAACACCATGGAAATGAATACACGAATGGACAAACTACAGTAATTAAAGGTTTAAATCTCTCTTCCTCACAAAGATTATTCTGTTGAGCTCGGGGTAGACAGAGAGGGAAGACCCTGCAGAAGTGAGATTTCTTTAAGCATCAAGAAACACCTGGCATTTGATATGCCCAGCTGGCCCTTCTTTATTACGCTCAACCAGACATTGATAAAACCACCAGAGCCAGTTTCATCCTGGGGAAAGGATGAAAGATGCACGCCTCCCCGACAACTCCAGCATTTGGATGCAGAATGCTGCACTCTGTTTCCATTTTAGAGAATGAGACACATTTTCCTCTCTCTGGGATGGCTAAACACAAACTCAAAATTTTCCATTCTCAACAGAAGTCACTGAAGCCAGCTTCTCAATTTGATTCAATCCAATGAATATTTAGGGAGCAACTGCTCTGCAGAAGGCCCTGGGCTAGGGGCTGCTGGGGATGCAAAAAAAGACAGAAATGGTAATTGATATTGTTACTGGGCTTAATAAGGCTTCATAGAGCACTGCTTTGTACATTAACTCATTTAACCTTCACAGCACATTTATGCAGGAGATGATGATGATGATGATTTCCAAGAAAACAATGAAGCAAAAGAGGATTAGAGAGGTTAAGTCATGTTATCAAAGACACAAAGCCACTTGGTGGAAGAATTGGGACATGAAACCAGATGTTCTGGCTTCCAATCCCAGGCATCTTCTATGGCCATATTGCTCTTTATGGGCTCACACTGCAATCTGGCCCCTCTTGAATACTTGTTGTGGGGCCACTCCTCTACAAGTATGTATTAAGTTCCCACCACATGATAAAAGTTGTGCATTTAGAGATGGGAGAGAGATTGACCCTGGCCTTAAGAATCTTACAGTCCTGGTTTCTCATCACTCTTACCCCCTTTTAACAACATCTTTAGGTAAGCTTTTCAGTTTTTGAACATCTGAGATAATTTCATCACCAGCACCATGTATTGTATTAAACCCCATTCTATCAAGAGCATCTAGCCTAGAAAACATCTTCAGAACCCTGGACAGCTCCACTGGACTGCCATGTTGAGAGTCATATACAATGGGCAGCAGGAAAAACACATGCAGGGAATTCTCATTAAACATCTAGAGATCACAATTACTTCTTTTTTTCCCATCACTCCTTCATTAAACTACGGGAGCAGTCCATGTGTTTTCATCCCTTAATCTCCATCCTTAATATTTTGCTTGATATAAAGTAGGTGTTAACAAATGTTGGAGGTTTCTTCCTTCTCTCCCTCCTTCATTTATTATAACAACATTTGCATAAAGGGGGAGGACTGCCCATTATTTCATCCTAGATCCCAGAGTGACAGGTCAAGAAGGCAGCCTCACGATTAAGCAGGGCTAGGCATTATTAGCTTCTTATTCCTTAGTGGAAGTCATGAAGTAAAGTAATTCTCCTTTACACATCTCAGAGGAAGTATCACTGCATTGAGCACTCAGAGATGAAAAGAGCATGGGCTTGACAGACAGATCTGGGATCAAAGCTCATGTTTTCGTTTTTGTTTTTTTGCTGAGGAAGATTAGCTCTGAGCCAACATCTGTTGCCAATCTTCCTCTTTTTTTTTTGTTTGAGGAAGATTAGCCCTGAGCTAACATCTGTGCAAATCCATCTCTATTTTATACGTGGATCACTGCCACAGCATGGCTGATGAGTGGTATAGGTCTGTGTCCAGGATCCAAACTCACAAAACCAGGCCACCAAAGTGGACCGCACCAAACTTAACCACTATGCCACTGGGCCGACCCCTCAAAGTTCAGTTTTGCTTCTTAATAGTTGTGTGACTCTGTGAGAGACACTCAATATCTCTGTACACATGACTTCATTGGTAAAAGAAAAAGAACGACACCTCACCCTTGCAGCTTAATACACATATATTTGCATATAAAATATAATATTGTATAGATATTCAGTACTTGTCAAATATGGATCTGAAATATATATGTATAGAGAGCTAATATTGAAAGCATCCTGCATTACCTGCATTATCTACTTTAAATCTCTCAACAGTTCTAACAATGGCAGAGAGCTCTGTAAACTGAGCCTTAGAGAAGTTAAACAAGACTCTAAGTTATCGAGGCAGAAGGTAGCTTTTCTGACCCAAACTCTTTGATATGAACTTGTTCTAATTATGCTAGAATTAAACATCATCTAAGTTTCTTCTAGTTTTACCCCAGCAAAAACATACACATTTATCCTAATGAGGACTAGGCCCTGATGGCTTAATATAAATCTGATTTATGGATGGTTCAAAATGAGTTGCCTTAGTTCCTTCAATAAAATACAATAACTTGAAAGATGCACCAGCATGTTGCCAGGAGGAGCACGGTTAAATCACTGACCCGTGGGATTTACTATAGTCTTATTGTTATCTTAATATCTGAACTCACATCACAAAATGATCACAGAGCCCCTTTGAATGGCCTCTCTCCAAATGGTTATTTACACATCATTAGATTCTTAACAGAGGGAGAAACCAGAGGTTGAAGTGTTCTGAGCCACTGCAAAGTCTGTATCAATCAGAAACATGGGAAAAGCAAATGTGCACTGGAAATGACTCGATAGGTATTGAAGTGTCCAATGTCTTTCTTTCATTTTATCTGAAAGGAAACTGAACCACCTGACTGAGCACCAGAAACCCCAATCATGGCCTGTTTGGACTGGGGGCTCTGAAGGAAGGCTTCAGTTTCCAGTTCCACACTCAGTAACTGCATGATCTGTGGCCAATAATTTCAGTCTTCAAGGTTCCGTTTCCTCCTGTGCAAAATGGTGACAGCCCCACCACCTATCACTCAAGGTGATGGGATGTGCTTCTGAAATAACGCAGTGCTCAGTAACGAGAATGGGTATTATTTTACAGATCTAGAGGTGTCCAGAGCGGACCCTGGGCTGGGGACGGATGCCTTACCGGAGCTCCTGGAGGCCCAGGTGGGCCCTGGTGACCTCGTGGTCCCGGCGCTCCCTGGTAACACAAGCCAAATACGCATTAGCCATGACACCCCTTCCATATGACCAGGGCCACCACTACCTATGACCCTTTACTGACTCAGAGATTACTTCCAGAGTTCCCAACAGGAACCTAGAGACACAGAGTGGGCATTTGCATTCCTGGCAGAAAGTCAACTTGACACATCTCTGAAAGGCTCCATCTGAGCTCAACAAGCAGTTTCCAACCCATGGCTGTGGGATTTCCATTTCTGCTACCACCCAAAGCCCCACAGTGGGAGGACTGATGTTTTCCTTACCTGCTCGCCTTTCAGGCCTTCTCTCTGCACCTGAGAGACAAACCAGGGATCAGCAAAGGTGGTGGCATTTTCTCAATACTCAACCTCTCTTGGTTCCATTAAGGGTATTCACACAGCATGCCGTAATGCAGCAATTTCTGACATTTCTTTGATTTTATCCCATTTTTAGTTTGAAAGCCTTGTATCCAGCTTGTGTCATCAGAGAAGTTCTGCCTCATTCTTAGAGGCAAGGACTCTTCCAACTATCCAATTCTATCCATGTATGAGTCCATGATTCCAACCACTGTTGACTATACCACTTACCACAGAGCCTGGTGCACCAGGAGGTCCTGCAGGCCCCATGTCACCCTGCATAGAAATGACAAACATTTCAACAGAGGGCACTTTCTGCCACTTTCTTCCGCTGTTCCCCATCCCTTTGAGGTCTTTGCTTATTCGTGCAAGTCCACGGGACCACTTCCTCCTCTGTGATCCACCACACATCGTCACCGTGCCTGGTCTTTCTCCCTCCCCGTGATGGTCTCCAATTTTCCACATCTAATTCTTATCTCTGCATCAAGATCGTAGGAGCCTTGTTTTCTCTTTTGGCACATCCAGCCCAGTGCCTATATCTGGTTGGTGCTTTCACAACTATTTTCTGCTCGAGAGCAGCCCTTGGTCGACTATTCAGTGAGCACCTGCTTGTACCAGGCACTGTGTTAGGCACAGCAAGACCAGCGATTATACCTTATGGCTTATCCTTTGTGCCAAGTCCGCGGTGCAGCACATGGTCAGTGTTCAATAAATATTTATCAAATAAATAACTAACACAAATGCTGTGATGATCCCCATCCATTTTCAACAAGTCATGATGTACACAAAACTTGTTTTGTGTCTCCTTCTCCAGTACCTCCATGTCACCCAGGCCATGATGGCTGTGGCTGGATCAGATTTCCCAGGGTGTGAGCTACATGTTCGTTCTACATGAGGCATATTTGTTCTACATGAGGCTAAAACAAGGACACTACTTGTAGCCAATGACCCCACATAGGCTTAAGGACATAACTTTTCATTTTCCCTATAGGCTAGGTCAGAGAGCATGGGAAGCATTCAAAAGCTACTGTTGAAAAAGCTGGCAAAAAATGAAGGAGTCACTGAATAAATATGAATCTATTAAATCCTTTTAGGATCTATTAAATCCTAAGGCTAAAGAGTAAGAATGAACGACTCGAGGCACATCTGTCATTCTTCACTGCATTTGAGGTTCTATTATATGGACAGGGCATGTTTTCTCTGACACCAAAACTGATACAGTTCCAACTCCACCGTCCCCCCTGCTGCCCAAGACTTGGAAAAATTACACAGCATCAAGTGTTTTTCTAAAATCTCAATTAGTAATGCTTCTTTAACAGACTTTATCTTTTAAAGTGTTTTCAGCTGCACAGCAAAATTGAGTGGAAGGTACAGAGTTAGTAACAAGTGTCAAGTTTCTTTGCTGTACCTTCCTTTTTGTCTCTCACGTATAATAATTGAGTCCTGCCTCAGAAAATTCTTTTCTCCATAACGCCATAACCCACATACACACTCACATGCACACACAAACATGCATGTACACACACACACACACACTCACACATGCATTTTTTACCATTCTATAACCTCTCCAGACACTTCTATAACATGTGCATAGGACAATCTCCATGCACTCAGAACCCAGCCCAGATATCTCTGCATCTCTCCATAAGCATTCTCCAACTCCCCCAAGTGGAATTATTTTTCCCTATACTCCCACAAACCTTATTAACATTTTGGTAATATACGATTGTTAGAAGACATTCTGAACTATACTGTAATTTTTTTGTGTGGCTATCTTGAATATATATAAATATATGTATACATAAATTTATATATATAAATGAGAGAGAGAATAAGAGAGGTATATGTGGCTGAATAAGGAATCTTTTGAGCTTCATAACTGGATCTCCCTTCTTTTATTTACACTATGCCTAACTAAGACATTTACTTTTGTTGTTTTTATTGTTATATTTATAATCATTATTATTACACTACAAAAAGTGAACTTTAAATGATAGTTATGAAATCAATTAATCCATATGTTTTCTCATTTGCATAGACAATTTCACAGAATATGAGATCAAATATCCTGACATATTAAATCGTTATTAAGGAAAACCAAGATCCTACAGTTTATGCATAATAATTGTGTATATAAGGCTAATAGATAGCAGAGCCTTTCTAGCTGCCAGGCCTTGTTCTAAGGACTTGACATAGATTAAATCTTTTCCCCTCCAATGCTATCTTTCCAATGTTAGAGATGAGAACACTGAGGCACAGAGATGTTTAGTAACTTGTCCAAGGTCAAAAAGCTAGTAATACAACCAACAGTCTGTCCTTGAATCATTTTCTTTCCACTATGTGGGTGACACATGTTTGCAATGATCAATTTTAGCCACTGTGGTAGTCAGCCTCTAAGGTGGCCTCCAGTAGCCCTGCCTCTTGGCATTCAACCCTTGTGTAGGGACCTTGCACAGTGTACCAGCGTTAGTCTACGTGACCAATAGCATACAGCAGAAGTGATGGTGTGTGGCTTCCAAGATGAAGTTATAAAAATGACTGTGGCTTCCATTTTGGCCTGCCCACACCCCTGACCTCAGATCACTCACTATTCACTCTAGGGTGAGCAATTTCCACTTCTGTGGGCAGCACTACAGAGTGGCCCATGTAACAAGGCAGTAAAGCTCTGGCCAAGAGCCGTCAAGGAACCAAGGCCTGCCAAAGACCACGTGAGCGAACTTGAAAGTGGATTCTTTGGATGCAATACCCACAGCCTGGCTGACAGCTTCACTACAACCTCATGGAAGACCTTGAGCCACAACAATCCAGCCATGCTGTCCCTAGGTTCCTCGCCCTCTAAAACTATATGAGACCATTTGATTGCTGTTCTATACTTCTAAGGTTCAGGATGATTTGTTACACAGCAATAGATAAATAATACAACCATGAAGTCAATCCAGTAAAACTCTTAATATGGTGCATCCCATGATATTCAGATCTGTGGTACATCACTGTGTAGGCAGGTAAATCTACAGGCCTTCGTCTGTAGCCACTGTGGGGTCTTGAACAAGACACTCTACTTTTCTGGGCCTCTGTTCTCTCATCTGTAAAGTGAGGGGGTTTAAAAAGATCAGCTCTATGGTTCCAATAACCTTCTCAAATCGCAAAACATCTAAGATTTGTCTCAATGATGCTCTCTCAGAACATGAGCATCACTGGTTTCTTGATTGCTCCAAAGAATGCCCCGAATCATACCATCACCGTTGACTTTGTCTTCCTAATTCTGCTGCATTCATCATGATAAGCAATGATAACTCAGCTGTTTCTCAAAAAGGAGGGGCCAAAAAATCTACAAATGAAGTAGAGGGTTGGAATTTATAATAAATATAGGCACAGACACATGGGCAGTAGCAGGAAAGAGTTGTCACCTAGATCCAAACTTCAAAGATCATTCCCTCTTAGTAACTTGAAATAAATACTTATTTTAGGATATAGCATCCCCTGTCAAGGAACGGCAAGAATATATTAAAATCTTGACACCAGGAAAATGTAACAATGTAAATCTCAACTCTAAAAATACTCAGAAGGAGAGAAAATAATTAACTCAGCTAGAATTGAAGCCCAAGTGAGCAAGTTTGGAAGACATCAACATTCTCCAGCCGCCACTCCTAAGCTGAGGTTTTTTCAGCCTGAAGCTCTATTTATTTATTTATGACGTACACCCCGTCTGCTTCTATAAAGAGTCAGAACAGCGTTTCCTTTTTCCTTTCTTTTCAGCATAAGCTAGGAACTAGTCTGAGTCAGGCAGTGCCCTTCATCTGAGCTCTGCAGTGAGACGCTGAGTAGAAGTCTCACTCATCTTGGTTTACCTGGATTCCTCCTGCTCCCCCTTCTCTCTCCCTGGCTATTCTCAAATCCATGTCTGATGTTTTCCCTAAGGGCCTGCCAAAGAATCTGGAAGAAAACAATTCTCTTGCACTCAAACGCAGGGCTGTAGCTTACCAGCCCTCCCATTACAATCCAGAATACATCACACCATCTTAGTTTCCCTCTGCTCCCCTGAGTGCCTAGGAAGGGTATTATCTTCACATACATTTTCATCATACTTCACAATTTGCAAAGAATTTTTACATGCAGCTCTTTCTGTTGAGATACAGAAATTCTGAGCAGCAAATGTACTGAGTTAAGCCTTGTGGAGAAAATGTTCTAAAAGAGATGACCAGTATGATAAGATACAAACTTTAATTTGTTTATGAAAGATCTAGTACATTTTCAGGATTATTATTCTGCTAAAAAAAAACCACATTTTTAAAATGTTGCAGAGGAGAGAGAAGGAGAAAAAGAGGAAGAGGGAAAGGATTTTTTAAAGATTATTTTTTGTATTTATTCATAGCCTTCCTTAGTCCAAAAAGCAATTTAAGTAGCAAAATATTTTAATATGTCTGGATAGTATAGAATAGGAGGCTTTTTTGGGTGTTGTTAAATGGATTTTTATTCCTAAAAGTAGAAAAATATTTTAAATACAATAAGCAGAAATTTCTTGTGAGTGGAGTTCCTGACACACAACTCACCACTTTTGTCTGCACTTTGTTCCAAGAACTCTAGCCTGCTCCCCCCAACACCCCGGGCCCTGATTTGTTCAGGCAGCAGCTCACACACCTGCTTCCCACAGCCCAGAGCCACCCTTCACCCCAGGGTCTGGCTTACCTTCTCTCCCTGGGGCCCCGCCGCACCTGGAGGGCCAGGTCTTCCCTGGAGACGAGAAAGACGAGAAAGACCATCAGTGGCAGTGAGGAGAGAAGGAAGAGGTTGAGGGCATTGCAGCTCCAAAGCTGTAATTTGCCTTCTCCTCAGAAGACACAGGTCCCCTTAGACCCGACTTCCTGGACTGTGCTCACTGCTAGAAAGTTCTTCCTCAACTAACCTAAATGCCACATCTCCATGTGGTCCCCTTTGGACTCATGCTAGTACTGCAGTGTGGAGAATGCATTCTGGGCAAGCCAAGGACTGTTACCTGATGGACATGAGGGACACAGCAGAGAGAATCTGGTCAAGAGGCAAGAAGCAGACAATCAAGATCTGCCTCGGGCCTGGGGAACATGGAAGGCCAGGTTTAGTGGTGTCTTACAGAATTTGTAGAAGGTGCTGAAGCCTGGAGAAGTCTCCAGGGCTGAGGGAGGAGGGAAAGGGCAGCCTGGACTCTGGACCAGGACAAGTTAATGTGGCACAAAAACCAAGGTCCCAGAGGGCTGGTGTAGGAGATGCTGAGAACTTGCCCTCCTCCTCTTCAGTGTCCCCCTGCGGATGGCTTCCAAGAGTGGCTGGTGGAGATCCTGGGCATTTAAAGCTCCCACTGGTGTTGCAAGTGAGGAGGGGCCCAGGAGCCACCCCACCCTGGGGGCCCTCTGTGATCTCCTCACAGAAATGAGGAGGAATCCGGAAGGCAATTGGGCAATCAGTGTGCATCCCCATTGACGAGTGGTTTTCGTAAGAATTCATCCTAAAGGCATAATTAGAGATACACTCAAAGATGTGTATGCAAGCACTTGAACCTCCCTTTTACTAGAAATAGCAAAGATTAGACAGAACCTAAATGTCCCCTAATAGGAGAAGACCCTCCTTGTGGCTCACTGTTCCTCCACTTCTTAAACCCTCATCTGCTGCCTTCACACCACCAGTATTTTATCTATTTGCTGGTTTATTGTTTTGCGACCATCTCCAGTGGGAAGGTGTCTTTTCTTTTTGACCATCACCAGGTGGGTATTTCCAATGATAAGAGCCAGCCCTGGCACAGAGGCGGCCACAATGAATATTTTCAAGCAATAAAAACAAATAAATTATGGCACAATCACACCATAGAATATTAAATGTTCATTTGGTTCATGCCCTCTGTGAATATTTATAAAAATGGTTACATGTTTATGACACAATGTTAATGGAAGAGGGCAAGACAAAAAAGTATGATTCCAATTTGTTAAATGACAATATATATAAATCGAGATATTATTTTGGGGTTATGGGATTAACTATATTCAATTTATATTAATATAGTATATTTAAATTAATAATTTATTGCAATGAATTCATATATTGAATATAATTAATTTATACAGTTAAATTAATAAGTTAATTTTAATTATTATCTATATTAATATTAATATAGATGCATTAAGTGACTGATTGATGTGTTAAATTATATTATATAAATAAGTATTTTCCTAATTCTCTTCAATGCAAATGTGTGATTTTAGGTTTTATTTAGTTTTAAACATTTAAATATTTAAATTTAGTTACTTTTTGTATAATACGTTCACATGGTTCAAAACTTAAGTGCATAAAAATTTCCTTCCTATTGCATTCCCCAGTCACTGAGGGTCCTCTTCCAGGAGAAACCAAGAAAGCAAGTTTCTAGTTTCTTGACCATCCCTCTAAGGATAGGCCATGTCTATATATCATAGAAGCATTTTTTCCACAACATTCTACACTTTCTTTTATTTTCCACTTAACAATATATCTTACAAGCCATCCATATCAGTACATCAGGAGTTTCTCCACTAATTTCCATGGGTTCACATTATTCCCCTGCATCAATGCACCTGGTTTATTCAACTAGTTCTGTATTGATGAGCATTTGGATTGTGTGTAGTCTTTTACTCTCGCAGACAAGATTGCAATGAAAACATCACTTTGAACATGTACATGTCTTTATGGCCTTTACAACACAAGTCGTATTACTGAGGTTGGAATGGATTTGAAGTGGTGTGTTCTCTAGGATCCCTCCACTTTGGCGTTGGAGGAGCTCACACGTGACCATAATCTGGGGGCTGGTCACTAAGCCTCCTGGAGTCTCAAGCTGAGCAGGATGGAGGCCAAGGTACCCAGGCCCTACAGAGCTTTATGTCAGGCCCCAGCCATCCTTGTCCTCCCAGAAGACTCAGCTCACCAGCACCAATGCCCACCTACCTGCTCTCCTGTCTCTCCAGGCTTCCCAGGGAATCCATCCAGGCCTCGATCCCCCTGCAAAAGAATGAAAATGAACAAATAAAGAAAGAACTGGCAAGTGATCACCAGGCAGCAGCCAAGTGGACGTCCCTGTGGCTGATGTCACAAAAAGGAAAGGCAAGCAACGACCCTTAGTGCCAAATCGTGCTCAGGTCCACTCTCCATCGGACACCTTCGGATACAGCAGAGCCAACCACACACATATAACAGCCTAGAGTTTATGAGTATTGGGGGTCAAGTAGCATAGGTTAAAGGTCAGAGAAAACGGATTCCTATCTCTGCTTTTCATTTCCCAAATCTGTGATCAGGGAAGGCCATGTAGCCTCTTTGAACCACACAGTCTCCTCATCTCATGAGTCTTCATGGGGGTCAAATACAGTAATGGGTTCATGGGGTTTGTAATGCAGTTCATGAAACTGTGGGCACATTCTATTCATCATTCATTCACCCAGTAACTGTATGAACATCCACCATGTTCCCAGTGCTTGGACTAGACCTAAGAGTTAATTGTTGGCTGATGGTAGGCCATCACCCATGAAGCCATCCAACGTCCACCCATCTGCTTACATTCAAGCAGAGCTGGATTTGAGTCTCTCATTAGCTGTCGAATCTTGGGCAAGTCACTTCACCTCTCTGAGACAGTTTCTATTGATTACGTTTCATGGGGGTGATAATAATCCCCTCCTCGAAAGACATCTATGACTAGGGAGTGAGATAAGCTATCTAAGACACCTGCTTATGGAAGGTGGTAAGTAAGAACCAGTGCTCTTCTCCCAGTCATGCACTGGGAACCAAAGCCATAGATCCCGGGTGTTCCCCTCATGAGTCAACTCCTTATGTCTAGTGTTCTCTGCTGGCGTCCTTCTCCCAGCTGAGCCCTAAGGACTCCGTCGATGGAGAAAGGTGACTTCAAAAAGCGGGTTCAGACTAATATTAACGTCTAGTACATGGCACTCCAGCAGCCCCAGCTTCCTTCTTTGACTTCCTCAAGTAGAGCAACTTCTTTCTTGTTTCCCCATGCTGTGCTTGGTGTTCCCTCAGCACCCTTCAGGGCTCACTTATATGTCACCTCCTTGGCCTTTTAATCTAAATTACATGCCCACTTCCTCTTCAGCATAGTCTCAGATTTGTCTCCCTCACAGCTCTTAATTCAATTTGCACTTATTACCCATGTCACTATCCTTCTCTAGCACTAGGACATGAGGTGTGTTCACCCTTTCATTATCGTGTCTCTGGCGTCCAGCCCAGATACTCAGTGTGGCCCCCAGGTGACATTTACTAGGGGACTGGAAGACTACACATGAAAATTATTTTGAACTCTCCTTCTATTTCTCTATAACTTTACTCCTTAAGCTGTTATTTCTTTCTTTTTCTTAAGGTCGGTGCCTATCTTCCAGGATGTTCTTTTTCTTTGAACGAATGAAGATCCTTGGTTTTCTGATCTTTTTTGCTGTGCCTGTCTTGGGTTGCCTGCCTGTGGGTATCGATTCTGTTTACTGCAGCCCACCACTGGTGATGGCAGGCTAAGGTGGAACTTCTGACAGGTGGGACGCATCAGTAGTTTTTCTTCTCGGTGTGGATGCTCCCATTCCTTCTGGGGGTTGCTGGCTACCAGGGAAATGGTTCTCTCTCTCAGTCTGGAGGCAAATACCGATGCTTTCCACTGGCCAGTTCAAGCAGAGGTCAGGGGAGGAGCTGCCCAATTTAGCTGCTCCAAGTGCAGGGCCCAATTAACCACTAACAAGTGCCCCAGGATCCCCCACTCCCTCATCCACTGATCTGAACTTGGAGATTGCCCTAGCACTTCTCTCAATTCTGCAGTTTGGTTTGTAGTTTCCCCTCATCTTGCAACTATGTAAACTTCATCATATATATTTTATATCCTTCATAAACTATCAAAAAAATTCTAGAACAATGATGTACACATTTCTATTTTGAAGCACTATTACATATTAATTATTTTAAAAAGTCTTTTCATTACGAGTTTTGGGGTGAACAGAGAAAAGAACTGCCTGTACTTTATCTCTCCGCCAACCAATTCCACTTCTGTTACCACATCTTTTCTTCCTCCAAACTCTGAGGTTGGTAAGTTTGAGGGCCAATGACAGATGAGGAAACTGAGGCCCAGATGTAAAGCTACTTAACCCTGGTGGGGCGTGCTTGCACCGGCACCAGAACCTGGATCTCTTGGCCTTCAATCCTCTACTTCTACCTCCCTACAGGGTCTGAACAGAGGCTCCTGGAGGAGCACGCTTGTCTCTCCCATTGATTCAAAGCGGTTGAGCCAGCAAGGTCTTAGAACCTGTGGATCCAACCGCCTCATTTATAGGTGAGGGAATGCACAACGTTAGGGAGTGTGTCTTGTCCAGGGTCACACAGACACTTAGTGATGGAGCCAAGATGCAAGTCAAAGTCTCCTGACTTCCAGCCAGAGCTCTCTTCCTCATAGGCCAGCCTACTAAATGTCACCCCGGAATGTGGCACTGCCACAGGGCTCAGCAAAGGAAAAGGTACAATTTCAAAAGTCCCACCTTGAAGTGGAGAGCTCTGCCTGTTGCCCAAGTCCCCCTTTCTTACTTCCTTGCACTTGCAGACCAAGATCAGTGGAGCCCGGGGATGCCAAGATTTATCCCAGCTGCAACTCAGGACAACTTCTGAGTGCAGGGCAAGGGCTTGGCTGGATGTGAAATCAATAGTCTATATCGCTAGTCAGCACACGGAGAGCGGGGCCAGGAGGAACACAGCTGGGGCGCTGACAGATGTGTGTTTTCATTAGCAGGGGGATGAAAGGGAGATAATGAGCAGGAGAGGATGGATAAGGGAGAGATACACTGAGGGAGAGCAGAGACAGAGAGAGACAGATACAGACAGGAGTAGAGACAGAAGACAGAAGAGGGTAGTCCATACAGCAGGGTCTCTAATGGAAAAGACTACAGGAGCCCGGCTGGGACATGGGGTGGGTGGAAGCAATAGGGAAGAATTAGGTTGGAGGCCAGACTAGACAGAGCATGTCCCACCTAAAGGCCTGACACTCCGTTTTGTTTTGCTGTTTTTCAGTTTTGTTGGGTTTTATCCCCATGACAGAGGACAGGATTTGGACAGCTGACCACCAGCTTGGTTCCTGACACGGACTGAGTGGCAGCTGGGGCTCTATGAGGAGGAGAGGTACAGGGAGCCATGGTCAACCTCACGACTCAGACTCAAACCTTGGCTTTCCCACTCTCAAGCTGTGTGACCTTGGACCAACTCCTTAGCATCTCTGTGACTCAGATTCGCCATCTATAAATAGGGATGCTATTTACCGCATTAGGCTGCCGTGAGGCTTAGGTGAGCTAATATATGTAAAATGCTTAGAATAGAGACTGGAAGGTGTAAATTAAAAGCTGGTTAAGCAAAACAAAGAGGGACTGTGGAACACGGGAAGGAGAGAAAAAGAAATCGGTTGAAAGGGGCCAGCAAGGGAGGAATATCACGGGAGAGGAAGGGATGTGAGCTGAGGGAACAGAAAGGATGAGAGGAGAGTGATGAACTAGGAGTCAGAGACCTGAGTTCTAATCCTGATTCTGTCAATGCTGGCTGCCCCCAGAAGAGTCTACTCCGCTCTGAGATTCAATTTCCTCATTGGGTTTAAATAATGAAAAACAGGAAAAGAAAAAAGGAGGCTGTATTATAAGAACTCTAAGACATCTTCTGATTTTCACATTCCTTAATGGATAGAGAGGAGCATATATATGCAAATTAAGGGAGAATCAGTCCTTGTCCCAAGCATCTTCCGGGTACCAGATGCTAAAACAGGCACTATCTTGTTAAAAATTCACATAAATCCTGTGACAGATCATTCCCATTTTTAGTAAAGGAAACCATGTCTCAGAGATTAAGTGCATCATCCTGCTTCACAAAGCTCTAAAAAGGAAGATCCGGTATTTGTTGTCTCAATCCTGACAGCCAGCCTGCGAAGCCCAGAGAGGGCTCCCTCCATGCCAAGTGCACTTGCTGCAGTTCTGAATCTCCGACGGCAGAGGGAGTGCGCACCCTGCTCAAAGTGGAAAAACTCCCTCAGCTTCTCTCATCTGGGCTGCGTAATCTTGACAATTCTGAAATCTTGGTGTTGGCATGCATATTTAATGTGGGAGGGGGCGTGTGGTGTGTTTCTTTCGCTGGGTACTTGCTTCGTAAAAGTTTGAACCATAAAGGTTCACCAAATGAATGAGTGGCTGTAACTCGGTGCACCCAGCACCCACTGGATATTCAACAAAGACTCGTCACAGTAAGACCTGGGCAGCATCTCTGCCAACCCTTCTAGAACAAAGTGCATTGAGGGTGATGACTTACTGATGACTCATCGTAAGGCAGCGTCGGTGTCTGCAGGATGGATCATGGTTTCAGTCCCTTCAAAACTCCCACTCCCTTTTGTTAAACATTTAGGGAGAACCTACCAGGTGCCAAGTCCTGTATTTGCTTTCACAACTAATTTAACTGGATCCTCAGAGCCACTTACTGAGACAGGTAGTAGTACCTCTAAGTGTTAGATAAGTACACAGAGGTCTGAGAGGTTAAGCGTGTGTAACATCCCAGGGCTCATAGAGGCAGAGCCAGGGTGAGAATCCGGTTTTTCAAATTCTAAAGCCAGTGCTCTTACCATCTTACTAGGGCTGCTGTGCCCAGAGCTTCACTATTCCCAAGCCAGGGCAGGATCCCTGAAAAATCCTCCTTGGGGCCTCAGGAGCTTGACTGTCCCCTCCAGCCAAGGTTATCCTGGGGGCACAGCTATCCAGACAGAGCTGGGGCCACTGCACCCAACTTTTAGCCCCTTAGTGAGTGGACTCCTCTCTTCACGACTAGATTCACCTTAGAATTTGATGATTGTCCCAAGCCCAGTAGTCCTTGGATAGCTCATTCAGGCTTACTGCCCCTCAGTCACAATGACATCCTCATGCCAGTGGAGCCTCCATATCTCACTGTGCCTGCAGAAGTATCTTCTGGAAAATGCCTAAAGCAAGGGCCATCCCACATTACAGAGAACACCCTGCCATGCTCTGTTGCATGGTGGCCTCGGTGATGGATGGGTGGCTTCTCTCTCCGGCCCAGCTCCATGCTGGGCGAGGCCTGGCATCTGGATAGGGCTGTCTCAAGGGGAGATGGAAACTTCTTTCTTGCTGATATAAGAAATCAGAGAGGTTAATGAGAAAATAGACTGTTTTAAGTACCCATGAGATATAAGAACTGGAAAGGAGCCTGAGGGATCATGCACTCCAGGCTTCTTGTTTGATAGATGGGAAAATGGAGGTGCAGAGAAGGGACCAGCTCTCCTCAGAGTCATCCAGAAAGTTAGCAAGGGAGGCAGAAATCATACCCAAAGCTGAGCTAGCAGAGCCCCGGCTCATGCTTCCCTCTCTCTCTCTGTATCTTTCTCTTTCTCTGTCTCTCTCTGCCTCCCCACCCCAATATATATGGCACATGCTGCCCAGCACTGTTCTAAGCATTTTACAATTACATTGGAGGGACTTGAAAGTGGCATTGGAATAACTGAGGATTCACGCACATCGTGGTCTATGCCACAACGATGTTACCTGGTGCAGCCTGGAGAGACTGAGGCTGGTGGACACATTTGCTGAACTTCCTCTCCTGGACCTCACCTGGAGGTGGCCTCTACTTCCTGACCTTCCCTGCAAGGTGGCGCGTGAAGGAGGCAGGACTGTGGCCACTCTGAAGAGACAGTTCATGGGAACATCGATTGCTCTACGTTTCTGGTGGCACTTCACATGTGCCACGGTGGGAAAAGCTCAGACTGGGAATGAAGAGTTTCTAGCACTTGCTCTCCTTATAACAGGCCACATAGCATCAGGTGGGCCATGGCATTGCCTCTGGACTAAGTTTTCCCATCTGTACAATAGGACATATCCCCACTGTTCTCTATACTCCCTTCTAGATCTGATAATTTAGAATTTTTATAGGAATGCAGCATTTCTTGGCTGGACAAAAGTTTTAACTCAAGACTCCAAAAACTTACTGGAAAATCAGTCCAACACTCCATGGGAAAAGGCTATTGCTTCAAAATAAGATTTTGTCAAGAACAAAGAATTGAGTGTGTACAGACTGAATTTCTCCCAAAACACAGGTAGGGAAAGGAAATGAGTGTTTGTGGACGTGTTGGTGATGTGCTGGACACTTTGATTTGTTATCTTATCCAACCTTCCAACAAGCTTTGGGGAAGATATTAATATTTCCATTCTGTAGATGAGGAAACTGAGGCTCTCATAGATTGAGTGGTTGTCCTGGCTCCTAAGTGGCAGAGCTGCTCTCACCAGGTCCATGAAGAGTCCTCAGCTCTGTACTTCAGTCTTCAATGAAACCCTGGAAATCCAAACTCACCCTTTCTCAGAAGCTCAGCTTAAGCCACTGCAACCAGGAAGCTTAGAAGACCATCTTTCGGATGGTGCTTTCCAGCTCCAGGCCCCCAGAACCTTCTGTCTGTGACGTTTTCTAACTAACATGACATGGTCCATGCAGCTTCTTGTTCACCATTTCATCCACTCTTGTGGCTTCATCTGAGCCTGAGCGCTAAGATGCATATTCTAAATCCATCCTACGCATCTCTCCAAAAGTCCAAGTCCATACACGTGTTGGTGAAGGCCTTCTGCAGTCTGAGTTCCATCTTGGTTTCTGCACCTTTCATCACCCATGTCCAGTGCCACACCAACGTGTCAATGGATGAGGACTGGCAATGCACTTTGTGTCAGGTACCACCTCAGGGAGTGAGGACCCAGAGATGCATAAGGTGTGAGCACTGTGCTCAAGGTGCTAGGGGTCTACAGGCGTGTGTGTGGGTGACCGACAAATGTGACACAAATAACCAATCAGGATGAAACTACAGGGGTCCTGGGGCATAGAAGTGGAAGCTCTGGGACAGGCTGGGGGACCAGGAAGACTTCCGAGCAATGGACTCCTGAGTATAGAGTTGAAGTCTTCACTAACTATTGGTGGGTGGATGGGTGGGTGGGTATGTGACTGAAGGAATGAAGGGGTGAATAAGTGAATGGAGGAATCAATTTAACTTTTCACATGTTCTCAGTCAGCCTGTAGGCTTCTTAAGGGCAAACATTATGTTCTCACTTTTTTGGGTCCTTTACAGCACGTTAGAAAAAATTAAGCACTTAAAACATAGCTTTTGATTTGGGGAGGATTTCTTCCATAGTCTTTCATGAGGCAGAAGACACTTCAGTGCTGGCAGCTGCCTCCGGAAACCCCAGGCATCGCGTGTAGGTAGACGGCAGGCACTGAGGCTGGGCACAGGCTCCTCGCCGGCTTCTGGCTCCATCCAGGTCTCAGTTGAAATTTTACAAGGCAACAAACTGAGGCCCAACAAGTAGAAGGTTTTTTGGGTTTTTTTAATTCCCTTTTTCACACTTCAGATCAGTGCTGTGTGACTTGAACCCACGTCTCTTGGACCCCATGGAGTTTGTTGGAACACTAACCCCATATGAAGCAAAGTGAAGCTGTCCATGAGCGAGAACACCCCAGACCCCTGATGTGACCTTCATGAGCTCCTGCCTACGGGTCCTCCATGCCCCTTACTGCAGACCTGGAAGCCATAGGCTTGACCCCTCTGTTTGGTGAGACCCCTTCCCAGGTGATCAAGCTTTTGGGTTTCTGCCCCCTGCAGAGCTATATTAGTATTGGACTTGTATCTGATGCCCAAGGTCTTGGGGTCCTGGGGGTCTGTGTCCTCTCCAAATACAACCATCTTGTCTTTACATGACCTGGCTGTGTCCAAACTACTGTGCCTTGTTTGGTTCCCACATCTTCGATTCACCAGTTATCCTTCTTATAGGGGATCTGGTCTTAGGAAAGGTTTTATGAAGTGTTCATCTATTATCCACTAATTTCTTTAGCAAACACCTATCGAGGGCCATCCATGCTCCAGGTTCTGCACTGAGCACTGTGCACCTCACACACCCATGCACTGAGTCGACTCTGTAAATGTCTTGCCCACTGAACTCTTGGAACCTTAAAGGCAGGGCCTATGTCTCAGTCCTCACTGGACCTGCCACCTTCTGTGGATCTGACCTGCAGCAGGCACTCAGTAAGGGCCCGAGGGAGACTGAACGTTCCGAGGCCTGTTTTGAACCCAGGCCAGAGCACAGGCTTGGGTCTCTGACCACGCCCTCAGGTGATGGCCAGGGTGAAATCCTCATGCCTGGGACTTCGGCTGGAATCACTGCTGAGCCTGCCACGCGCTTTGGACATTAAGCCTCAGCTTCTCTCTCGCTGTTCTACAGCCCAGCCCTACTGCCTGGTCAGTTCCTCAAACCCCGCCTGCTTCCACCCAGGGGCTTCAAATCAGACCCTTATTCCCTCACGCACCAAAGCCGCCCTTCAAGCCATATCACCGTGTGCCTGAATCCTCAGTTATTCCAAATGCCACTTTCACGTCCCCACATTGTAAAGGAAAGGAGCAGAAAGCCACAGAGAGGGGCTCTACTGGTAAACAAATACATGGAACCATCTTAAAACTTCCCCAAAGAATCAAATCTTAATGACCATGGGGTAAGGGATTTTGCTTTTTAAGTTACAATAATTAAAATTTAATATACACACAACCAGAAATCATGCTTTGGACACTGAAGTGGGGCACCACGCTAGCCCCTGCCTCCCTTTATTCTAAGGAACCTTCTGGAAAGCAACATGGTAATGTGCTTCCAGAGCCACACACAGGTTCATTTTCTTTGACCAGTAATCTCCCTTCTGGGAGAGCAGTGTAAGGAAATAATCCTAAATTTAAAAAATAAATAAACAAAGCTATAGGTTTAAAAACATTCACCGAAGCATTATTTTTAATCTTGAAAAACTGAAAACAACCCTAAATGATCAGTAACAGGGGAATGGGCACACAAATCATGGTTTATTCACAAAATGGAATATCGTGCAGCTGTTTACAATACGTCACAAAAACTCTAGAGCATATGGGAAAAAATACCATACTCAGGAATAACAAACAAGACAGGTTGTGAAACTGAATGTATTATGTGCAACTATGTAAAAAGAAATTGGATATATAAGAATAAGTCCTACAGAATACGTGCCGCTATAGTTGTAGCAGGATGGCGGGATTTTAGGCTATTTTTCACTATTTTCTAAATATACTGAAATAATATTAAATTACTTAATAATTTAAAAGTTTATTATGAAACCAGAGGAACATGAACCATTGGAAAATAGGATGGGGTAAACTGAAAAAATGTCTGGAACACGGCATAGCACAGGAGGGCCGAGCTCCAGCTCCTGATCTGAAGGACCCTAAGAACGGGCCTGGGGGGAGATTCCTGAGAATTCGGCGTCAGCTCCTGTTGGGGAGGTAAAAGTGGGATTCGCAGGTTGTTCCCACGCCGCTGGACCCCGAGCATTCTATGGCATTGGCATGTATGGAAGGACTTGGTCCGAGGGCATCTTGTCGTGACCCGGTGGCATAGTCATGAAGGAAGGGACAACCTTAGCCCTCCTCAGTATGTCAGCCACCATGGCAGTCTGCATTAAGAGACTCAGCTTTGGTCAGTTCACAACATTTGGTGAATGAGTTAAATGTGGGTCACCAATGTCACAACTGTCACGACCACAACTGGCCTTGGAATCAGTCCCCACTGCCACCCTCCCTTTTGTTTGAGAGTCAGGGTAACTGAGCAGCAGAGAAGTTATGTAACTTGCCAAGTGAGATGTGAGGCCATGGCAGCAACCAGGCCTTTTTGAGTCCCAATCCTGGGCTCTCTCAAAACTGGCTCTGGCCTGGAAACCCTACACTCTGTGAGGGGACAGCAGTCCCTGCAGGGACCGAGCCCACCTGGCCAGAACTTAGGTTTAGGGTGGGAAACTAACGCACTGTCTGCACCAGCCCTCGCCTGCCACAGGCACACATGCACAAACACGCACACACATTCACTGTACACACACACACGTGCACACACATATGCATGTGCACAAGTGCACACACACACACACACACATACGAACCCACAAGCAAGCACAGAGTGGGCGGTCCCAGGCGCCCTTTTCCCCTTTTCTATGGAAAGCTGCATCGATTGATTGAAGCCGACTGTAAATACCTTTTCTCCTAGGGCTCCCTTTTCACCTCGTTCTCCTTGGAGACCCTGTGGGGAGAGAGGAAGATAAGTAACATCTCAGTCCAGCTTCTCTGTTCTTACCCTCTGAGGGCCCATGCACAGACTGCCTGGGATGGTGGTGAGAAGCCTGTCTCCCGTGAAGTCTTGCTCCACACAGCGGCCTATGCCCCTCCCTCGGGCCCAGGTACCCAAGCTAGTCCCCTGCCAGGGTAAGTGAGCTCCAGGGGCTGGTCCCCTGGCCTGGGTTATCCAGATCCTCCCATCTACATATCTGAACACACCGTGGCCCCTGAGATCATCTGGCCAAGGGCAGGAATGTGGCCTTGGAGTCAGTCTCCACTGCCACCTGGAGCCTGTGATTCCATAGTGATCATAGAATCCAGGAACAGCCCCCAACATCGAGCCTGAGACTCTGGGCCCCTTTAAGCCACATCCCTCCACCTCTGCAGGGAGAGGGCCACTGCCCTGTCCGGCATCCACCAGACCTTCCTCAGCAGCAGCATCCAGATCCTGTGCTAAGAACTCTGTCCCCTCTGTGAGCAGACTTGATGGAAATGTCAGCCAAGATGCGAGATTCTCTGACCACAGGGTCTAAAACACAATCACTGCACCCCCCGCCCACTGTGGCTCTCCATTCTCTTCACCACACTTTACACTTCTCGCAGCACTCAGCCCCATATGACACACTTTCTGCCTCGCCCAAGTAGGATGTTAGCCCCATGAGGGCAGCACCTTCTTTCCTTCAATACTGTATCCCCAGAGTCCAGAACAGTGCCTGTCACTTGATATTCACAGACACCTATTGAATGATTCAATGAATGACTGCATCAACTACTTGGTTAGCACAAGAATCTTGTAGAAGTTTTGCCTGAAGGCTAGTTCCCACACTAAAGTGCGGAAGATTTGAACAGCACGTGTGTCTGCTCTTCTCAGATGTGTAGGAAATGCAGTGAGATGCTGGGACCTCCAGCACCAGCTGATGAAAGCATGGCTTCTCTCCAGGCAGGGCTTGCAGGCCAAGTCAACAGCTCGGTGCATGGCCCTGCCGGAGAGGGTGAATATGTCCTGTGTCACTCTGTGAACTCCCTGTGTGGCCCCCTCTCTCTCCTCTCCTTTCCTGGAGAAGAGACCATTGGACATTCTATGGAAAAGATTTTAAAGAAAGCAGAGACTGCCCAGGCCCGCTTGCTGAGTCCGGGAATACTACACACATCTTTGGTGCCTGGAGAAGTGGCACAGGGCCAGAGCCACAGGATGCTGTCCCAGAGGGCAGAGGGTCTGCATACCACTCAGGCCCTTTTAATCCCATCCGAATATTTTGGCCAGAAACACAGAGATCAGAGGTCTTGAATGCCCCTGAGGCAATGCAGACTGCCTTGTTCGAAAATGACCTTTTACACTGCCTCTTTCAGTAGGAGACAATCTCAAATCTTTCTTAATGAGAACCAAGAATAAGGTTAGACACCCAAGAGGCCACCTTGCTCCTTATAACTGTATCTACTTGTTCATCACTTTATCCATGGAGCACATGGTCATTGGACATCCATCATGTGTCCAGCAGTGTTCCAGGCCTGGGAATTAATAAAGACTCCACCTCCTCCTGAGTAGTGGATGGACAGCTTGATAAAAACGGCTTCTTTAAGTCAAGTGTCAGAAACACTTGGGCTGCTGGGTAAAAATGCAGATTCCTATATTCCATGCAAACCTGCTGCTTCCTTGTCTGGGAATGGGGTCCTGGGAATGTGCATTCACACTTGTTCTCCAGGAGATTCCTAAGTACCAGAGTGTTTAAGCATTTCTGGTCTAAGGAGAGAGACCAACACTCCATTGTCATCAACACGTGCAAGGCAGTGGGTCCTCTGTGTGTAGATGCAGGAGGGGGACTTATCAGAAAGCCTGGGTCCCACTCCCTGGGGAAGGGAACAGAGCCCCTTCCAGACAAGTGTCTTTACTTACAGGAGCTCCAACGTGTCCGGGAGGTCCAGGAAGTCCAGCTGGTCCTTGGGATCCCTGTAGAAGAGCGTTGACAAGGAAGGTTTGGGAATGGAAAGAAAAGGCAGGAGCAAAGGCAACACGCAGACAATAACACATTTGGGGATGAGGTCCACTGCCTCTCACCCACCACACTCCGCCATGCTGCTCGCACAGGTCTCGCCAAGGGACTCCCTCCACCTCCGCTGCCTGTCTGCTATTTAGAGCTCATGCCATCCCCTGCCTAGTAGAGCCATGATTCATACCCAGAACCCCTCAACTTCAAGGAACAGCCATAGTGTGTTGTCTCTGAGCTATAATGAGGCCAGTGCAACAGTTTCCATTTGCACCCATTTGCACGTGTCCTGTGGCCTTTCCATGATCTGGATAGGGTGTGTGCACAGCTTCTGATCAATGTGGCTGACTCCTGCAGCTCATCATTCCCACTTTGCCACGGGGCCAGGACAGCCTGGACAAGTCCCAACAAAGCCCAACAGATGTCTGCAGATCCCAGAGCCCCTCTGCCACTCGCACCATGAATTGCTACAGCTTTTAAGCAACTAATTTGGCAATATCTATTAACATCTATCAAAATTAAAATATGCGTTTTCTCAGATAAAAATATCCCAGTTTTTGCAATCCTACTAAAATTAAAATATAGTACATAACGAGAAACACACACACACACACACATGCACACACACACACGTATGCATTTATTGCTTCACTGATTTTAGTGAAAAACAAATAAAATTAGAAACAACCTTCAGGGCCATAAATAGGGAAAAGGTTATATAAATTAGGATGCATCCATATGATGGAATAACATGCATTGCTTGAGAGAATAGGTGGTATCTATCTGTATTGGTGTGGAAAGATGTCTTTGATTGCTTGCTAAATGAAAAATATAAATGGCAGAGTATGATATGATTTATTTTTTGGTAAGAATTTAGGAACAATCATGTATGTATGGATATCCACAAACAAGTGTGCATGCAGTTCTATGAGAAGGGTCAGTAGGGAACCCATCAGTGCATCTCTACACCTACAGCAACTGGTTTTGCATCAAGATTTGTCCATTGGGAACCTCGGAGGAACACAGCTCAAAGTAACACTTACCCTCATGCCCACCTCTCCGGGCAGCCCTGGCTCTCCTGGTTCTCCTGGCTCCCCCTGCACACACAAAACAGCAAGTGGTCATAACCCAGCGGAACACGGGCCCCGGCACATGGGGTCCAAAGCCTCAGGGGGCATCCATTCCTGGAACTCAAACTCATCACAGAAATGACATAACCACCAGCATCCAGAGGCCCAGGATCCCTCAGAGACCCCTTCTATAAGTAAAGGGCTGATCTTGACTGCAAGTGTTATCATCTCAACCCCACTAGATCCCTCCACCGGAGGTCAACAAAACTGAATTCCAACAGAACAGCAGAGAAAGCTTAGCGACTGGAGTGATGATGAAGGCCTTCCTCATTGAGAGGGTCTAGAGATTGGTGGAACTCCCCTTTCCTAGTCTCTGCCCCAGAACTCCTTCCTGGTGCGCCGAAGGCTGTGCACTTAGAGGCGCTCACAGTGAAGGCTCCGACTCCCAGGCATGCTCATGTGCGGCTGAAAACCTGAAAATTGCGATTTCCCTTTGGGTTCTTGTTGCAGAAGAGTTTTATTTCTTTTTCCCTGGAGCAGACTGACCTGCCTGAGAGGAGGTCACTTTTTTTCTGGGTTTCTGGAGTGTTCCAACTCAGAGGCAGAGGAATGCAGAGGTGGAGTTGGGGTGCCAACAAGGAGGCTGGCTGGCCACGCACTGTACGCAGTGCTGCTTGGGTCCCACCCCGACTCCTCTAGCTACAAACAGGGCTTGGGTGAATCCTTCACCTTGGACCTCGACTTGGCTTAAGTCTGGGCATTGGGGACAAAACCTCCTGTGCAGAACCGCTTGCCAGCTAAGTGAGAAACTGGCTTCCAAGGGTACGCAGGGGATGCTCGGTGGCAACAGCTGTTTCTGGCATTGCTGTAACTATTGGGCTGACCTCCAGGGACCTGGAAAGATCCTGGTACAAATGAGCCCCAGATCAAGCCTGGCCCTGGAAAAGGCCAGCCACTCAAGGACACAGGGCTCTGACCAAGCAGTCCCTGGCCCAGCGCTGCCTAGTGGTAAGGGCGGTGGGAACAAACATACCCGCATGCCTTTGCTTCCGTCTCTCCCAGGGGGACCAGGCGGGCCCAGGGAACCCTAGGATGAGAGAAAGAGAGTAGCAATTAGTGTAGGGTGAGGACAACGTTAGCGACAGGCTCTTAGAATGCTGGCACAGCGGAGAAGTAGAGAAACCAAGACTCGGCTATTCAGAAGGTGGTCTTCCAAGATGCAGCCTGGGAGCCATCTGGGAGACGGTAAGAAATGCAGATTCTCAGGCTTCACTCGAGACCTACTGCATCAGGGTTCACATTTTAACATGACCCCCAGGTAGTCTGTATGCACCTGACAGTGTGAGCTAGAAGCCCTGGCCACGCCTCTCCCCTAACTCGCAGTGTGACCCCTCTTCACTCCAGGATCAGTGTCACACATGTAAAGCAGAGCGCTGGGCTGGAGCAGGTCCTCACCCTGGGCTGATGGACAATGGGCTGGATGACTCTTTGCTGGGGGGCTGCCCTGGGCTTTGGAGGATGTCCAGCAGCATTCCTAGACGCCAGCAGCGCTCCCCAGTTGTGACGACCAAAAATGTCTCTAGATATTGCCAAATGGCCCCTGGGAGGCAAGATCGCCCCCAGTTGAGAACCACGGGGCTAGGACAGGTATGTTTTTAAGCTGGGGTAAACTCCGTCCTAATGAATCACACACAGAGGCATGTGACATGCATACTCATGGAGAAGCTGTGGGGCAGGGTGGGGGGGGAGCCGGGCCAGGCTACTTATCTCCCTTTCTCCCCCATACACATCTTGGAGAGGGGTTTGGGGGGCAATTTAAAAACAGGGACCACCAGAATCTCTAAGCTCCCATCCAGCTCCCACACCTGCTGATTCAAATCAAAGGATTCACCAGAACCTTCAGCTCAGCCTCCCCCTCACCATCAGTTTTCCTTGTGATACTGAACAAATCAATGACTCTTTCTGGGTTTTCCATCTGTGAAACGAGGATGTTGGACATTCAATGAAACAGTGAATTGATGAATCTCTAGGTAATATTTAGAAAACACTATGTGCTGGATCCTGTAGTATGTCTTGTACATATATCATCCTATTTAGTCCCCATAATAACCCCATGAGATAAGTCCTATCGTTGTCTCAAAGGCACACATTATGTATTTATAGTTTTCATCTATAGATTAAGATGCATGCATGTATGTATGTATATATGTACACATCCACATATACTTCTAAAATATCTATGAAGTGCCTTCTATGGCCTCAATATTCTGTCTAATATAAGTCAGTGTGATATTGAAGGTAAAAACAGACAGACAGATGGACAGACATCTCTGGCCCTGGCGTCAGACAGACGTGAGTCTGCGCCCCTGCTCTGCACCTTCTGAGCCATCCCTGAAGTCTCAGTGTGTCACTCGCCTCCTGTCTAAGTGTGGAGGATTACACCAGCAAGGATGAGGCGAGGTTTGGGAACGAAGCCCACACGCTCTGCTGTAGGGATATTATTGGGCCTCCTGGTGCAGCCTCTCCTCCGGCACACTGTAATCACAGCCGCCCTGCCTGTGATGATTAGATTGAATCACACTGCGCCAGGCACACCCATGGCCAGGAAAATGATGCCTTTACCATGTGTGACGTGCAAAATAAGCTGCCTGGAATGGTCACACAGGATGCCCGCTCTTGCTCTCACCTAGCAATTTAACGGTGGAGGTAGGGCAACAGTGCTCACACAAAACACTGATTTGCCAGTAAGTGGTGTTTGTTCCTTAGTCTCAGGGCCAGGGGAGTCCAGTCCTGGAGACTGAAGGTTTGAGTTAATGTGGGTGGAAACTTCCAGAGGAGACGTCTCCAGGAAAGGCAGCCTGGTGAGCAGGGAGTCATGCACTTGGCAAGCTGAATGCCAGCTCCTGCAACCCTCGCCTAGAGGGGGGATGGGCCACTTTGGGCAAATTACTTAATCTCTTGAAGTCTCAGTTCCACACTCAGTAAAACGGGAACAATCACAGCTAAGTATGAAATGTCTCTGTGGCGCTTCGTATAACATTTCCAAAGTTGCTCTGGATGATACCAGCTTGATTTGTAATTAACGTGTGATGAGGGTGGGGGAAGGCTGGGGGCTCTTTGGTCAAATAGGTTTGTGAAATACAGTGTGAAACCGTGTTAAACCGGTCCCTTCACAGTAAGCTTTCTTGAAGCCTTCAATATGCTCTTGTTGATGGTGGATCTCCACAGTGTCCTCACCTCCTCAACCTTCCCATGGGCCTGGGAGGGGAATGCAGCGGCTCAGCACACACAGGGAGATGGAGCTCTGCTTCTCTGCACCTCATCAGGGCAAAACTGAGTCCTTTAAACACGTGTGATGAGGTGACCAGGCTGCCATAGGCAGAGGTTCAAAAGTGCTAGAAAAGAGAGTCAACCTTATTTATGGAGTAAGAAGAGGAAAGACTGAGACAGTCCCCGAAGCAAGTGCTGCTTTGGTGGGATTTTTGGAGGAGAAACCTTCTCCCTGGTCTTCAGGTACCTTTGGCTGTCCTTGGCTGGAAACAAGGGGCAGGGGAGCAGTTTGGGGATGTTTCACAGGAGGAAGGGTTGTTCATTGATAGGGGCGCAGGGTTTCCTGCAGTGCCGTTTCCTTGGGACAGTGGGAGTCGATGGGGTGCTTTTTGGGGTCAAACTGTCATCACCATCCTTACGAAGTAAGGGCCACTGTGACTGGTGACTTCTCATCCCTCATTTACACATCAGCACAAGGGGGATGAATCCCCTGCCCACCCCTCTGTCTAATCTGAAACCCAACCGTCCAGAGTTTGAAGAGGTTGCCAGTACAGATGGAAGTTATTTCTGCGGTACCAAATGCTGACTGAACACCAATTGCCATTGTTTTCGTTAGCACTAATAATGGCAGAACTAACAGTAATATTAAAGTGATATTAATAATAATATAATATTAAAGTGATATTAAAGATGCTGCTGCTGTCAGTCAACCTTGACTGTATATTCACGACGTGCCAAGTATTATGAGGACTTTATATTCATCAGTGCATTTAACTCATCCCCACAACAATTCTGTAAAAGAGGTGCAAGTATTATCTACATTTCATAGTTTACGAAATGGAAGCACAGAGATTCAATAATTTGCCCCAAGTTACAGCATTCGTACGTGGAGAGCTGGACTCTGGGCCCTAGAGTCTGCTGCACACACAACAGTTCACTGGACGCTCAGCAGTCCCATGGGTAAGTGTCTTCACTTTACGTGGAGCACACGGGCACAGGGGGACAGTGCCCTTCTCGTGGCCACCTAGTGATCTATGTGGCCAGGCAAGGCAGGTTGGGGCGGCTAATGCCTGAGCACCCAGCTCTGGTCTCCCCTCAGGGATCGTGTTTTTCTCGCGTAGCCTCAGCAGCCCCACCTCCCTGGGAAATATTGGAGCTCCTTCAACTGCCCCACAGGAGGCAAGAGCTCTGTATCAGGCCAGGATGCTGGGGTCCAGGAATAGGGTCGCACAGCTGTCCAGATGCCCTGTCTGTCTCTAAGGCCCATGTTTTATTCCCTGCCACATCTTGCACTGATCTGAGCAAATGGCATGAGCATTTCCAGATGGCAGCGACACCAGCCCGCTTAGCTCTGCTTCTCTACGGCTCTAGGGCTGAATTCAAGATTTACCCAAATGCAGAAAATCACAGAATAAGGACTTCCTCTGAGGAAATGCCCTCGATGGTGCTTCCCTCTGGAATCAAGCCTATTGGAGTGACTTGGTGCAGAGCTCACCCCAGGTGTTGGTTACCCAGTTAGGATGGCGGGTCCTTGAAAGGCCAGTCTGTCTTCTGGATGCTGCAGGTGGAGGAGTCCTGCAGCTGAAGGCAGGGGAAAGGATGTCTTGTCAGGAATAAAGGGGAGGGCAGAAGGTGTTGGAGCTCCCAGGACCATCTAATAAAGGAAGCCAGAGAGCAGACCAGAGACAATGCCAGAGGGAACTCTGGAGAGTTCCGGAACCTTCCCTCTGCCCACAGTTGTCACATTTCCAGCCTTGTTGGCATTTTCCAATAGATGTCTAACAAGTATCTGTGTGAATCTGCCTCATTCACTGGATGGAAGCTCTGCAAGGTGGGGAATCACCTCTATGTCACCAGTGACCGCTGGGCACGGGGCCCTACAAGTCCTCCATGTCCTTCAATCCCTTCCTGAGCCCCATGGGCTTGAAAGGGGAGACAAAGGGGAGACTCTTCTACTTTAAAATTAGCCCCTGGGGTATGAAACCCCCGGGAACAATGTGAATAGCAGGGTGTTGTGGAAAGACAATGGTTTCAAGAGCCAGCAAGTCGCAGCTTCAAATCCTACCTCCATCACTTAGTACTAATGGCCTTGGCCAAGTTAGTGAAATGCTCTGAGTCTCAGTCTTCATCCATAAATAGGGATCATGAACCTAGCTTCAGGATTTGTGCTTCCCAAGGACATGGACAGTCTGGCAAACTGGTTTTAGATGACTGATGTTGTAGACCCAGCCACTTCAGCTTTGTTATGGGGGTGGCCTATCCTTGCTTCATATTCTAAGAAACCAACTAGAGGCATCTTTAGAGGTGAATATTTTCTTTGTCCGAGAGGGTAACATTTCTCTTTGAATCTTATTTTACATGGTTAGGATAACCAAGCTGGCACTGCAAATAGACACATTCTCAGAAATTTCCACGTTCAAGTCATCATGAGATCCAGGCATTTCATTAGATGAGTTCCTGCTCTTATGAAAATTGTGTCCCCAAGAAAAAGTCAACCTGACCCAGATATTTCATGTTTTAGTGTCACCTAATCTTGACATCACAGAACACCACCATGCCCCTGTGACACACCTTCCAAAATCCTCCAGTTGGACTCACCATCAGCTTCCTGCAGTGGCTTTGAAAAGAGGAAGTTATAGCCTTAGGCTGCCCATTCACATCCCATTAGGAAAGTCACTCAGCCTCTCTGAGCTTCAGTTTCATCATTTGTAAAATAGAGGTTCATGCTGCTTTCAGATGGGAAAATGAATGTGGACATAATTTGTAGATTACAAAATGTTATTGAAATGCAGTTGTTTGTATTCTATTGAGAGCCAAGAACATTTTCTTAAGTCCACGGGTGGGTCAATGAAAGGAGTGGGGAGAAGACTGGAAGTTCCCCTGGCATTGGTAAGGTCAGGCAGAGGGAGATTTTCAAAGGGAATATGTGTACCTAAGGAGCCACAATAAGGTATAAAAAAAAGGGGGGGGGGAAGGAAGGAGAAGGGAGGGAAGAAAGAGAGAGAGAAAGAATAAGGGCAAGAGAAGAGGAGAGGAAATGAGAGGAGGGGGGAGAAGGAGAGGAGAAGAGAGAACCAGACTAGAGGGAAGAGGGTCTGGATTCGCAAATAGCCTCTGCCACCCATTGGTGGAGCAGAACAAGTGACTTCCCCTCCTGGGTCTCAGCTCCATCACATGTAAAAGGGGTCATGAAAGGAGTAATAGTATCTCTGGCTGGAGAAGGCTGGTAAGATGCCTTGGACCAACGCTTCACATATAGGGAAATTCAAAACAAGCATCAAGTACTGTTATTTTGGGTAAACTACCCAAACCTCCATTCTTCACCTATAAACAGGATCACTCAGGTTAAGAGGATGACAATAGATAATGCAGGTGAAACACATTACAGAAGATAACCAGGGCCCAGGAGGAGGGCCTTCCCTGTTCACAAGGCATCGAGGACTCAAAATCAGGGCCCTGACCCCAGGGCAGGCTCTGACCTCTCTGCCCCCTCCCCCTCTGCCTCTGTGATCTCATTGAGAGCCCCTGGGAGGGTAACACCTGGCAGGAAGTTACCTGCCCACGCCCACTTGTCAGAACGAGAGCCCAGGGAATTGTGTGGTTATCTCATTGGGCAAAATACAGAGAAAAGAGAAAACAGATAATTCCTCTGTTCTTTTGGTTAATTAACTATCAGGGCTTTTTTCTAAATATTGACAAAGAGATTGCTTCATTGCGAGAGGTGCTATGCTAGTGTTCTTCTTCATCCATTTGGTAGGAGCTGGAGTAGGCCCGTTAGGTGGGGTGAGGAATGCTCTGGGTAGTGGTCCTCCAAGTGTGGCTCCTGGATCAACAGCATGAGTTTCACCTGGGCCATGTTAGTAAGGCAGATTCTCGGGCCCCACCCAGACCTACTGAACCAGACACTCTTGGAGCGGGGTCCAGCACACTGGCTTAACAAGTGCTCCAGGGGATTTGGATGCTTGGTCAAGTTTGAGAACCACTTCTCAGCACTGATAAATGCAGGCTGTGGAGTCAGAAAACATGAGCTCAGTTCCTGGCTTGGCCACATAGACAGATAAAGTCACGTGCACCTGGTCACACTGTTAATAAGCTTGTAAAATGAGGACAACAATAGCTACCTCAAAACTAAATAGCATGTGCATGAGCCTTGGCAGACAGTAGTACTTATAAATACAGGTACTGTTATTAGTCTTAGATGCTCTGTGAATTATTTTGGATGAACAGAAGAAAGGAAAGGACACCTTCCACCTCTATGTCAGCCCACCTGGAACATGCTATCTAACAGTCTCCAGGCTTCCTGAGGCTTTGGGAGTTGCAGAAGTTCTCCTCAGGGGGAGGCAGGGAACTCTGACATTTCGCAGCTGTCAGCCGACCCTGGGGGTAAGACCTCATTGATGCAGAGGACACAGAAGATGTCATTTGGAATATAAAGAATGGAGTACCATGCTGGTGTAATGGTAATTATACTTAACATCTATGAGCACTTTTTGCAAATATGTCATTTATTTTCATTAGCTCATGAATCCTTGTAGCAACTCTCTGAGGCAAGTACTATTATAGTTGCCAGTTTATAGATGAGGAAAGCAAGGGGTCCTGGGGTTGAGTAACTGCAAAATATTACACAGCTGCAAAGCAGCCAAGCAGGGTCTGAACACAGCCAGTCTGTGTCTAGGGTCCACGCCTTCAACCTTCCCCAGCCCTCCCAGTCCAGCTGTCCAGCTGTCCAGCATTTACCCTTCCCATAAATGCTCTCACCCTCGTGTATGAAGCCATTGGTCCTGTGACTGGTCCGTTAGACCTGACAAGTGCCTGAGTGTCAGACAGAGCTGGGGGAAAAGTGCAGACTTTCCTACTCCAGCTCTGCCTGGGGCTGTGAGATCTTGTGAACTCAAAACTTTCCCAGTGTGTCCTTCAGCATCATGGACAGGATCTACAGCACCTTTATATAGTCTCTCAGCATTTTGCCCCCCAACTTAAGAGGCTATTTGAGGGCATATAAGCAGATAAACTTATTTTACCCTAAACCTTTTAATTATTATAAAAATAGAAGGCACTCAACCACAGTTATCCAACTTGATAACCATGAATAATGCACATTAATGCACAGGCTAAGAATAGGAGATGGGGGTGCTGATAAGCCAGTCGTGAACAGAGAGAAAGGGACCCAGAGCTAGAGGCAAATGGCATAAATACATCTTAGAAGTTTCACACATAGAAACACACACAGACAATTTATATTTTATGACTCAGAGGCTCTACAATGTAGTCATTACATAAAATAAGTTGATTCCCAGGAGGGATATGGTTTTTGAGGGTCAATGATCCCCAGATATGAGCATCACTTTTGGGAGAGGGCAAAGAACTGGCATTGGCCAGTGCAGTGGTTACGAGTGGCGATCTAGAGCCAGAGAGACATAGCCTCAGCCTGCTCACGCACCAGCCCTGTGACCTTGGGCATCCTCCAAGACTCCTTAAGGTCCAGACTCCTTAAAGGGGCTGCAGGAGGCTGATACTCACAAAATGAACAGCTGGCACATATCAAGATGTCCATAAAAGGCTGATGTCATGATTCTTTCCGCTACATGGTGCACTCTTTGAGACAAAGTCACTATACTGCTCCAGATAAAAATCACCAAATGTTGCCCATTGAATTCTGCATGGCTGCCATTGCTAATGACCCCACCCCACCCATTCAGAAAGAATCAGGGAAATAAAAGTGTGCCCATGACCCCTTGCTATGACACATATTTCACTTATACCAGAAACTCCTGATGTGTAGAAGCATCTTATGGTTTCTGGAGACCTTTCTTGGTCACTGCCCTGGAAAGGAGGCACCAGGAAGAAAATCCATGTCCAGAAGAGCCCTCTCTTCATTCCCCACTCACCTCTGCAGTCCATTTCTACTTCCACAAAATCTTCTCAGCTCACAGTTTCAAATAGAGCCTGCCTTTGAAAGACACTAAAGTAAGAACTAGCTCAGGCAGGAAAGACCCGTTCTTTTACACTGTGGATGGCACAAGCTGTGTCTGTCATGTTGGCATCAGAGGAGCGTCATTGTGAGAGCAGCTCTGGCTGTCTCCTGCAGTAGGACTCCAGGCACTGCTGTGGTTGCTTCATAGGAGGGGCCCTCGGCAAGCTCAGACCAGGAGCTAATCAGGAGCAGCACTGAGTGGGAGCATCACTTCCAGCTACTACTGGCTCTGCCCAATTAGCCATGTGGCGGCCAGAATGGTTTTATTCTAGACAATCTTCATCATCTCTTGAACCCCTCACCTTTACTCCCAGGTGCAGAAGGTTGAATTAATCATAGTCCAAAGCTCATGTCCCTCATTTTGCTGTCCCTCTCCAGTCCTCTAGCTCAGTGCCTGGCCCTAAATGGGTAGGTGCTATGATTCTGAACAAGCCAGAGCTTATTATAAACTACTTCGTCTTCTTCCTACAGCTTCTTACTGTGAAAACATCAACGTGTGTGTGTGTGTTTTCCCGGGTCTCAGTGGCCTTTTCCACGTAGTGAGGATAATGGTGCCTTCCACCTGCACTCACTGGGAGGAATGACTAAGACAACGTCCATGGGAATATTCGGCTCTGTGCTTGACACCTGGAAGATTACTGGATCAGAAGCATCCCTAGGATTTCAACAGATAGAGGGGAATGGTGGACTTGCAAGGGGGAGGAATCAATGACGTGGAGGTAGAAATATCCAGAGAGTGCCCTGGGAAAGGTGAACCCAGAATCGGCAGGAGACAAACATGAGGAAAGTGTCACTTGGGGCCCCATCACAGCAGGCAGGAAGTGCACCCCAAAAACATAGGCCTTCATCTGCCAAGTAACACGGATTAGCAGAGCAGTGGTACATAGGAAATGGTGAGACAACAGCAGCATTTTAAAATCAAATGCAAATTCATGTGCACTTGCATGTTTCAAACGGGACAGTGGGTTTAAGTCAAAGGAAAGCATTTGGAGCTAGCCACTGCTGGCAGTCACTTTTTTGTAGCTGAAGCCAGCTGCTTTTCCTGAGAAGCTGGATGCTTCATGGTTCACAGCGATGTGGAGGAGCCTGTTTTGTCCAAGTTCAAGTCATCAGAGAACAGAAAGCCCCGGGCTCCTCAGGGGCCTGGTCTGGAATAAACATGTGCAGAATCTACTGTTCTCAGGCCTGGAGACCAGGCCACCTCAGCTGACTGCTGCGAACCTGGCTTCCTCGCCTTAATTTCATCATGATGGTTTTGGACTCTCTTTCCCCAATTTTCCAACTGGCACCTTATTTGTTTAGCTTCATGGTGAACCGACCCACAAAAACCCTCCTACACACTGACTTCAGAACACCCAGGTGCTGCCCACAGCTCTGCATCCTCCTCAGGACATTCAGTTGAAGCTTCGAGAAGGCAGCATCCCAGGAAATTGGAACAGCCTCTGCTGTTTGTCTGGCTCAGATTCCTCTTTCACCACATTCGTCTCGTCAGGTTCACGGTCTCAGTAAAAATTGAAGAAAACCATAAAAGACAAGGAACCGGTGTTTGCATGACCTAAAATTCTGTCTGCTACTGAGTCAACCAGCCTGATAAAATTCAGCTGAGTTCCTCATATGTGCTTGCCTATTTTTTCTGGTGCACCGTACTGTGAAATCTGAGCACAAAATCCACATGAAGTTTTATTTATTGCCATGTGGATTTCTGTGAAAATGCTTAAGAAAGGACTTTTTGGTTGTTGTTTTTGTTTTTTTTGCCCTCTACCAAATACTGGGTACTGAGTTGCTGACCCAAGCATGGCTTTATGGGACACTTCGCCCCCATATCATCCCCTGTGGATCCCAAGGGCCCTCACTATCTATAGGTGTGATCTAGACTAGATGAGGAGCTGAAAGCTCCCCCCCATTCTGTCCTCTGTAACCCTCCACTCCAGGGAAACTGAGTCACCCCAGCACCCAGCCCTGTCCCACCTCCACGTCCTGGTATAGGCCAGGCCCTGCCTGAAGGCCTCCTTCTACGTCCTGACCCAACTCTAATTGTAATACTAACACTAACTGCTCTTCATGAAGAAAACAAAGAACCCTGTCAGGAAATGCATTGCTTCCTGTCTCTGAGCAGGTGGAGACGCTGGCTTAGCTGAGCCTTGCCTCCACTCAGCAATGTCACTTACAAGGGTCCATTTTGGGCCTGACTTCACCATACTTGAGCCGGCTCATCTCATGGTAGCAAATGGCTGCAGGGATTTCAAGGCTCTCAGCCTCACAGCCTCAGGCCCAGGGGAGAAGAACATCTGTCTCCAGACTTCTAAGCAAAAATACTGAATTCACTTGGTTTGAATTAACTTAGATAACGTGCCTGAGTTGATCATTGTGCTCAAGGAATCCACTGGGTGGATGGCTTAGACCTGGCTCTTGCTAATGCTTTCTGAAGTCATGATTTACAGGTGTCCTGCTATGTTCTTTCCATGCATACAGTCACTGAACACTCACATCAACCTTACCAGAGCGTATTGTTGTTGCTATTATCTTCAGTGGACAGGTGCGGAAACTGAGGCACTGGGAATTGTAATGACCTCCTGATGGTTAGGACAGGGGCAGCACTGGGTTCCCAAAGCCTGACTTTCAGCCACTACCATGTTCTGCCATCTGGACCCACCAGCCATCACATAATTCAGTATTCAACAAATTCCCCCCGCTGGGAGAAAGGACGCTTCCCTCCAAAATCACATTGCTTTTGGATTTCATGCAAAATGTAGTTTAAAGGGATTTTCATTATATTAAGATCTAGTCTTTGGTTAAATGCTACCAATATTTTAGCACCATGAAGAGCAATTAACAAGACATATAAAATATCCCAAATCCTACTACTCCAACGTGTCGGCAATTTTGACCGCAGACATGTCTTTTCATGTGTGAGGATGTATGGCTTCCTAGTCTGCCGTTTTTTTTTGCACCATGTTGCACGCACACCTCCATATTATAAGGTCTTCCTAATCCTCACTTACATCTACCTGGTTGAGGTAATGCAATTTTCCATTAGATGGATCCCATTTTTTGTGAAGTTGTAGTCGTTAAGAGTACTTATAAAGAACAATGTCAGCTCGGGGTCATTTCATTTCTGTATTTGGTTTTCCCTTCATATGAATTGTGGTTGTGATGATTGTCTAGAAATTGGTTTCATTTTCTAAGCACCCCCCCAGCAGCACATCGAGTAGCCTAGGAAAGCCTCAAATACTTTGCTGATGTGACCGTTGTCCGTTCCTCCCTCCCAAGCACCCTGTGGCCCCGCCAGGGTCTCCTGATAGTGTTGTCACCCTCTGTGTGTGTAACAGCGTGAAGGGTAGAGATGGCACAGCCTGACTGGCTTAAGGACCAGTAAGAAGAACCACACTCTTAAAAGACGACCGCGTGACTGGAATTGTCACGCTTGTCTCCTCCGCTGTATTGGTGAACGAGCCCCTGGAGGGGCCCACTCAGGTTTAGACTCTGCAAACCCACCACTCTCTCCCACATCCTGGGTTCTGGAATGCTATAATTGAAAAGACACATATGTCGCTTGTTTATAAACTTTAGAGTAGCCTCTAGCAGACGAAGGAAAGGAATAAAGACACGGGACAGATTTTTATGTGCACCTACCAAGTGCCACGGACTAAGCCAGTAATTTCACAGGCATTATCAACCTCCTATAATCTCCCAGCAGCCCTAGGGGTAGGCACCAACAGCCCCACTTTACAGATGAGGAAGCTGAGGCTCAGAGAGACACTTAGCAAAGATCACACAGCCACTGCAGAGCTGGGATCCAAACCAGGTCTGCCCAGCTCCCCAAACCTGCTTTCTTTCCATCACCTGAACCCACGTTTGAGCATAAAACCAAGGCTCCTCTACCCTCCCTCTTCCCAGATGAAGATTTCTAAGGAAAAGAGGACAACCCCAGAACGGCAGAGATGTCCCCACCATCAATCACATAGGTAGGAGGCCTGCAGAGGAAAACTGGAGCCAATGCTCTGGCTTCCAGACACCAGAGGGTGCCGTGGGTCCAGGAAGGAGGGACCACGCAGCAGCTCCGTGGGGTTCCTCCGCTGAAGGCTCTGGTCCCCCAGAGCAGAAGGACCCTCAGGATGCAGAAAAAGGAAGCTCACTGGACACTGCACATTTTGGCCTTGTTTTTATTTCTAAATCTTTTCTACCCGTGGGGCTCATGGTCCAGTTGATTCTGCAGACAACATCTCCATGCAATATGGGCTGAGATGTGGCCCAGCCAAAGAAAACCTTACATCAGTGTCCTCACTGTGCCTATTAATTTTCTCAACATGGAAGAACCAAGGGCAGGAGGGGCACAGAGGTCATCACTCCCTTCCTGCTCTCCCTGACCCCCTGAATTGCTCCAAACCAACCCAGAGCAGTGGCTAAACCCCTCATCATCATCACCACCAAGACAGCATTGAAAATTATGAGAGAAGAACAAGAACAGCAGCATCACAGTTATTGAGTGTCGCTGTGCCAGGTGATGTGTCACACCCTTGTTGTATAGTTTCTCCTTTAGTCCTCCCAGCAACCCCATATGTAGGAACCATTATGATCCCCTCTCCTCTCTTTCGCAGAAAAGGAGACCGAGGCTCAGAGTAGCCCAAGGACAGGCACACAGTTAACATGAGGTGGAGCCGGAATTGGAAGCTGGGTCTGCTCGACTGCAGAGTCCATTCTCCACTGAGTCAAGCTGGCCCTTGGTCCTGGATGACAGAGGTCTGCCTTCCACTCATCCATTCACCCATTGACAAACATTTACTTAATGCCAGCTGTCTCCCAAACCCTTTGAAGGAGGATCCATCCCTCCCTTTCTTTCCTGCAACGCCAACACCTGGGCATCCCCTAAAATGCTGCTTCCCCCTTTTACTTTGGCCTGATTTCATATAGACTAAAACATTGAGGGAGATTTACCCCAAGAACCCCGTGGTGAACATGGGGTGGAACAGGAACTAGAGAGGAGACTAGCTTCTAAAATGAAGGGCAGAGGCAGCCCAGGAGCACGGTACCACACAACGGAGGATGCTGAGGAGAGGCAGTGTCGGCCTGGGAGAGTCAGGAGGACAAGTTCTCCAGCAGTTTTCAGCTGAATGACCTTGGGCCAGTCACTCACCTTCTCTGAGCCTCACTTTCCTCAGCTGCTGGGAAGGGGGTAATTCAGTCAGCCCTCCAGCTTCCCTCCATCTTAGTAATAACCTGTGATCATGTTTCCTAGCTATCTTACTAACTGTGTGACCTTGGGCAGGTCACTTGACCTCTAAGCTATGTTCTCCTCATCTGTGAAATGGGCATAGCAGCACCTTCCCTGAGTGTTGTTTTAATGATGAGACATAAAGTACGGGACACACCTTGCATGGCGCCTGGCCCTTGTAGAAGCCAATGCATATTGTCACAGTGGTTAACGACAACACCAAAAATACAAAAAAAAAAATAGGCAGAATCAGAGTAATAAGGTTCCTAGACCTATCAGGCTCCAGTCCATCCAACCCACTGGTACTCTGCAATTGCTTCGGAGAGAATATTCAAGCAAAGAAGGCACTTTGTTAAGCCCTGTCCCGGTGCATTAGTTACAGTGGCCTTTTCCCCACTGTGGACTCTATTGATCCCTTGACCCTCCCTGGCCCCCTCATCCTTCTAGGGGAAGCAGAGACTCCAAGTTATGGAAGAGAACCCCAGGGGCTCAGGCTGGGGTGGGCTGATCTCCGAATCTCAGAGCTGCTGCCTGCAAGGGCCTTTATGCATCATCGCCTCCCATCACCTCATTTTTACAGATGAGGAAGCAGAAGCCCAGAGAGGGAGGTGACTCACCCCGAATCATAAAGCTAATATGTGGCAGAATCTAGACTCAGACTTTGCTAAAAATGCCCAACTGCAGGAGAACGTCACCAGAGGACAGAGCCGGAAGTGCCAGAGTTTGTTCAGCTGCCCGTCTCTCCCGCCAGCACTGAATATGTGAGGAGTCTCCCCGGCTGCAACTGTGACCTGGCAGCTTCCAGTCCTGAATGTGGTGCTGCAGGCAGGGCCTCGGGGCAGCAGGGAGGTGCCTCCTGGAGAGGCAGGAGAATAAGGCTGCTTGTCCTGAGCTCAACCAGAAGGGACGAGGCAGAGATGCGCCTGTTGCTCATGGGAGAAAGGTGGCCTGTCCGTTACTGCCTGGCGACACCAACACATGAGATGGACAACACGTCAGTCAGAGGACAGGCTGGTCCAGGAGTTGCATGTTGGTGTTGTCCAGCATCACCAAGACCGAGTGCCCTGACTTCAAGGGCTCCGGCAGCGCCAGTCCTGACAACGACCGAGGAACGTCTGGGTGTCCTGTTAACGCCCTGTGCTCTGGCTCTGTGCCCACAGGAACCGAGCAGGCCTGCAGCTATAGAAGCAGCTGCTGAATCTGAACACCTAATTTCTAGACACTGTGCTTTTAAACCACACGGAACCATGGAAGGTGGCCGCCATCAGCCCCCTTTCAGGTGTCAGGGGACCCAGACTCAAAACTGACGGCAGAGATGATGAGTGGCAGAGTCCACTGAACCGAGGCTGCCTGCGGCAAAGCTCACGTTACGCTGTGTGTCACGCTGCCTTTCTAGCTGCTTTGTATTCTTGTGGGGTAGCTATTGTGTGTGTGTGTGTGTGTGCCTGTGCTTTCAATAGGGGTAAAAGCAAAGAGGAGTTCCCTGTGGAATAAATGAAGACATCAAGATACAAGGGAGAATATAAATACTCTTAGAACTTTGTTACCCACAGACAGCCAGTAGTTAATGATGGGGGTTTGCCCTCAGAATATCTCTCTCTGCCCTCTATCTCTGTCTCTGTCTCTCTCTGTCTCTGTCTCTTTCTCTCTCTCACACACACATATGCAAACACACAACTGGGGTCATATTGTATACATATTTTGCAACGTGTTTTAAAAATTAACAAAATATTATCTTCATTTTCTAAGTCACTAACTATTTTTCTAAATGTGATTTTGTATTTCTGGATGCCATTGTATTATTTAGCCGTACACTGGCTTATTTTATCCTTTGCCCACTACACAGCATGATGGTTGTTTCTGGTCTTGCTTATAAATTACACCGAATGAAACCTGTGGGTATGTACTTGTGCGTATCCTTGACTTATCTCCTTAGAGTAAATCTCTAGACGTGAAAGGACTGAATAAAAGGGTACTTGCAGGGAGAGAATGGGCCGGCCACTGAATGCTCTGTTTCCACTGTAATTTAACATAGTGGCACCTGGTTTACATAATCAGCCCTATGCAAGGAGTTCATGCGAGCCTCCTCTGAGCAATGAGAACCCCCTGGGGTCCAACGGCCTGCATCCTGAGTCTACAAGTGCCTGGACTCTGGTGAAATAATCAACATAAATGTAGGCTATAAAGAGGCAGTCTGTGGCTGCCTCTTCTGGGAAATGGGAGATATATATATATTTTTTTTTTTGTGAGGAGGACCAGCCCTGAGCTAACATCCAATGCCAATCCTCCTCTTTTTTTGCTGAGGAAGACTGGCCCTGGGCTAACATCCATGCCCATCTTCCTCCACTTTATATGGGACGCCGCCACAGCATGGCTTAACAAGCGGTGCGTCAGTGCACGCCCGGGATCTGAACCGGCGAACCCCCGGGCCGCCGCCAAGGAACGTGCGCACTTAACCACTTGCGCCACTGGGCCGGCCCCGGGAGATATATTTTTAATAGCTGGTATGAGAGGAAAATGGCATTTTTAGTGATCCTCTGCTTTTTATTTCTCCCTATAGGCTAACACCTTAAGAAAGCCTTCCTCATCAGAAGGAATCCCTATGTACCAGGCTCTGTCTGCCTTGTGCATGTTATGACACAGGTAAAAGCAGGTGCAACATTCATATTTGGGGAGAACACTTATAGGCTCTGTCCCTCATCATCTCTCCTTTAAACTTCTGCAACAATCTCCCGACTATTTCCCAAATTCCTCTGGTCTCTCCTCTCTCACATCTATCAGCACCTGCTCTTCAAACATTCTCAGCCTGTCTGACCACGCACAGACCCTTCAGTGCCTTCCAACCACTACAAACCAGGCCTAAACACGTGGTTGACATTTAATGTCCTGCATGCGGGTCCTCAAGCCACTTCTGCAGCTCTGTACCCCTCTCCCTACGAGCACCATCTAAGCATTGTGAACCATCCACCTCCCAAGCCAACACTTTCCTCCACTTCCCCTACACAATGTGCACACGCTCTTTACCCTGCCTGGAAGTCTTGACCACTGTGTGTGCTCCAACCGCCCGAGTCAGGGAGGACACACACTGAGGCCGGCCACTCAGCCCAGGAGACCTCTTCCCTTCCACTCATATTCTTACCAGGCAGCACAACAGTAGCACACACACCTCCCAAATGCAGGTCCCCCCATCCTGTTCCCCAGCCACCCCGCAGCCTTGGAGGGGTGTGATAAAAGGGAGAGGCTTACCTTTTCACCCTTTTCTCCTTGGACAAAAGTCCCTCTGCCCTAGAAAAAGAAAGCAGAAGGTAAAGGTTTATGACAGAGCATCTCCCTGGCATGACATCTCACATGGCAGCAGCATCCTGGGATTTGAGATGGTCAGATGCTTTCTCATCAGCTCTGCCAAGGAACCTCTAAAAGAGATGATGACTATTATTTATGAGTGTTGATTCTCTTGACTATCATCTCATTTAATTTTGTCAATAATTCAATATTATGGTACTATTATTTTTTCTCACATTAGCTTCATTGAGATATAATCCATGTACTGTGTAATTCACCTATTTAAAGTGTATGATTCAATGGTTTTTAGTATATTTACAGACTTGTGCAACAATTGCCAAAATCGACTTCAGAACGTTTTCATCTCCTCGAAAAGAACTCCGTACCCATTAGTGGTCACTCTTCATTTCCCCCCACCCCCTGCCATAGGCAAACACTAGTCTATTTTCTGTCTCTATAGATTTGCCCACTCTGGACATTTTACATAAATGCAATCATACAATATGTGGGCTTTTATGACTGGTTTCATAGCCAGCGTTTTCTTAGCAAAGTGTTTTCAAGGTTCATCTGTGTTGTAGCATGTATCAACACTTCATTTTGCAGAATAAATGCCATAGATATAACACACATTTTATGTATAAATGATGGATAAATAAATCTTGGATAAATGATATCCATTCATTCATGATGGACATTTGGATTGTTTCTACGTTTTGGTTATTATGAATAACACTGCTATGAACATTTGTGCACAAGTTTTTGTATGAACATATGTTTTCATTTCTTTGGGGTACATACCTAGGAGTGGAATTGCTGAGTCATATCGTAATTCTATGTTTAACCTTTTAAAGACTGCCAGACTATTTTCCAAAGAAGCTGCACCATTTTACACAAGCAATGTGTGAGGCTTCCAATTTCTCCAAATTCCTACTTGTTCTAATCATTATTGAAAGTGAGGTATTGAAGTCTCTAACAATTGTTATTGAATTATCTATTTTTCCTTTCAATTCTGTCAGCTATTGCTTCTTGTATTTGGGGGCTCTCTCGTTAGGTGCACATATGTTTATAATTATAATAGATATTTTGAAGGATTGACACTTTTACCATTATAAATTGTCCCTCTTTATTTCTACTAATTGTTGCTTTTAAAGTCTATTTTGTCTGATGTTAGTATAGTCACTCCAATTTTTTATGTTTTCTATTTTCAGAATGTATATTTTCTGTCCTTGTACTTTCAACTTATTTGTATCTCTGATTCTAAAGTGTGTCTCTTGTAGACAGGGTATAACTGGATCCTCTTTTGACATCCAGTCTGAAAATCTCTGCTTTTTAATTGGTTTGTTTAGTACATTCACATGTAACATTATTACTGATATAGTTAAATTTACAGATGCCTTTTTACTTTCTGTTTTCTGTGTCTCCTGTCATTTGTTGGTCCTTCATTCCTCCTTTACTGCTCTTTTTTGCATGACATGAGTACTTTTTAGTGCAACATTTTAATCTCTTTTATGATATTTGCACTATATATTTTTGAGTTATTTTCTTAAAGGTTGCTCTTGGGTTTACCATATACATCTTACCTTATCAGGATCTACTCTAGATTTATACTAACTTAACTTCCAGTGAGGTTTAGAAACATACTCCTGTGCAGATCTATTCCCTCTTCTACCCCCATTTTTTGCTATTATTATTGCACATATTTGTTAAACACTCGATAATACGTTATCATATTTATTACTTTGAACTTGTCATCCCACTGCATTGTAGCCTCAATTATTTGATGATCAGTCAGCTGATAATCTTGTTGGAGTTTCCTTGTATGTTATGAGTCATTTTTTTCTCTTGTTGCTTTCAAAATTCTGTCCTTGTCTTTCAGCGTTTTCACTCTGATGTTTCTGAGAATGGATCTCTTTGTGTTTATCTTGATTGGAGTTTATGGAGCCTCTTGAACACGTGGAATACTACTTTTCACCAAATTTGGAATGTCTTAGCCATTATTTCTTTGAACACCTTTTCTGCTCCCTTCTCTCCTCTCTTTCTGGTTTTCCCATTATGTGCATATTAGTGCACTTTACGGGCCCCCACATTCTTCTGAGGATCTGTTCATTTTTCTTCATTATTTTTTCTCTCTGTTCTTCAGATTACATAATCTCTATTCATCAAGAATGCTGGCTCTTTCTTCAGCCAGTTCAAACCTACTGTCGAGCCTCTAGTGATTTTTTTATTTTTTCAGTGATTATAATTTTAATCTCCAGAATTTCAGTTTGGTTCTTTTTAACAATTTCTATCTCTTTATTTGCATTCTGTGTTTGATAAGATGTCATAATGCCTTCCTTTACTTCTTTAGGAATGGTTTTCTTTAGTTCTTTGAATATAGTTTTAATGACTATTTTGTAAGCTTTGTCTGATAAATCTAACATCTATGCCCTCTCACAGGTGGTTTCTGTTGCCTGCTTTTTCTCTTGCGCATAAGTAAGATGGTAGGCCCCACCTGACCGAGTTGATGTCAGGGTTAAATGAGCCTGAAATCTGTAAACATATAACACAGAGCCAGGCACACAGTAAGTGCTGTTAAATGTTAGCGGCTCTTCTTACTTCCATGTTATTTTGCACAGAGCAGGTGCTTCCTACGTACACATAGGAGGTAAGTACACACAGCACAGGGGAAAGGTGTAGCACAGCAAGTGAGCACAAGACTCAGGTTAAAACGGATGCAGGATCAAATTTGTCCTCTGCCACATCCAGGCTCCAAATCAGGGTCAAATCATTCAAGTCTGAAAATTCTTTGTCATTCCCATTAGAAAAGTGACAAGACTATGTTTAAAATGTTGTAATAAGGAGTAATGAGAGAACCCATGGGAAGCACCTGTGAGAAAGAGCAGATGGTACAGCTATGGCAATGAGCTGTTGGATGATGACAGTGTGGGGTAGTGAATGAATCGCATTTGCCAGGTTAATTTTTCAAGGGGAAAGGCTTTGTCTTATAGTTTGGAGTTTCCCCCTGAGCACTGAGAATCTAGAGGAACTAATTATAATGGCAAATAAAGACAACTGTCATTCATTGATGATCTACAACGGACCAGGCATTTTATAGACAAGTAGTTGTTATTTTCTTCATTTTGCTAATGGAGTAAATGAGCCTTTCAGAGAGGTTAAGGGACTTGCTCCAGATCACACAGCTAATAAAGACTACAGTCAAGGACAATAAGTGAGATCTGTCTGACACCAAACTTGTTCTGTTGATGCTACATAATGCCGTGTTAGAGGGTGAGGGGTCAGTGCTTCCACCATACCAAGTAATCACAACAGCAACAAAAGCATTTGCTATGCTTCCACACTGTTCTAAACCGTTTACACATGTTAACTCATTTATTCCTCATAATGCTACTGGACAGTTAATTTTATCATCCCCATTTTACAGATGAAGAAACTGAGGACAGAAAGGTTAAGTATCTTGGTAGAGCCAGGATTCGCTTCCCAGCCATTTGGCTCCTAAGACCTTGCTCTGCACCATGACTTCTTCATCTGTGTAATTCTTCACTGACCCACCCTCAACTGCATTCACTCATCAGCTGAAGGATGCATGAATACATTCATGCTAGGCCAGGCGTTGGGACACTGTGATGACATACCACAGACCAGGACATCAGGGAGTCTGCTGATGCTGGGACTGGGGTAGTGCCAGCGATATGGGAGCAGAGAGGTGGTGTGTGACCCAGACCTGGGGGTTGGGAAGATAGCCTGGAAAACCACACATGGTTGAGTTTGAATGATGAGACAACATGAAACAGGCAGAAAGGGGAGGTGAGGGGAAAATAGGGGGTGGACGGAGGGAAAAATTATTCTTGTTAGAGGAATGAGCTTGTGCAGTGGCCAGCGTGAGAAGTGGCCAGTTTGTGGAATCATAACTGCCGATTTGGGAGCACAGAATTCTGGGGGTGGGAGTGGGGGTGGGGAGGACAAACGACAGGGCTGCAGTGGCCAGCGGGGGCCACATCTGCAGGCCCCCTGTGCCCATGGAGAGGAGCTTGGACTTCATTCCGAGGGCAGGGATGGCCTGGCACCCACTAGGCATTCAGCCCATTCTAGTTGATGTGCATGCTTGGGGGAAAGCGCTGGGTCCCTCAAACCAGCCATGTAGAGAGGTGGCTTTTTACTCACCATGTCGCCTTTCTCTCCTTTGGGTCCAGGAGCTCCAACCAGACCAGTGGCTCCCATGTCTCCCTGAGGGTTTAAAACCAGAGATGAGCACTGGGTCAAGTCCTCCAACAGGGCTCCCCCACACAGGATGCCCATGGTTAACCTTGCCCCAATTCCCTAGAAGTGGCTGATTTTATCATTGCTAACTGCACCAAGAGGCCATGCTTCCCACCCACAGCAAGGGAGGAAGCATCTGAATAATTTCCCCAACCTCTTAATCCCAGGAACTAAGGACATCTTGAGAAAGTGAGTGGATGAAAGCATCGCACGCTTGTCTCTGGGAATGGCCTGGCCGCTGGTCCATGGCCAGGGCTGCAGAAGGGCAGTCAGAAGCCCCAGGTTCATGCCCAACATGAGAGCATCATTACTCTTTGGGCCTTGGGCTCCTCCTCTGTGAAATGGGCATGCTGTCATGAGCACATACAAGATTGAGAGCATGATGGTGGTTTGAAAATTGCCAGGGTCATTCAGGATTCCCTGATTATGCCATTTGAAAGACAAGTCTGTGCCCACAAGGGCCCTGGACCCTCACAATAGTCCATGAAGAGAGGGAGGGCAAGCGGAAGAGAAAACAGTGTCTGCAAGGGAAGAAAAGATTCACCAAGGGCCAGGTGTGGGACTGGAGCCCAGATCTCCTCCCAGCCCATGAGGCAACTCAAGACAGGCTTGGGTGCAGGACACAGGGGCCCTCAGTAAATCTCCTTGAATTTTCTTTTCTTTGAGTATGAAATTTCATCTCATACTCTACACTGTGAGAACATGTAGCTACTTTGTTTATGCTGTTCTTTGGCCTGTAATGCCCTTCCCTGCCTTCTTTGTCCTGGGCAGCTCCTATGCATCCTATTGGACTCATCTCAGCAGGGCCTCCCAAAGAAAGGCATCCTGAAGCCCTCCCCAGGTAGATTTAGGGCTTCTCCTCTCGGCCTTGGCTCTCCCCACATGACGTTCCATTCTTCTCTGTCCACTCCTCTCTCTTCCCACTGGGCACAGGGCTCTCTGTCATTCACTGTCAGGTTCCCACATCTAGAATGGGCGTTGGCTCCCAGGAGACACCAGTCCATGATGGCGAACACAACCTGAGCTATATCTAGGTAAATAGAGCCATTGGGAACACAGCTGCTTGCTCAGTGTCTTAACCATGGGTTAGGACAATTTGTCTGGTGATGCTAAAGGGCCAGGATAGCAAATCAGCTCTGGGGGAGCCAGGCCTGTCTCCAGGTGGCCATATCTGCTCCCTCCTTAGTATTCCTTCTCTCCCAGTGTCGGGGGTCAGGCTCCACTGCCCTCACAGCCCTGGATCTGTTCAACCACAGCACAGTAATTCCACAAACAACCACTGCTTCAGACAAACATTTTCTACTTATAGGTTCAAACTCTTAGACATCTTTTCTCTTTTCTTCCATCTGACAGCCGAGGAACTGAGGTTACAGCCCAGGGGTGCTCACTGAGGCAGAATCTCCTGCTCTCCTTCTCACACTGACCACCTGGCACCCTAAACTGCGGCTCTCAGCACTGGGGGAGGGGAGCTGAGGAGGCTGTGTGTGTGTGTGTGTGTGATGGGTTGTGTGTGTGTGATAGTGTGTATATGTGTGATAGAGTGTGTATGTGATGATGTGTGTGTGCCCATGCTCTTCATCCTAGCAGATTGGGGGCAGAGGGAAAAGGGAGAGAAAAGCGAGGGGGAGATGAAGGAGGTACATACAGAGGCAGGGAAGGAGGGAGAAGAGAAAGACTAAAGGGCACTTAGCATGTGCTCAAGAATAATGTGCTGAATAAATGCAAAAATAAGTAATGTAGGAGAGTGAGAGGAAGTGAGCGAAGTCATCTCTAGGCTTTTCCACCACCACACTCGGCCCCTCTTTCAAACACCAGACCAGGTAGTGGCCACTGGACGACGCCGACCTCTTCTACCCAGCATCTTTGTGGCCATGGGCAATTCACATCTACCTGAGTCTCAGCTTTCTGTCCAAAACCAGGATGCTAGAAGAGAGCCCTGTCCAGCTCTGTAAATGTTATATCCCTGGGGAATGATGGTGAGAGAAGAGGCTACCCATGACTGAAGAGGGAAGACCCCATGAGGAAACACCAGGCTTTGAGCAATTAGTGAGTTTGGAAAATTGTGCAAAAAGAATTTCATGCAATTTAAACAAAAAGAACACACAGTCTAAACAAATAGACTCTTCAAAGTCCAACCCCCAAAGTTTGTGGAATATAGAGGCCTGAAAGGATTGATGCAGAATTAGCTGACCACAGAGAGCTGAGCCTATTGGACTGAACAGGATCCGAGCCCAGGCTTGTGTAACCCAAATCTTTCTTGCTCAGATTTTTAGACTGAGAAATGGAGGTTCTGAGCAGTGAAGAGACTCAGAGTTCCGAACTTTGTGCCTCTTGCTCTGTCCTTCTATCTCAACAAGCTCAGAAGCAAAATCCTGCAGGACGGTAATCCAACACACCGCTTCTTTTCTTTCTTACGTGGAGAGCAAAGCCAAGGACTGCTTGAGCTCTAAGGGCACCTCTGCCAGCTCACCTTTGGGCCGGGGAGTCCCATGGGGCCATCGAAGCCCTTTTCACCCTAAAGGAAAAAAGACAGAAAGAAACAATTAAGGATCCATTTTGATTTTGCCCCTTCTCTCATCACTAGTTGGTTATCCACCCCACATGCTCATAAGCCAGTCTCTTGGTCAGCCACGTGCTGTCCAACAAGTTGGACAAGGGAACTGGTTTGCTGGAGCTGAGAGCCCTCGCTCTTGAACTGCAAACCTACATGGGAACTTTGATGTCGTCTCCAAATGCAGCCATAGGTGGAATAAAGATAGAAACCAACAAGATTTCTATCTTGTTGGCACCCTATGGCTATTTTCACCTAAATATGCCATCATTTCCATTAAAAAAAAATCAAGTCACCTGCTAATGGTTCATATAATCATTATTCACTAAAGTACAAAACAAGGTACAAATACAGTTACAAATTGTACAACTGTATGATACAATACAAATACGATACAATATGAAAAACTGTCCATAGGCTATTTCTAAGTGTAAACATTGTTCACTTTTAAAAATATGTGCTATTTGTGTAAAAGATCTTATTACTGGATTTAAAAATGTGATCTGTTAAATTGTGGATGCGTGTAAAGAACCATAGTAAAAACAAATGCAACATGATTCATACAATGGCATATGTGTAAATCTCATCGCATTAATGAAAAGTGACACTGTATCCATTTACATGTGTGCACCACCCATCACTAAAAACCAGGTACACTCCAGTCGCAGCTGTGTACTTAGCTACTTCAGGAATGTATTTTTTTGTGTGTGTGAGGAAGATCAGCCCTGAGCTAACATCTGTTGCCAATCCTCCTCTTCTTTTGCTGAGGAAGATTGGCCCTGAGCTAACATTCATGCCCATCTTCCTCTACTTTATATGGAACGCTGCCACAGCATGGCCTAACAAGCGGTGCGCCAGTGCGTGCCCGAGATCTGAACTCGCGAACCTCGGACCGCCGAAGCGGAGTGTGCACACTTAACCGCTTGCGCCACCGGGCAGCCCCAGGAACGTATTTTTTTTTAATGCATTCACACGAGTTCATTTACACATGCAAACGGAGGTCAACGATTTTGCATGTGTGTTTGATGTCATGTGGTGCCCACAGGAATCCCTGTACACATGATATGTACACACCAATCCATGATTGGTTCTAGAGAAGGAAATACGGACCCAAAAGGCATCATGTTGACCTAGGTGAATACTGGGAATGTTATGTAAACTAAATGGAAGATTTAAACCATCAGAAGCCAATTCTGCCTGTGGTCAGAGTTCTTCCTCCCAGGAGAGAACTCTCAGACTTTGTGGACCCTTTATGTTGCATTTTCTGTGTAATTGAAGATGGAGGAGGAAGGCAAAGTCTATTTAATGAGGCGGTTGTTGAGGCTCTTCCACACAATATCTTCTGGGGGAGAGGAGAAGAGGCCCCCTTCACACCGCCTGTGCTTGGGAGGTTCTTGAGCAGGCCTGGTGGTGAGCTCCTAGGGGTTGCTCAGGCCTCCAAGCTCCTGTGTGTCCCAGCCAGGTGGTAGACTTTTGAGGACCATGTCCTACGTGTCTTATAGCATCAGGACCCAGCACACAGTGGGTGCATAATGGTTATTGTCAAAAATAAGGGGTGATTGAGTGAATAAAGGAATGGGTTATTGGGTGATGCCACCCAGAGTCTGAAAATTAGTAAATTGATTGATAATCTTGAAGAGCAAGACCTTGTCTTGCTGGCAAGAAAGAGAGGGTGTGTTCCTTTATCCCTCTCTCTCATCTGTCTGTCCACCATCCATCCCTCCATCCTTCATACCTTGATCCACTTATCCATCAATTCAACCATTATTTAATAATGTCATGCTATATATCAGTAGCTGAAAATACAGACACATCAAGATTCAGTCTTTGCCATCTGGAACTTATGGAATTAAAGACAAGTAGATATTTTTAGTCCAATGTGATCATTGTTATGGTAGATGGAAGCACAGGGAGAGAAAACAGTCATAGGGTCTTGGAAATAGCAGATGCTGAATAAATAGTTATTGAATGGATGGATGGTGAATAATAGAAGGAAGGAGTTAAGGAGAGAAGGAATGAGGGAAGGAAGACAGGGGAGAGGGCAAAGGGAGGGAGGAAGGAAATCATACAGACAATAATGTGCTCAGAAAAGGATTCCTTGGGGATGTCTTAGAAGAAGAGAAGACATTAGCCAGATGAAGGAGGGGGAGTGGGGAAAGATGTTCCAGGCAGAAGGTGCTGCATATGCAAATGTCAGAAGACAAGAAAGATCATGACCCCCTCCAAGGAACCAGAATTTCCTGCTAGGCATAGAAATTGGGAGGGGAAAGTGGAGTGAGATGCCAGAAAGGCAACTGGGGACCCCCATGGGCCACGCAGGGTGGGAGTGGTCAGGGAGGGGATCCATAAGCCCCATCAAGGAGGTGAGTGGAGATCCAGGGGGCATTTGAGAGCTGGAGAGTAGGAAGACGGGAGAAAAGAGGGTGGGGGCCTGCTTGGCCCCAGACTTCCTTCCCCGGGGGTCTGCGCCCAGGACCACAGGAGCCTCGGTGGGACACATTCAGGGCACGGCCTGGCTCTGAGAAAAGCTATGGACTGGACAGGGCTAGTGCTGGCCACCCTCCCTGGCACAGTCTGTCTGTATGCACAGTGGCTGGTGATCAAACCTCACAAGGCCACTACCCTTCTCATTCAGGGCTCTTAATGGAAAAGGATTCAGAAGGATTTGGGTTTAGACAGCTGTTTTTGTTATTTCATTGACAGGCGAGAACCAGATCAACAGGTTGTCTACGGCCTGCCTAAGCCTGCCAGGGGGATGGAGGAGGAGCCTGCCCAGTGCTATGTGTGCACCCTCCTTGGCTCCCTCCCAACTTCTCACATTCCTAACCCTGCAGGTGGGCACTAGGCCCAAAGAGCCTTCACTTCACTTCTGCCCACAAAAAGCCTCAGCTCTCAGCATGACTGAGCCAGCCAGCTTAGCCCTCCAGCAAGTTGGGCCAGGGTTTGACAACCCCACTTCATGGAGAGTTCCCTGGGGACTCCCTGTCTCCCCAGGGTCTGGCTCTCTGGGTGGGAAGGAGGGAAGGAGTGAAGGACAGAGGAGAGGAAAGAAGGGAAGGAGGGGAGTCTGCCAAGACAGGCTTACTGAAAGAAAACTGTTAGGAAATTCTTAGTGTGTCCCTTCAACTGTGATTTCCTATCACTGTCTGTGTCTCCTTAGTCTCTCACAAAGTCTCTAAGCACCTCCTGTGTGCTGGTCCCAAGCTGGGAGGTACAGACACAGCAATGGAAGACCATAGGCTGGCGATCCAGGGCCGGGGGCTGTGGGTCCAGCAGAACTTCTCAGAGACATTCTCCAGCACAGTTCTACCTTTTGTCATCCTTGTGTATTTGTTTATTTCTGCTCAAACAATGAAAAACATTTTTTTCTTGTCCAAAGAGCCACTGGTCTGCAGAAAAGCAGAGCAGGTGAAGGCCTCAGGCACTCAATGAGACATTTCATATAGGCTAGTGTGTGGTGGTGGTGCTGTTCCTAGAAACACACTAGTGTTTAAAATCAGAAACAAGATGCATAGAACTCTACTCATATATGTATTTAGATTATAGAGTATGGCTAATGAAAGAAACATTGAGAAGAAAGGGATGAAGATGTACTCTGCAGAACATCTAAGCTCTCAGCCATTCCCGTTCTGAGTCTTATTCTCAAACCACATCTGCTTTTATTTAGTTGCATGTGAGTGGAGGGGATACAAGTAGGAGGTAAGCAACCTCGGGAATACATTATTAACTTCAGGGAGACATTAATTAGAGCCAGGTCTAAGGAGCTCCCCTCCAGTGTGCACACAAATCAAGAAACAAGAGTTCCAAGGAGCAAGAACAGTTCCCTGACCTAAGAGTCATCCAGAATCTGGGCCATCTTGTCCCAGCAGACCACATGCATGATGAGAAACTCCTACCTCCACTGCCCGTCCTGCTGACCACCCTGCCCAGCTCAGCTCTGGGGCTCTGGCCTGGGGGCTGAGGGTGGACTGCAGAGGGTACCTTTTCTCCAGCTGGGCAGGAGCAGTTGATGGTCTTCAACAACCCAATCTGTTCACTGCCGGCGGTGGGAGGCTGCTGGGGCGGGGGTGAAGGCTCTGTCAGCACTGTCACCTGGCACTGGAGAGAAAGTCCCGTGAGTCAGAACTTGCTTCTCATCCAGGACTGCTGCCCAGTAGGGGGCACAGTCTGGAGCTTTCTCAGAACCATGCAGGCAAAGGGGAGCCAGGAACCCTGAGGATGCCTGAGCGTGAGCAGAGAGGGCAAGTCATGTCTGCCCGCAGGTCCTGGGCTCTGAGGCCTTGGAGTCACACCGGCCTGGGCCAACCCGGTCTCAGCCACTTCACTGGCCTCTCAGCAACCTGCAAGAACCGCTTGGTCCGTCTAAGCCTCAGTGTTAATCTCTGCAGAAGGGGGACAAGGGCATTTCCATCATACTGTGGCGAGGAGGATTTATTGGGACAGCACGTTGAAGCACCCAGCTCAGTGTCTCACACCCAGTAGGTGCTCAATAGCGACTTATTTCCTACCTTACCACTTCCCTCTCCTTCTACCCTTGCTCGCTTCCTTCCCTGTATTCTCTCACACTCTTGTCTGTCCTCATCCCCTCACCCTCTCTCTCGACAGTCAGGCCCATCTAACTTAAATCCCCGGCTGTGGTAGCAACCACCACTGTGACCCTGTGCACCATAATCGTCCTGAGATGGGGCACCCTGACCAAGCGCTCATTGTGTCTTGGGGACTGGACCACCCAAGCACTGTACGTGGACTTCATCCTTCACCCTGGGAAGCAGCCCCTATGACTACTCCCACCTTGCAAGCAGACTTGGAACTAGGATTTGGTACAGAGGTAGGAGAGGGAGAGACTTGAAAAGGGCCAGAGGTGGAGAGATTCCAGGGAGAGGCAGAACCTGCATATGGATGGTTGAGGGCCAACTGTGGTCTGTCTCGCCCTTCCAAGTCCTGACTACGAGCTGCCTCTTCCTGTTTGGCTGCGATGTCCATATTTGCCACGCCAAAAAGTCCTTGATATTAGGTCATCTTTGCTCCTGTCCAAAGTGTCCATGGAGACACTGGGTTCATGCCAAAAGGTTCTGGATATTTGGTCCTGTCCAAAACCATTTGGCATAGGCCACATACGCTCATGGACATTTTGAACAGGACCAAATGTCAAGGACCTTGTGGACATGGACCAAATGTCTCATGGACCAAACGTCTTATGGACGTTTCAGACAGGACCAATGTCTGCTAATCAGGCTGGGACCACAGCAGCCCCCTGATAGGACCTGCATGTCCCTGATCCCCCACACCCTGTTTGCTCAGGAAATAAAACCCTAGTGATGATCACCAGGCTCCCTCTCAGGTCCCATTCTGATGGCAGGTGTCCCCCTGACTCCCGACCACCCATTCCTAGGCCCTGGACACCCCTTCCCTTCCAGAGACTAAGTACCCATTTCCTCCCAACATCTCCAAGCAAGAGTCTTTGCTCACCGGGCCTGAGGGGATGTCACAACAGGTCTCCAATTCTGAGTGTCGGGAGTCACAGTAAATCACAATCCGCTGTAGGTCGAACTGGAAAGAAAAATGAGGACAGAAGATGAGTTTTGGGGACTTTGGAACCCAGAAGCCTCCATGGTTTCAGACAGGTCCTGCCCAGGTATCAGGACCCACTTCCTCCTTGGGGTCCCTCCTGGTCTGACCCCGGGTCACTCTCTTCCCTGAGCTGAACTTCAGAGGGAACCTAAGTGTCATCTGCTTACACACTCCCCTTCTAAAAGTGAGAGCCCCTAGGGCAAGGAGGGTCATTGGCACAAGATTAAAGTCACTGCTTTATTCTACTCTGAATGTACTATGGCCTGTCCTCTATCACACCCATCCTCCTCTCCTCTTTCACTGTCACTGCATCTATTTCAAGCCCCTTCCATGATTCTGTTGCAACAGTCTCCAAAAATTCAGTGAATCCCTATTTTCAACCTCTCCAGGCATCTTCACACAGTTGTTTAAATAAACTCTTTAAAATAAAAATTTGCTCCTATCACCTCTTTAATACCACAGCCTCTTAATATAATTTAAAGGGACTGTGGTGTCAAACAGCCACATACGCCCACACCCACATACAAAGGCATACACACATGTGTAGAGTCTACAGACAATGCCCAGGCCTTCTTGTAGGATGGCCAAGCCCTCCAGGACCTGGCTCTACCTGCTTATCCAGGTGTACTTCTCTTCAATCCACACGTGTACTCTACCACATCTGACTTCATGGTTTCTCACATCCATGGCTTTGTATGTGGTCCCTCTTCTAGAAAAGTCCCTAAAAATTAGCAAACTCTTAGTCACCTCCAAGACAGGGAGCTTCATTCCTCTCCCCTTGAGTGTAGGAGAGACTTAGTCATTTGCTTCCAATGACTAGAACATTGCTAAATTGACAGCATGTCACTTTTGAGATTAGGTGATGAAAAGACTGGCTTCTTTCCTTAGTGTGAGCTCTCTCTCTCCTTTTCTCTCTCTCTCTCTCATCACTCACCCTGGGGGTCACCAGCTGCCATGCTGGGAGTTGCCCTATGGAGAAGCTCATGTAAAGAGACACCGGGTCCAGTTCCAGCAAGCCACCAGCAAGAACTGAGGCCCTCAGTTCAACAGCCCACTGGTGGCTGCCAACAACCACCTGAGTGAGCTTGGAGGTGGGTCTTTCAGTCTCATTGGAGCTTTGAGATGACCCCAGCAATAGCCACCAGCTTGATGGCAACCTCCCGAGACATCTGAGCAAGAACCACCTAGCTTAGCCACTCTCAGATTCCTGAACCACAGGAACTATGAGACAATAAATGTTGGTTGTTCTTATCTGTTTTTTTTTTTTTTTTTTAGAGGATGGGTAATTTGTTATGCAGCAACAGATAACTGATACACTTCCTCTATTGTCAGGAAGAGTTTGTCAGGCCCTCTTCTCTACCACATTGGCACCTCGTACATCCAGCTAACACTGAATGTAGCAGACTGTGCAGTAATTCCATATTCACTGTCATCTCCCCTCTGGGCTCTGAGCTCTGACTGAGCTCTGTCTGCCCACATGCTTTGTTCTCATGGTACCCCTGTTTCCTCCCTCCTGCTCTTCACAAGGCTGGCTCCTCTCACCTTTCACCTCTGTAACCACCCATCTGAGCCCAGGCCCTCCTCGTCACTTGTCAATCTAACATACCATCCCGTACATCTTCATAACAGCACTTACCACGTGCAGGCATGCCTCGTTTTATGGCACTTTACAGATAGCGCCTTTTTTACAAATTGAACGTTTGTGGCAACCCTGCATTGAGCAAGTCTATAGGCGCCATTTTTCCAACAGCATTTGCTCATTTCGTGTCTCTGTGTCACATTTTAGTAACTCTCGCAATATTTCAAATTTTTTCTTTGTTATATTTCTTATGGTGATCTGTGATCAGTGATCTTTGATGTTACTACTATAATTGGTTTGGGGTGCCATGAGCCACGTTCATATAAGGTGGTAAATTTTATTGATAAATGTTGTGTGTGTTCTGACTGCTCTACCCACCAGCCATTCCCCTGTCTCTCTCCCTCTCCTCGGGCCTCCTTATTCCTTTAGACACAACAATATTGAAATTAGGCCAATTAATAACCCTACAATGGCCTCTAAGTGTGTAAGTGAAAGGAAGAGTCGCATGTCTCTCACTTTAAATCAAAAGCTAGAAATGATTAAGCTGAGTGAGGAAGGCATTTCGAAAGCCAAGATAGGCCAAAAGCTAGGCCTCTTGTGCCAAACACTTACTTTGTGAATGCAAATAAAAAGTTCTTGAAGGAAATTAAACGTGCTACTCCAGTGCACATACAAATGATAAGAAAGCGAAACAGCCTTATTGTTGATATGGAGAAAGTTCTAGTGGTCTGGATGGAAGATCAAACTAGCCACAACATTCCATTAAACCAAAGCCTAATCCAGAGCAAAGTCCTAACTCTCTTCAATTCTGTGAATGCTGACAGAGGTGAGGAAGCTGCAGAAGAAAACTTTGAAGCTAGCAGAGGTTGTTCCATGAGGTTTATGGAAAGAAGCCATCTCCATAACATAAAAGTGCGAGATGAATCAGCAAGTGCTGATGTAGAAGCTGCAGCAAGTTATCCAGAAAAATCTAGCTAAGATAATGAAGATGGCTACACTAGACAACAGATTTTTCAATGTAGATGAAAGAGTCTTATATTGGAAGAAGATGCCATCTAGGACTTTCACAGCTAGAGAGAAGTCAATGCCTGGCTTCAAAGCTTCAAAGGACAGGCTAACCCTCTTGTTAGGGGCTAGTGTAGCTGATGACTTTAAGTTGAAGCCAATGCTCATTTACCTAGGACCCTTAAGAATTATGCTAAATCTATTCTGCTTGTGCTCTATAAATAGAACAACAAAGCCTGGATGACAGCACATCTGTTTACAACATGGTTTACTGAATATTTTAAGCCCACTGCTGAGACCTACTGCTCAAGAAAAGAGATTCCTTTCAAAATATTACTTCTCACTGACAATGCACCTGGTCACCCAAGAGCTCTGATGGAGATGTACAGTGAAATTAATGTTGTTTTCATGCCTGCTAACACAACGTCCATTCTGCAGCCATGGATCAAGGAGTAATTTCAATTTTCGAGTCTTATAATTTAAAAAATACATTTCATAAGGCTACAGCTGCCATAGATAGTGATTCCTCTGAGGGATCTGGGCAAAGAAAATTGAAAACCTTCTGGAAAGGATTGACCATTCTAGATGCCATTAAGAACAGTCATGATTCGCAGGAAGAGGTCAAAATATCAACATTAAGAGGAGTTTGGAACAAGCTGATTTCAAACCTCATAGTGACTTTGAGGGGCTCAAGACTTCAGTGGAGGAAGTAACCGCAGATGTGGTAGAAATAGCAAGAGAACTAGGATTAGAAGGGGAGCCTGAAGATGAGACTGAATTGCTGCAATCTCATGATAAAACTTTAACGGGTAAGGAGTTACTTCTTATGGATGAGCAAAGAAAGTGGTTTCTTGAGATGGAATCTACTCCTGGTGAAGATGCTGCGCACACTGTTGGAATGACAACAAAGGATTTAGAATATTACATATCACACAGAATATTACATAAACTTAGTTGATAAAGCAGTGGCAGGGTTTGAGAGGACTGACTCCAATTCTACCCACAGTAGAACTTCATAGCATCACGTGCTACAGAGAAATGTTCATGAAACGAAGAGTCAATAAACGTGGCAAACTTCACTGTTGTCTTATTTTAAGAGATTGACAAAGCCACCCCAACCTTCAGGAACCAGCACCGTGATCAGTCAGCAGCCATCAACATCAAGGCAAGACCCTCCACCAGCAAAAAGATTACCACTCACTGAAGGATTAGATGATGGTTAGCACTTGTGGGCAATAAATTATTTTTTAATTAGGTATATACATTGTTTTTTTAGACAAAATGCTATTTCACATTTAATAGACTATAGCATAACATAGACATCACTTTTATATGCACTGGGAAACCAAAAAACCTGTATGACTCGCTTTATTGTGATATTTGCTTTACTGTGGTGGTCTGGAACCGAACCTGCAATATCTCTGAGATATGCCTGTACATCATTTTGCATGCATTTCTCAGTTTACTTTTGAAAATCTATTTCCCCTACTAGAACATAAACTCTGTGAGGTGGGCCTTCTTATCTCCTGTCTCTCATTGTACCCCCAGAACCAGAGCTTTTCCTGACACACAGCAGATGTCCTAGAGGCACAGAATTGGTGGTTGAATGGATGACTCCATGCATGGACAAATGTTTATCAAATGGCATTGAGCTGAATCAATGGACGGAGGAATGCTTATTTTACTGAACGCTGATAAGTGCCCTGGCCTTGCACGTCCCTGTGCCCCTCTCTGGCCTGTGCTGCACTCGGGAGTCCCTCAGAGACCTGACCAGCAGATGGTCAGCTCCTGACCTTGTCCCCCTGGCCTTACAACGTGCCCCTCTAGGTGAAACCCACACCCCACTGACTTGCTTAGCAGAAACAATAGCAATTCCAGTTGTCCGTCTGTTTTATTTCCTGTAGAGACATCAGCCCACAGATGGAAGAAAATAACAAAACATGAAATTGTGCTTTTGAACAAGACCTATTTTAAAGAGGGTCCTGCTTTCTGCATTAGCAAGCATACATGCTCAGCAGCTGGGCCTGTTTGGCAAGGCCGCATGGATAGGAGTGGAGAAGAAAGAGGCAGAGGCTCAGAGTCAGAGATGGAGCATGGACAGCCTGAGACCTGAGCAGATGTTCCCAGAGATGAGGGGGCCTGGGAGTCAGGAGGGGCCCCTCTCCAGCCATCTGAAATCCCACGGTTCCCTGGCCACCCCAGTCCTTCCTCCTTCTCCCCTCCCTCCACCAAGCCAGAGGGTCCATTTCCTGACATCCTTCTGGCCCCCACTCTATTCTGAGACTCACATTTACGTTCTCAGCAATTCTGGGTTGAACTACCGCATGGGTCTTCTCCCCAGCCCTGCCTTCCCTCCAGGTCCCACCCATTTGCAGCTTGGTGATCCTTTTCTGGCTACATGTGGAAACCGACTAGGTGTGCAGAGAGCTTGGATGCTGGGATTAGCCAGGCCACATCTAAGTCTCAGCTCTGCTCCTCCTTCAGCTGGTCAAAGCACATCAATTCCCTGAGCCTGTTTGCTCTTCTGTAAGATGGAGACGATGACACCAACTCGCAGGGCTGTGGTGAAGACCACGTGAGGCAAAGAAGCATGCGCCCATCGCAGGAGGAGCCGCAGGCACTCTGGGGTCTCTTCCCACTGTGTTCAAGGCCCCGGGACCACCTGGTCGCAAGTACCCCAGCCTATGCCTTTGGAAGATTTACTAAAGGGTGAGGGATTTATGGATTCTCTCTCCATATATTCCATTAGTATTTGTTTTTAATCTAGAAATCCAGCATGAGACAGTAAGTGGGTGCAGTATTCTATTGACAAATGTCAGAGGCTCTGGGATTCCCTAGTACTGGGTACAAAGTGAACACTCAGCTAATGTAAGTGACAAAAGGAGGAAATGGAGGGACGTACTTGAGTCCAGAGACTCCACACTGTGGGTAAAAATGGCCCAATTAAGGGCCCAACGTGATCATCGAATTTCAGAGTCAGGGCAGGACCGGACCGAGAGTTCCAGACTCACAGTAAAACGCAGAACTTAAAAGCAGACTGTGAAGCCTGCACTATGGCTTCCTAATGTTGCCGCTTTGAGCAAGCTCTTCCCTCTCTCTGTGCCTGAATTTCCTTGCTAAATGGGGCAGACACGGTGAACGAGCTCGTGGGGCTGTAGCCCGGATTAACTTTGTTGGCGCGTGTGAACTACTGGGAACCTGGCGAGCAGTGCACAGCAAGGCGCCAGTTAGGGGCGTGCTGCTGACTCAAGTAACCACTGCTCCGACTCCAGGTGGGGTCGGGCCTGCCCCACAAAACTAATAGGCTGGGAGGAAGACAAGAGCCAGCAGCCTCCTTCCCAGTTGGAACATAAGTGTACTTGTCTCTTTATGATTCTTTTTTTTACCTAAAAATGAGTCGTGGTTTTGGGGCCGGAGCAAGAGCAGCAATGCAGGCAGCCCCATAGAATCCCGAGCGCTGACCAGGTGGAGGATGACGGCCCCTCGGGGTTTGCTGCTCAGAGTGAGGCTGGCGGGGGCTGGTCTCTGCTAGAACCAGCCACGAAACAGCCCCAGAGAGCTGGAGGGCATCAAAAATGAATCCCTCTGATTCCTGGGAGGGGTTACAGCTTCTCAGCCACCAACGCCATTCCCTAGTATCTGGAGGGGGGCAGGGGCCTGCAACACAGGAGCAGAAATGGGAAAGGAAGGCTGATGGGGCCTCAGGACAGGGACAGGGGGAGGGGTCTTAGCATGGCAGGCACCCCAGACAAGCTCCACCCTCACAGCCCAGGAACACCCCTTCCCATCCGCAAGGATTTGACTCTCCTCCTTTCTCTGCTCTCCCTGCAGTTCAGGGACTGGCACCCCGTCCATTGGCCTAGATGCCCATCCACTCGCTTGCCAGTTTCTCGTGCACCTGCTCTCAGCAGAGATTCACAGGAACCGCACTATTCCCGAAGCCAGCACCCAGCCCTCTCCCCCAGCACGTCGGCCTTGCCCCACCCCAGACCCTGGGCCTCTCTCATCATTCCCTAACCAGCCTCACCCCTCCTCCTTTCCATCCAGCCTGCTCTCTGCAGCCCCAGGTAATGTCCTCCAATACAGCCCTGACCTCTCCCTGCCCTGCCTCAACCCTTCCCAGCCCACTTCACCTACAGGCTGATCCCAAGGCCTGTGCACGGAAAGGCCTGGGCCCCTGGCCCCTGCCTCCAGCCCTGCCTCACTCCACACTGTACTTCAAGGTCTTGCCACCTCAAGAGCATCATGCTGTGTGCACAGTGCCGCCATCTCCGGTGAGGCTTCAGGCTCCTCTGCATGGACAAATCCTACTCATCCGTCAGGGCTCATCCCAGGAGTCACCTCCTCTAGGAAGCCACCCTGCCCATCCCCTTCTACCTTTCCTGTTCATGTAGGTCAGATACCTTTCCTCTGGGTCCTGTATTATCTGATGCTTATTTCTATCCTGGAATTACTCAGTTAGACTGAAATGACCTCAGTGTGAATCTTTTTCTATATGAGACCATAGGTGTCTTAAAGTCAGAGATCTTTTTCTATCCATGAAACATATGTTGAGAGCCTACTGTGTTTCAGACAGATGAAGTGACAGACAGGATGGAAACAGCAGCCACCATCACAGAGCTGGTATTTTCCCAGGGCAGACAGACAGTGGCTACTTGATCACACAAACTACCCAGAACAATGAGAGGCGCCAGCGGGTGTCCCGCTGACATGCTGGTATGGACTGGAAAGCCCAGGCATTCTCTCGCAGGTTTTGGGGGAGCAGGTGTGGATTTGCAACCCCCCTCCACCCCTGGCCAGCTGGATGATTTTAGGCAACTTAAAATATGTATATATACATTTGGCTAATTACACGGGTGTATACATTTGACAGAACTCATCAAAGTCCACACTTAAGATCTGTGCATTTTACTGTATATGATTATACCTCAATAAAGAATAAAGTAAAATACACATTTATTGAGTGAATTAATTTAGCCTTACTGAGCCGAAGCTTCTTTATTTAAAAAATAGGAACAGTCTAGAAATTTCACAGGCATTATGAGAATCAAATTAGGTTATATTTTTAGTACCTGAACCAAAGTAGGTGCACATATAATTAGTATAATGAACAACAATATTATTCTATAATTATATAACTATGCATAACTAAATTATAATAATTCTATTTGCCACTATTTATTAAGTACTTATTATGTCCATATTATATATGCGCTGTTTTATTCATCTTATATCTCTTAATCCTTTTAATAATAAATTTCCTCTTATCAACATTTCACAGATGAGGAGACTAAAACTCCCAGCTCCACCCTTTCCAGAGTCAACCAGCCCGTGAGCCAGTCTACCACACAGCAGACACTCTGGCCACTGTCCCCATCCATTCAGCCCCTTCCTTCCCCTTAGCTAGCCTCTCAGAAGTCACCCCCAGCTCGGGATGAGGTCTGATCTCTGTGTATTTGTTCACTGGAAACAAGTGCTCGTCCGGTGAAAGTCACCTTCCTGGGAAAACCCTCCATCCCTAACAGCATGAAGCTCCTGCCCTCTGTTCTCCATCGCAAACACCCCGGGTTCAGGCACTTCACTGTCTGAGCTGGAGTGTCTTCTTGGAAAAAGTTTTAGGGGATAATTGCTTCCACACAATGACCAAGACTTTGAGGCACCAAACACACATTCCACGGGACGGTGAGCAAACCAGAAGAGCAAAAGGGCCTGTGGCCTGTCCTGTCCCTAGTCTGAGGGAGACTCGGCTCAGAAGCTGCTGCAGAGGAGGGAGGGGCAGAGCTTCACATCTGTGTGATGAGGAGGAGTAGGAGTGTTATCAGGAGGGCACAGGGTCCTGTAGGGGAGCCCCAGGGCACAGAGCAGAGGCAGACCCAGTGATGCCTGTGTGTGCAACTGTACCCTCAAGACCATCTTGCTCCCACTCCTAGACAGTGTGGTCTCTGAAGCACACACCAACTCTAATATTCTTCCTGGGCTTAATATGTGCCAACACTGTGCTGAACACTTGATGAGGATCATTCCATCCAATCCTCACAGCCTCCATATTACTGGGTACCACCATTGCGTATAGGGCGCTGTCATCATCTCGTCTTAGAGTCAGGGAGATATTAAGCACCTTTACCAACCAGTAAGCAGAAGCCCTGCAATCAGAAGGGACTCTGAGGCCTCCTGTGCCAGGCCCTTACTCTTTACTTGCTGGAGAATGAGGCAGTCTGGGGCACCCCAGGAAAGGATACGAGCTGGGGCAGCTGAAATGGAGATGGGATACTAGAAGGCTTGGGACAGCTGCTATTTACCAACCAGCATGGAACTAGTTCAGTATTTTAGCAACCAACATAACTACACTCATGTGCAGAAGCTGCAATTCAATTCTGGTCACAAAACAACCATAACAACAAAACCTGAGGATTTGACATGTTGAGTGAAATCTCCAAAGATGCACAGAGATAGAACAAGGATTTGAATCCAGGCAGCTGGTCCAGAGCCTACTCTCCTAATTACTGTGCTGTACTGCCCTAAGACTCCTGAGGACTCACCACGTACCAGGCTCCATTAGGTGCTGTATATACATCAGTTACCTCACTCAGTCCTCACAACCACACTGATGGGTGTGAGTCATGGTCTCCATTCTACAGATGAGAAAACAGCCACAGAGAGGCAAGGTCACAGCCCAGGTGTTTAGTTTGGTTTAGTTTAGCAGACCCAGAGATATTTATTCAAGTGAAAGTAGTATGTTTATTTTGTTTATTTTATTTGGGAAGCACTGGTAGCAGAGTTGGAAAGTGAGTTAGCCAGCCAAGAGTTATTACGAAGGCCATTACCACAGTGGGTAACTGCAGTTTAAGCCTGCTGGGGAACTCTGGAGCCCGTGGAGAACATGTGATTTAGTCAGGATGATGAGAGGTGCAGGAGCTGGGGTATTGATACTCCAACTTCCACCAGACCCTTGGCTGAGGGCTACTCCTGGGGGTGTGGATGGTTGCTTGGATGGGCAGCACTGTGTCTGGCCCAGGGGGATGTAGGTGGGTCACTGACCACCTCTGCTACATCAGGGCAATGTGTATGGTGAGAGATGGTATGCCCAAGGGAACTCAAGTCTAGTCTCTGGTCCCCTGCTTAGGCTCAACTCTATAATATAGATGGATACCTTGGAGGGTGTTGAATCTAATCCTCTTTCTGCTTACAAACCCTCCGAATGCCACCATGATGGTGTGATGATGATGGTGGTGATGATGTTCTTGAGGATGACTAGCATTTATTGAAAAGTCACAATATTCTGGGAAGTTTTCCAAGAACTTCGTGTACAATATGGTATTTAATCTCACAACAACCCTGGGAAGTGGGCACTAAGTTTTCCTATTTGCAGCTGAGGAAATTGAACTTCAGAGAGGCAATAGTGGAGCTTAGAGTCCAAAACAGTGTTGTTTAACTCGAAGGCTAGGATATGCATCTGTATGGATGCTTGGCTATTTGCTAAAATTGCCTCTTGTTTTAAGGAGAATTCTAACTCAAACACAGTCTCTCAGTCCACTGAACAGAAATGCAGTGGAAAAGTCATTGTGGGATGTTTTGGAGCAGGGGTTAGAAGAATCTAGTCTTGCTGTATATCTTTGTTCATATCCGTTACTCCCTCTGAACCTCAGTTCCCTCCTCTGGAAAGTAAATGAGAGGCTGGACAAGATGCTCTCTATATTACAGCTCAGAGGGTGTCCGTTTCAGGGATGGTCATTCAGGGGATGACAACCCTGCAGGGCTCAAGGCCCACTCTGGCTGCCTGGGACTGGGGGGATTTAAACAAACCATGTAATGTTTCTGAGCTGGAGCCTCCCCACCTGTAACGTGGCTACCAACACCCACCTAACTTGCTTGTAGGGAGGACTAGGAGGGGCTATGCTTGTGACCATGATGCACACTCTGAGGGGGATTATCATGATCCTTATTTGTATCATGAATACATCATGGCTCTATCTTCACCCAGCCCCTGATGCCTGTCAGCTTAGTCCAGGCGTGGTTTGCAAATGGGAATTGAAACCGGGCTGTTTGAGTGGAAATCTCAACTCTGCCATTTGTTGGCTCTGTGATCTTAGAAGAGTCACTAAACTTCTCAAGGAGTGTCTCTCTCTCACTGCCTGTGATTTGAGGGTGTTAACTGTTATCTACTTTCTAAGGCTGTGAAGAAGATTCGGTCAGAAATGGGGTAAGGGGGAACTTGAGTACAGTGCTGGGCAGAGTACGTGCACAATTAGCTGGAATTAGTAGCAGTCTGAATAATGATATTTACAGCTGTACTTTGATTTTACAATTTTCTTTGTTTAATTTGGTCTCACATCTATTATCTTATTTAATTCTCTCAGTAAGTACATATGGAAACAAACAGCATGGTTTCCATTTCAAAGATTAAACAAACAAGCCAGGAAAGCCTGAAGAACACGTAGAGCATGACTTTCGCGGTGCCGCCATAGCTGGCTGGAGATGGGGCTGGCACGGGAGCTGCGGGTCCAGTGGGTGTGCGTCTTGCCCTCCCCTCATCCGCCAATATCTTCCCTTCCTAGTACCCCTGACCATCTCACTCTGGCCTTCACTTTTTAAGGAATCTGTATACACAGGCAACGTTTATAATCTATTGTTTAGTAACAAAGCAAGTTATAAAAGAGTCTATAACTTTGTTTATGGTGTTTTTTGTCATGATACCATTTCTTGAATCTTGATGTATTCAACCTTACTCATTTTTTTAGTTTATGGTTTGTGCTTGACAGACTGGGAAACAATATTTGCAACATATATAATAAATAAGCAATTAGTATACAGAATATACAAAGATTATCTGGAAATCATTAAGAAAAGAAATACAGCAAAATTGTAAAAACAGGCAAATGCTACGGACTAGCATTTACCAAAGTGGAGATCAAGTGGACAATCAACAGACACACAGACTGATTCTGAGCTCAGTGGTATTCAGGGAAATGCAGATGGAAACCACAATACAATACCATCGTACGCCCATCAGACTGGCAAAATAACTGAAAACATTAAAAAAAAATCAATCAATATATTGGTGAGGATTTAAGAAAGTCAGGCTTTCATACATTGCTGGTAGACATATAAATGTTCTGTCATTTTGTTGAAAAATATAAAATATGTGAGAAAGTAAAAATTGTATATCCTACAATCTAATCGTTAAACCCAAGGGTACACGCCCCAGAGAAGCTCTCTCAACTGGTCTACATCTCAAGCCTAAAGCACAGGAGGCACCCCATTTTCCTCACGAGGAAAGCACACTTGGAGATGTACCACCACACTCAAGATCCAAGGCTTGCTGAGTATGATGGAGAAACATCAGAAACAATCTAAATATCCACTAATGGGAGAATGAATAAACAAACATATAATAAAATGAAGTATTATGAAGCATCTAAAAGAAGGAATAAAAGCTTAGACACATAATTTTGGGGAAAAAAAACAAAAAGCAAGATGTAGCTATACATACTGTGCATCACTCACATAAACCTCAAAAAATTCAGCATACATCCAATGACACTATATTTGATAACAGATATGCCTATGAGCGTAAAAAATTATAAAGAATGGTTTTGGAAAGAGCTATCCCACATCATGATTTGGTTACTTCTCAGGAAGCAGGGGATGTCCCCAGTCATGGAGGAGAAGCGTGACTTCAGCTTGAAGACAGAACACATGGAGCACCATGCAACTCGTGTGTGTGTCACGTGTATTCACACTTATGGTGTGTGTGTCTGTATATATGGAGGTGGGAATATGTTTCTAGAGGAAAGAAAGAGAAAAATTAAAGGAAAGAAAAATAAGAGAAAAGAAGTCAGGGGAGAAGAGAAAGAACAGAGAAGGAAAGAACATGGATGGAATGATGACAGGAGGACAGCTATTACCAGTTACTGAGTCATTACCAGTTGTTATCCCTGTTTGGTGGAGTGAGGATGATTTTTATGTCATTTCCATATACTTTCCTATATTTTTGAAATTTTCTCTATCAGAGAAGAAAGGGAAAAAGTCTCTACTTAAATTTACAAGAAACTTTCTAACTCTATCATCCATCTCTCTCTCTCTCTACATATATATATGTAGATATATGTACCATGCCCCCAGTGCTGAGCACAGTGCGCCTGGCACACAGTAGGTGTTCAATATATATGTGATAAATGATTGACTGAATGGCTGAATAATTGAATGAATAAATGAACGAGTGATGATGAGTTTGGGTTCCAATACGGTAGTTTTCTGAGTTAGGGTCCTACCTTCTAAGATGGTCCAACAAAATGACTTGATGAATGATACAGGTAGGGGTGAGGGACATCAGGGAAGCTGGCTCCTGAGGCTCCTCCCTGGTGGCCCCAGGACTTTGGCTGCAGGAGGCTCTGCTGGTACTCACGTCGATGGGCACGCTGTCATAGAGTCGTTTGCCGATTACGGTCTTCCCCTGGATGTCGATGTTCTCCCTCTCCTCGATGGGCAGCGTCTGCACCAGTGCACAGTCGACGTAGAGGGAGACATTCTGGGCCTGGATGCTCAGGGCGATCTTGTGCCAGTCCCGGTCAAAGAGGTCGTTGACCCGGGGACCGCGGAAAACCACCCTGACGGCATCCTTCATGGCACCCACAGCGTTGTACTCGACCGTCTTGTTCTTGCCGTCCAGCCGGATGGATACCTGGGAAGGAGAGGACCAGAGGCTCCCTGAGCTGCATGGGACCAAGGGGCGAGAGGGGAAGTGGGGAGGGGACATTTAGGAGTCCGACCTGACAAACCTGAGTCAGATCCTGGCTGTGGTCTCCACCAGCTGGTCAACCTTGGACAAATCACTTCACATCTCTAAGCCTTGGTTTCTCCCTCAGCATGATGGTGTTAATAATATCTACCTTGCAGACTGTTCTAAGCCCGGTATTAGATGGAATGATTGAACTCACACATTAACCCAGGAGTCATGATCTCCACTGCCTGGAGGGGTTATGCAGGTAAGAGCACATTTGTGAGACTGCAAAACACCTGGTGCAGAGGGGCTTGAGTTGTGAGACCAACAGAAACCCTGACTGGTTTCAGTGTCTTTTAAAACCCTGAGCTGGCAAAGCAGAACATATCTTCTGGCCAGATGCCACCTACCAGTCTGAGACCCCATCCATTAACCCACTCTGTCTCTCATCTTGCGGATAAAGTTGAAGCCCCAGTAGAATAAAGTTCCTTGATGGCAAGAACATTGCTTTTCCTGTTCACTGGAGTACCCCCAACCCTTTGCAAAATGTCTAGAAAACTCTGGAAGAAAGTTTTACTCTTGTTTTTCTTAGAATGAATGAATGAATGAATGAATGAATGAATATGTTCTCATCTGTGTGCCCATTTCTTCATCCCTCGCACAACATTAACAAACATCCTCTGCGACAGGCAAGCAACATGCCGAGCGTCAGGAATGCAACAATGGACAAGATTAATACTCTATCAGTGCATGAAGATGGGGGATATAATATAACATATGGAAAATAAGTATTCATCAAGTGAATGAATGAATGAATATATTCATGTTTTACCTCTATGGAGTTGGTCTTCATTTGCCCTGATACCCATGCTCCACCCTTCTCTGCCTGGCTCCAGGCTCCCAGAGTCTAACCATTAAGGATTTCTCCACCTGCGCTCCTGTGCCCTTTGACCTCCAGTTAGTTTGGCCCATGGGAAGCCCAGTGGAGTGGAGATCAAAGAGCAGGAAGAGAGAGGGGTCCAGGTATTGAGTCTTCCTGCCCCTCCCTGCTCCCTGCAGTGCCAGATGACTGTGTTCCTCCATGTACCATGGCTCTCTGGGAGCTCTCCTCCACTAGGACTCCAGAACTCACCATCTCCAGTAACCGCCAACTTCCCCCTGCCCAGGCCATCCAGGCCCAGAGTGGCAGCTTCCTGCCATTGCTAACCCCGGAGACCTCAATATCCTGCCTTGGTTTCCTTAACTCTGACCCTTAACCTAATCATCTCCCTTTACCCTAGTAAAGTGTAAAGTAAGAGTGTTTTACTAAAACACTCTTCAAAAATTTTGGCTGTCTATTGCCTGCCTGCACCCAAACTGACAGGTCACTTTGAGCTGTGTGACCTTGGGCAAGTTATTTAATAACCTCTCTGCACTATTTCCTCATTTGTAAAACGGAACCTATAATAGTGCCTATATCATAGAGTCATTATGAGGATTAAATGAATTAACATATATGTAAAACACCTACATAGTACTGTTCTAAATATTAGCTATAACAAATTAGGCAAGTTCAAAGAATCACCACAGTGAAGCCTTCTCTGACACACACATAATTGGGTTCTAACCTGGCCATTTGCTCTCACGTTGCCAGGCATGTTGATTTATTCACTTTTGTTCATAGCACTTTGTCAGTATATGAAAGTATCCTGTTCATTTATTATGTTCACTGTTTATTGCCTGACCACTCCATCCTTTTAAGCAGGCACTTTGTCTGTCTTGTTCATCTCTTGTGACAATACATGGCATGGAGTAGCACTCAATGAAAAGGTACTGAATAAACTAATGAATGAATGAATGAGAGCCCCGTCGTTAAAGGAAGTTGCCCACCACAGTGCTACAGTGTTTATAACACACCTCAGCTGTTCTAGTTTCTCTTTCTGGGCCCCACATGGCTTCAGTACAGCCAAGGAGGACCTAATACATATTTTTAATTGCATTGCCTGCTGGTAGTTATGGTTAGGGTGAAAAACAGAAAATTATGAACCTGACCAATAATCTAATACTTCTAATACACATAATATAATGCTTCCATATTAAACAGACTCTTCTATTTCTTGAAAATAGTTTCACATGGTTGAGCACTGTGCCCCTGAACCACCTTGGGAGCTTCATGAGCACATGGCTTTCCCCTCAATGTTTCTGTTACCTCTAGCCTGAAACAGAGCAAGGGAAGCCACGTGGCTGGCCTACATCCTGTGTCGACCAACACCAGCTGGGGGGCCTCGGGAAGGCACTTCATGGCTCAGACCCATCAGCAAATCCTGTTGGTTCTATTTTCAAAATACATCCAAAATCTGATCATTTTTCTGCAGTTTACTATTACTACCTGGTCTGAGTCAGTATCACCTCCTGCCTAGATTACTACAGTAGTCTCCTAATTGGTCTCCCTGTCTCTAGGCCTGCCCACCTCCCGAAGCCTAATCTCAAACAAGAACTCTACACTGACCCACAGGCTATGAATTCTGACCTTCCAAGTGTCATCTCTAACCAGCCCCACACTCTGCTCCAGCCATATCAGGCTCTTTCCTGTCCCTTTATCATATGTGGAATGAGCGAATGCCCCTCAGTTTCCCCAAATGACAAATGGGGAAAATGCCACTGTCAAGTGTGTAAATGCTGAATGAGATCATGAATATGAAAACCTAGATCTATAGATCTATGACTAAAAGAGGGCATAGGAGTGCTGTTAACACCATTCTGCCCACAGTTCATCTTCTGGCAGGCCTTTATCCATTTTTCCTGTGTCTAGCCAGTATTTCCCCAAGGCATGAAGGTGGCCATCATCGGCACTTCCAGTGAAGGGCAGTCCACCAACGCTTGCTCAGTGAAATGGAACGGCCAGGTGCCTCTTTGAAAATGAGCCTGAAGTCATTCAAGGCAGGCTCAGTCCCTGCATGGCTCTGCAGGATTTCAATCCTCAGCTCATTCTGGCAGAAGGAGGGGAGGAGGCAGACATGGCAGACAGGGAGCACACAGCTCTGCAAATGCCACGGAGGAAGAGAACCCAGACGAGGGGGTGGTGTGGGCTCGCCCCACAGGAATGTCGTGGCAGGCACCCAGCCCTATTGCACCAGACCCTGAGAACTAGAGAAGCAAGACCTGCTTGCCTGCAGATGGAGGGGGATGAGGGACCCAATGAGCTGCCTGCTCTCCAGAAAAACGACCTCTGGAGGAGAGTCTCTTTTCCTCCATTCAGCCTCCCATGCTATGAAATCAGGCCACCCAGCAGTCAAGCCTGAAAACGTTTATGCATCTCAATCTGACCAAGACGGAGAGAAATCATTCAGAAAAATCACACAGCAGGACTAACTGATGGGGACAGGAGCCAGCTGGGCATGGTAGATAAATGGCAGAGTTGGAGCTTGACTGTCTGGGTTCAAAGCCCACCTCTCCCTCTTGTGACCTATGACAACGCAGACAAATGCCCTAACCTCGCTGTGGCTCAGTTCCCTCCCCTATGAGATGATAACAGTAGACCCTACTCACAGGGTGTGATGAGCACTCACCGAGTGAAGACTTATGAAGCAGCCAGGACAATCCCTAGCTCCTCTAAGTGCGTGTCAGTGTGGATAAGCACGTGCATGCAATGTCGGGGTCCAGCTTTAACCACAGCAGGGAGAGCCCACAGCTCGGGAGGGGCTTGTTCTCCCAGAGAGCATCCATGAGTGTGGCGGCTGCGGATGAATGCTTGAGCATGCTTTTATTTTATTTCATTCCCAAACTAAAATATAATCAGGATCCCCCAGCTAAAGGTGAGTAATGTCTTCACACAGTTCATTTCTTAAGAAAGCACAGGATAACTGACAGACAGAGACAGCGTTGATCCGTGAACTCTGAGAACAAGGGGACTGGGCTTTGGCATAAAAAGTAGTGTCGCTTCCATCTCAAACCAACGTATTGTGCTGATGGCTTTGACTTTGAGACACGTCTTTCCTCACTCGGCCATGTGCTGCTGATGGGTTGTTCTACCTTCATAGGAACTGAGGCCAAACATACCCAAGATAGGCAAAGATGGGGCTCTGGAGCTTCATTCAGGGTAAAACCAAAGAATATCATGAGAAGAGAACTACCTGTGATAAGACTGTATTATGTATCAGGTACTGTTCTAGATGATTTGGAGACATGATTTCACCTGATGCTTCCACCAACCATTCATAGTAGGCATTCTGGCTTCCATTTTACCGCTAAGAACATCAAACCTCATAAAGCTAACATGTCTCAGGGCCACACCAAGAAAGGAGTGGACACAAGATTTGAACCCAGGTCTAGCTGACCTGAGCCAGTTTCCTCCAATACATCACGAAGCTGTGTCACTCGTGCTGCTATAAAGCACGTGCCATAGGACAGCAGAGCTGGCTGCCACCTCCCTGGTCAGGCTGAGTGTCCCAGAGACATGAATGAGGTCTTCTGCCCCACCAGAGTGCTGGGCACTTGGCCATCACTGGGGGAAAAGCTGCACCTCTCTGGTGGTGTGACATTCCCTTGCAGGAGCCCTGGGATCCATACACCTGACTCTCTATCTCCGAGGCCCAGGACAGAGGCCGCCAGAGAAAACACGTGGGTGATGCCACCCCCATGAGAAGGAAACAGAAAGCTGTGGCCCACTGAAACAAGGCGTGCTGCTCAGACCTGCGGGATGCCGTACTGGTCGATGACCTGCCAGATGTACCAGTCTTCTTTCCGAGACGTCTTCCTGAACCGGAAGGTTGTGACAAAGGCGTACTCATCAGGCAAACCTTGCGGGAACACATCCCTGGAAGGAGACAGAGACATATGACACTAGGCTGAGCGATGAGCACAGGAGCTGACAAGGAAGCCTACGCACCCCATGGGTCACTAAGTCCTGCCAATTTTACCTGCTAAGTATTTCTATAATCCACCCTCTCACCCTCCTTTATTGCCTTTTCCTTGGATCAGGGCCTATGCGACCCTCTGTAGACCCTCACTGTGGTACCTTCATTGTCCCCCTGCCTCCACCCTCAGACACTTCAAATCCACCCACACAGTGCACATTCCCTTCCATCTCTCCATCATCACCATTCCTGACAAAACCAACTATAAATGCTAAATTGCCACTGCTTCAGGGTCAAATGCAGCTGAGTCTCCCAGCCTTTACCTCTCCCTGCCTGTTCTTCTCAGCAAGGCTCAACTGTGATATCTTATCCTGCTTTGTTCCCTGCCCCATGCACCAGGACATCCTTCTGTCTCCACAGAGCCCTGGGTAACTGCCCAGCATGGGGGTCAGCCCCTCATCTGGGAGAGTCCTCAACTCCCTGCAGCTCCACCCCAGACAGTCCTGAAACCACCCTTTCCCCTCCAAATTCAGAATGAAAATTGTTCCTTGCAAGAAGCTATAAAGAAGGTGTTCTGATCCTCATGTTGCAGCTGATGGCAGCCACGCTCTGAAGGGTTAACTCGAAGCAATCTGGCTGGCAAGTGGCAGGGCAGAGGCTCACACTGAGAGAAAGGGACTGGTCTCCAGAGCTCTTTTCTTAACCATCAGCTGGCTGGACCTTCACCCTGCAGAACCTGGGCACGGGTGGGGCCGAACCCTGCCCTGGAGTCAGCGAGCTGCCTGGGGAATGCATAGGGCATTGACTTTCCCTTGGAAGGAGTGGAAGCTGTCTGGCCAGAAAGCCAGGAAGGGAAATGAGAAGGCGTCTGGGTTCTTGGTTCTCAGACTCACAGACCCTCAGGGACCCTTCATTTGGCTGTAGAACCTGTGAGCAAAGATCAGTCCTCCCTTTCTGATTCTCAGTTCACAGATCCAAGCTGGGAGTTGGCCCAGTCGTTCAAAGTCATTCTCTGAGCTGGGATTTCACCCAGGGCCACATCCAGGCACTAGGAGCAGCACTCGTCACTCACAGCACTTGGGGCTTCTCAGGATTCAGGCACGCCCTAGGTCATTGCCCACGCAGGAGGAAGACTGCGCTTGCCCACCTGTCTGCACAGACACAGGCTTTGCAGCCACAGAGATATTTCACTTCATTCTCTTTCTCTTCTTCTTTCATTAATGAGTCCAACTACGCTACAGTGTTTTTCTAAACACACTTTCTTCTTACACTTTTGAAATAACACACATATGTGTGTGTATAGCATATAGATGTAGATAGATATGCTATATCTATCTACATCTATATGTATCTAGAGGGAGAGAGAGATTAAGACTTTTTCTTAGGCTGTATATATAAGCATATATACATACATACATACATATATATATATATATATATATATATGTATAAGCATAGATAGCCTAAGAAAAAGTTATTATAATCAGGAGGGCAGGAAGGTCCTTAACAGAGAATATCTAAAGGAAACAAAATGGCCAAATCCAATCCTTTCTACAAATAATGTAGCCGATTATGCAATTAAAGTAAAAAAGGTAAAGGGTTTGGAGTTGGAGGACCTGAGTTTGAGGCCAGCCTCTGCTTCATACGAATGGAAGCACCTCACATATACCCGAATGGCTATAATTAACAAGACAAGAAATAAATAACAAGTGTTGGAGAGGAAGTGGGGAAAAGGGAACCCTCATTCACTGCTGGTGGGAGTGCAAACTGGTGCAACCACTATGGAAATCAGTGTAAACGTTTCTCAAAAAATTAAAAATAGAACTACCATATGATCCAGCTATTCCACTACTGGGTATTTATCCAAAGAACATGAAATAAATAATTCAAAAAGATTTATGGACCCCTATGTTCATCGCAGCATTATTCACAATAGCCAAGACATGGAAGCAACCCAAGTGCCCATCAATGGATGAATGGATAAAGAAGATGTGGTATACATATACAATGGAATACTACTCAGCCATGAAAAAGATAAAATCATGCCATTTGCAACAACGTGGATGGACCTTGAGGGTATTATGCTAAGCAAAATAAGTCAGACAGAGAAAGACAAACAACTGTATGATTCCACTCAGACGTGGAAGACAAACAAACATGCACATAGATAAGTAGAACAAATTAGTGGTTACTAGAGGGGTAGGGGGTAAGGGAAGGGTAAGAGGGGTAAAGGGGCACATGTATATGATGATGGATGGAAACTAGACTATTGGTGGTGAACACAATGCAGTCTATACAGAAACTGACATATAATAATGTACACCTGAAATTTACACAATGTTATGAGCCAATATGACCTCAATAAAATAATTTCAAAAAAGGAAGAACAGCATCACCCAGCATCTGTGTGTCAGCATCTGTATAGAGACAGTAATGCTCACTGTCGGGAAAGACACACCTTCCCTAAGAGTCGCTGACAGCGATTAAGCCTCCACTGCACATGAGGGAAGGAGACTCAGAGGCAGGAAGTGACTTGTCGCTTTCCTCCTCTGTACAATCACTCTCTTTGGATATAGGTGCTGTGAGCAGTAGATGATGTCAGAGTCTTACACAATGCCTGGTGTGTGGCTAGCACTCAAAGGATGCTCACTGAATTAGAAAAACTATTGCACACATGCAGAAGTCCAAGCTCTGAGGCCTGGTGTTCCAAGCCCACTTTTGCTGGGTTAGTATCTAGCAGAGTGTTTTCACTCATTATGGATTCATTCATTCATTCATTCTTTCATTCAACAGATACTGACAAATCTCCTCCTCTGGGCAGGACTCAGTATGATGCTGGGACTACAGCAGAGACCAGACTTAGCTCGGTCCTAGAGCTTCTCACTGAGCAAGGGAGACAGTCTATAAATGACTAATTGCACAATTGAGCAGTAAGCTTCAACTTTGCCACGTTTTATGCAGGAATATGGGTTGTAAGGAGAGAAGATAAGGAGAGGTCTGACTTAATCTCGGAGTACAGGGAAGGCATCCTTGAAAGTATAATGGTTGAGCTGTACTTTGGAGGACGAGCAGGTGTCCCAGGTGGAGGGAAGAGCAGGAACAAAGGCCCTGCAGTGGGAGACAGACGCCTGGTAAGCAACCAGGTCAGAGACAAGCTGGATAAAGGAGGGCTGGGGGACAAGCTTGAGGCCAAGAAGGCAGGACAGGGCCAGTCACACACAGAACCTTCCAGCCCTTTAGCTTAAGAACACTTGGAAGCAATGAAAGGGTTTTAAGATGGAGGAGGGGTGGCATGATGAAATATCATTTTTGTTTTCAAAAGATCTGTCTGCCTGAGATAAGAAGAATGAAACATTTATTCTGGTATCATCATTAGGCCTTGACTGGAGACCCTGGATGAATCTTTACATCATAATAATCTCAAAAATGTGGCAAGACAGGAACATTCACCTCAGGTGGAAAACATGACATAATTGAGGCACAGGGGCATCCAATAACTTGTGTAAGGCCAGGCACCCAGTAAATATTGAAACTGAGTTTCCATTGGCCAAAATGACTATGTGATTCTGGGTGGTGCTGCCTGCCATGTAATGCAGTAGCTGGCCCAGAGTAGATGTCGTGTACCGAGAACCATAAATGTTTGCTATTTAATGAACTGATAGAAAAATGCATGCATAAATGAATGATTAACACCTAATTTGCGTGGAGAGGTGAGTGTAGAAAGACCAGGGAACCAATAAAATCAATGGTAACAGATCAGCTAAGAAGCAGTTGAATTCCTAGGTCAGTGGCTGGGTTGATTCATCTCAGGGCAACCTTACCAGGCACTGCGTAGGTTAAAGCCCTCCTCAGCGCTAAGTCTGTAACAATGGCCGACTGGCCTCCTTCCCGCCCTTTCCGAGGCATCCAGGGAAGGGATGGAAGGAGAAGTAACCACTCACTCGGTCCTCTGCACCACAGGAAAGGATCCCATCCGGACATAGGAACTCTGCACTCCGTTCTCTCTCTTCGCCAAGATCTCCTTCACACTGAACAAGTCCATCAGGTCAAAACCTGTCCAAAGACAAGAGCTGAGAGTAAGTTTGGCCGGGAGGACAGGAGACAAAAGAAAAGAATGTCCCCTCTGCACAGGCAGGCTGCCCACCTGGCCTGGGGGAGTGGATGTGGGATTTAAGCAGAGGGAACTGTTCAAATACATAGTCAGGGAGAAAACCCAAACAACAGAGTAAGGAGATGTGCAGCTTCCATTTCCATTTCCAATGCCAGGAAAAAGGGGCAGAAGAAACACAGACCCTGGGTTTTCCAAGGAAATGTGAGTGTTGGGAATGTCCTGGATCACAGTGAAGGATAAGAATGATGGAAGATGTCTGGCCATGTGATGGCTGCAGGGAGCCAAGCCCACGGGAACACTGTGCTCACAGGCTGGCTCTGCAGGCAAAGTGGCAACTTAGGGCTCTCCTTCCTGCAGGCGCAGTTTTGCAATTCGTTTGGGTTTTGCTTGGGTTATAGTTTGGCAGTTTTTAAATTTCATGATTTTAAGGAGTGAAATGTCAGAGAGAAGAAAACTATCTTTATGATAGAGGATTAATTGAAAGGTGTTTTTTGTTTGTTTTGTTTTGACTCTAAGAAGGACCTCATGTGCACTAGCCGTGTAAAGTGATGGAAAAGTCACGACCTTTGGGATCAGGTGAGTTGGTGTGGGGAGGGGGTAACCCAGCTTAGTCACATGTATGTGTGACACTAGGCAAGTTTCATAACCTGCAGGATCCTCGGTACTTGGTCACTTGCTCACGAAAGGAGAGCAATGATGCCACGGCACAGGGCTGTTATGAGAGTTACATGAAGTCTTGAGTACACATCACTCAGCATATGGTAGGAAACTGATACGGCAGGTCTGTTATTACTCATGATTCACCACCACCACCGCACATCCTTATCCACATCCCCCTACAAAATAGTCCAGACCAGGCTGGAGGGCTGACTTGAGTCTGCAGTGGGTTCTCAGAGGAGCCTGACCACACTGCCCATACCAAGGCTGACATACTGTGGGATACACTGCCTGGAAACTGTGTCCCTCAGGGAATGGGAAAGCTCACAGCAGGTTAGAGGGAGGCCGACTGAGGGCAGGCACCAGGCCTCACTTGTTTCTGCATCTCCAGGGCTAACACAACTCTTGGCATCGGTGGTATCTAACTCACGAGACTTTAGGAAGATTCTTGCTATTTCCAACATTCTAAGGTGTTGCCATGAGAAACAGGAAATAAACTTGTAGGGCTTACATTATGATCATCAAAGCATCTTCTACCACTAAATTCTGTGCTAAGAGATCATTTGTTCATTCAACACATACTTTTGAGAACCTCTCTGTTCTAAGTCCTGTGTAAGAAACAGCTGGGCGGAAAGGGTTTAAGAGTGATGGAGAGTTGAATTGTAGAGTCAGACAGGTCTGGGCTGTGTTCCTGACTGCCAAGTCCTAGCTGTGTGACCTCAGGCAGGTTGCCTGACGTCTCTGGGCACCAATTTCTTCATATGTAAAAAGGGGATTGTTTTAGTATGTACCTCATAGGATTCTGGTGAAGCTTGAATGATATGATTATAAGCTGTTCATACAGTGCCTGACATACAGTAAAAGACCCACAAAATAGTTTTTATATCAATTATTTTCCATTAAAATGATTACAGCCTCTTCTACCACTAGATTTTGTCCACAGACGTCATTTATGCATTCGTATATATTTTTTGAGAGGCTGCTCTGTGCCAAGCACGTGTGAGCACAGGAGATGCAGCAGAGAGAGACGGAGTGCTGGCGGCCCTTGGGTCACTGGTACCCTAGTGGGAGACCCCAAATCAGCAAATGTACGGTACAGATGTAAAGGGCAGTTTCAGGCAGTGGGGATAACTAAGCAGGCCTGGGATGGATAGGAGGTGAGCGGGAGGGACTGGGCAGGCTTCTGGGGCCAGCCCACCGGAGCAGAGGCTGCCCTGTCCTGCAGCAGGGCCTGCGATGGTCTGGGAAGGGGCTCTGTGCAGAGTGAGGCTGTGCTGGGATTGAGGCCCTGGGTGACTTTTTGGGCTGGCCCCTTCCCTACCCCTCACCATTCTGAGGCTGTCGAGTTCTCGGACAATGACTAACAGTTGCAGTGATGTCATTTCTAAGTAGCATTTCACACACTGCCTAATTAACAGAATTCATGATATAATGTTAAGTGATATTTGATCCTTAAGACAGAAAATGTATCCAGAAGCTTCCTTGTGGATGAAAAAAACCACACCTTCAAACTGTGCTGTTTAATGCACACCGAGGCGAATGATCCAGCCTCTCCAGAGATGGTGGGTTCCTCCAAGGGGCAGCCACCCCCACTTCCCCACCTGACGTCCGCCACTTGTACGGGCAGCTGGGCACAGGCCGAGTGGGGCCCGCTTTCCTCGGCTGACAGCTGCTTGAGGACAAGGCCCAGTGTGCTGAGGGCACCACCCTTCCCTGGTCCCCAGAACCACAGGCCTGGGGCACAGCACAGATTTGTGAAACTGGACATACAGTCAAACTCTAAGCTGTAACATGCCCTCACCCCTGGGCAGACTGTGCAGAGGAGAAAGCACCCAGCACCCAGCAGACCAAATATCCCTGGGAAGAGTCCCACTTAGAGCTGTGTGAGCTTGAACGTGCATCTTAACCTCTCTGAGCTTGTTTCTTCCCCATGTCTGTAAAATTGGGATAATAACAGTGTAGGGCAGTGGAAGAGTGAGGGCTCTGGAAAGAGAAATGTTTGGGTTCAAATTCCTGCTCCCACACTTCTCCTGCCTGCCTGGCAGAGCACCATTGGCGACACATTCTGGCTCTAATAATAAGTATTGATATCTTGGCAGATCATGTTGAGTTTTAAATGAGGAGATATGTCAGACTATGCCTGGCATACACTAGGTGCTCACTAAATGCAGATGCTCTGAACCAATCCTTCACCCTGAATGAGAGCATGATCACTCCTCCACTCCATAAGAAGCTCTGAATAAACACTCAGTGACAGAGTCGGTTGGGTCTCCCCTGAACTGACCCAAGGTGACCTGGGCTGAGTCACTTCCTCCCTCAACCAAATCAGTTCCCTCATCTGTAAAATGGGAAGGCAGGTGGAATTTGGTCATTTGTGCTTCTATCACCAATAATTATTTATCATATTTTCCCCACTGCTGGAAAAAGCCACGTCTTCCAGTCAAACTCCATTTCTTGCATAATGGTGAATTTAAAACGTCCTATTCTTCTGTAGTAAAGAACCCCTCAGTTCAGCAAGCAGGAGGCTGCTGGTAAGGTAGAGTTCCAACTCAAAGCAAGGGGGTGAATCCCAGGTAAACATACAATGTGCGTTGGGCATTTATGATGCCGAAGGCAGCCCAAGGCACACTGTGCCCACCCAGACTTATAGCTGACTGCTGTGGACTGAATGTGTCCCTCCAAATTCACATGTTGAAACCTGACCCCCAAAGTGAGGTGGGAGCTTTGGGAAGTGATTAGGTCACGAGAGTGGAGCCCCCCGGGATGGTGCCATATATAAGAGTGCCATATATAAGAGGCCCCCAGAACTCCCTTGCCGCTTCCACCACCTGAGGACACGATGAGAAGGCCATCCATGAACCAGAAAGCAGGCTCTCACCAGACACCAAATCTGCAGGTGTCTTGATCTTGACTTCCCAGCCCCCAGAATTGCAAGAGATAAATTTCTGTTGTTTATAAGCCACTCAGTCCGTGGTATTTTTGTTATAGCGGCCTAAAGGGCCTAAGACACTGAGTGACTTTGAGGAAGTTATCTGATTTTTTTGAGCCTGTTTCTTTAACTGGAAAAATGGAAAGAATAATTCCTTGCAGGGCCGTCTTGAGATATCGGTGAGATGACCTCACGAAAGGGCCTGCCCTGAAGCTGGCACCTAGAGGGTGATCAGTCAATATCACAAGCCCTTGCCGGGGGCCACAGTGGTGACCTTTTGACCCTTGTTCTCCATGAAATCCCATCACAGGGAGCCTCATACTCTGGCGATAGCTCCACCATTTCCCCCAGAGCCCCACCAGGATCACCCCAGTTATACAGGACCAGGCCGCCAATGCATGTAACAAGGAGCGGGCACCTCTGCCAGCAGGGGGGTGTCCTTGGGAGACCTCCCAAGGATCCTCGAGCTATGGGCAGGTCAGGGACACCCGATGTTGGGAAACGCCCACTGAATGAAGCAGGAGAGAAGCCCTCCCTTCCCCACCTCCCCTTCTGCACTTCTACTGGCACAGCCCCATCTGCTTTGCACAGGGACTGGACATTGCCATTTAAGCATCACTTTGAGCAGAAGGCATAGGCGCCCCCACAGCTCCGGGCTCAACACCCCACAGAGCCCATCGGCCCAGCTAGGAGCAGCTAGTGAACTGACCGGGCCCCATGCAAGAAGGGACCTTCTGAAGACCCAAAGGCTGCTGTGTGCACTGGGGCCCTGTGCCTGGAAGTGTCCCTGTGGAGCTAGGAAGCATCTGGGAGTGGGAGCGGCTGGTGCCTGGGAATGCAGTAACAGGAGGAGAAGGCCCCGGAGGATCTCACAGTTCTAGGTTTCCGTGTAACAGATACCAAGCAGTAGGGGGCTTGTTCCAGGCTCAGGTTCTGTTCCAGAAAGAGGCAGAACAGGAAGGAGCAGGTTTTGTAGTTGGGCTGTCCTGGGTCTGAAAGTGGTGCAGCCCTGCCCAGAGGCACGGTCAGCATCCTCATGCCTCCTTCATTAACGATGCAGGGATGAGGGACAACTCACAGGCCTGCCGCCCCGAGGATTCGGTGTGCTCCTGCAGGCAGAGCTGCGCTTCACAGGTGCTTACCCTTGTCACTCACCAGCCTGGCGCAGGTGGGTCCCTGTGGGCTCTCCCATTTGTTAAACTCTCTGATACTCCTACCTGCCTAGAGGCAAAACTCCTGGGGCAGTTACTCCCGGGAGGTGGAGGCGGAGCGGACTGTTGCTCAAAAGAAGCCGCCAGTTTAATTTAGGGAGGGAAAGTGTGTGTGTCTCAGTCAGACACACCGGGCCCCCATCCCTGTTCTTAGATGCTGCACCAGGATGACTTTGGTGCATTGCTCAGCCCGAGAAAACTCCATGTCTCATCTGTACAGAGGGGGAAGCAGTGGCCACTTCACCGGGCTGCCCGAGGCCTCACGTGGATGTCCAGCCCCTGGAAGCCTCACTGAGTGGTGGTTCTTACCCAGAGCCTGTTCAAAATCTGGTGGACAAGTGCCCAGTGCCCACTCTGTGAGAAGTCAGGGGCGAGAACGGCAGAGTGGCCTGTTCCTCCACTTCACAGCTTCGTCATCTGTTACCAGAAATGGCCACCTGAAGCTCGGTTTCCCTTTAGCAGTTATATGTGGGAGAATTAAAAAAAAACTTTTAAAAAAGCAAATATATGCTCTACTTTCTGGTTCCACTTTTATTGGTTTCAATGAATAAAAACAAAGACTTAAACACGACAAAACTTTCAGCAACAAGCAATTAACTAGGTGGCAGCAAATGGCACCGAGAGAAAAGATGAATTGCCTGCAATAAATAAGGGCCAGGAAGGAAAAAGAAAAATGTTCCCAAGGTAAATGGATTCTGATGTGAGGCACCACGAGATAAAGAAGCGATTATTCAATGCAGAAATTGTGAGGGTGCACCTCCCTGAAGTCATGGAGTGAGCAGAACCGGGTGGCATCAGGGAGACCGCTCGTGATTGCCCAGAGTTGACTGGCCACACCGGCTCCATGCCAGCGCCTACTGTGCACTCTCTCTCATCCTTCAAAGGTCTACACTGGACAAAGCTTTGCTGGACTCCCCCAGGCATGCTAGTTAGACCCGGGTCTTTAGTGGGTCTAGCCAAGGTGCACACAGCTTGCTTATGGGACTGCTTCCCTCACTAGGTGGAGAGGGTTTTGAGGGATGGGACCAGATCTGATTCATGTTTCCACCCCTGAAAAAGTCAGGAGCTTTGGTTGTTCTTGTTTGCAGCACCATTTGTGGAAAGAGGGACGGAGAGAAGGAAGGGATTCACCAAACCATTAAGGGCCGCCTACGTGTTAGATGCCCCATTGGCTGCTCAGATTCCAATAATGGACAAGACAAAATCCAGCCCCCAAAAGTTTAGTGTTTAAAAGGAAACAGATACAGGATTGAATGGTGCTAGTATTGTGGGTAAATGATAAGGAGGGGGAATGGCTGGGCTTGTAGAGCAGCGCATGGAATATTTTCCTTGTCCAGCTGAGGAGCAATCAGGGAGGGCTTCCCAGAGGAGGCCTGGCCTGAATTTGAAGAATAAAAGCTAGGCAGACAGAGAAGGAAAGGGCATCCAAGGTAGCTGGATGTGCAAAGGTCACCGGACTCAAGTAAGCCAGGTTCCTTCTGAGAATTGTGGCTATTTCAGGACGTCGGGAGCCGTGGTTAGGGGGACACTGGCTGGGAATGAGATAGGCAGGGGCAGATCGGGCTGGGTTTTGTAGGCCATGTGGGAGAGTTTGTTTCTTTCTGCAGGCAATGGGGAGCCAGGAAGGACGTTAAAGCAAGGGAGAAACACAATCCGGTTTCCTTTCCAAAGGTCATTTGGGCAGCGGGTGGGGATGGAGGAGCCAGGAGAGCAATGAGGACAAGACTTGCCAAGGTGGGGCCTGAGGGAGGAGGGGGGAGATGCTATTGGGCTGGAGACTATTTGGGAGGCAGAAGGAGTGTGACTTGGTGATTACCTGGATGTGGGAGCTGCGGTGGGAGGGGAGAGAAATCCAGGCTGTCTGTGGCCGTATTTCAGGGCTGCACTGTGCCCAGTACTTTCTGTAAGCATTAAATAGCTAAGCTCCCAGAAAAGTCCTATAACACCATTAGTCACTAGAATTTGCAGAACATTCAGTTATGAGGACCGAGAGGGATCCTCAGAGACGTTATTTCGGCTGCACGTGTTTTATAGGTGGGGAAATGGCCTCAGAAATGTCAGGAGATGGACCCAAGGCCACTATGCCTCCCAACTGCCCTGTCTGTTCTTTTCTCCATCCTCACTGGTCCAGCCTAGATAAGCCCTAAAAACAGCTGGAGTCATTGAAGGAAACACCCGGAGGTGAGGCTTTTGGGAACCGCATTTTTTCCAGAGTACCAAAGCCCATCCGATTACCCGGTTGCATTTAAATTGGCAAGTCTGAGGCTCCATCTCTCCATAACTCTCGTTCCAGCCTCAATACGGCTGGAGCCTTTCCTCTGGGCTGGTTATTATTAGAGGAGACGATAGACGCAGCAGGATCTCTGTGCATTCGGAGCTGCACAAACAGGGCATCTGCGCCCTGTGCTAACGGATGCCCACCTGGCATTGTGATTCATTTCCCGGGATCCTCGGAGCCCATGGAGGGGAGAGGGGGTTTCGGGGCTCCACTGGCTGCAGATCAACACAGCGGATTCCGAATAGAGGGTCCCATTTCTATCCAATCACCAAACAGACTCTTCAGTCGGATCCTCCTCAAATGCCAGAGACCGAAGAATTTGTTCACAGTTCTGCATATGCATGTGTGTGTGTACACACACACACATACACACACATGCATGTGCATGCATGCACATTTGCCCCCACACACAGACACACACAGACACACATTCTGAATCTTCTCAGCAAGAATCAGTTATTCTTAAGCAGAAAAAATATGTGGGGCCCTTCCGTCCACAGACTGACAGGAGAGCTCACTCAGATTTACAGATGACACACGCAGATTCCTTTGCTTGTTTGTATACCCTTCCTTCCTCTCTTCTCTCCTTCCTTCCGATGGTCTGGATGTGAGCCCTGACTCCGCCACAAATTCGGGCAAGTTACTTAATTGGTCCGTACCTCAGTTTCTCCAACTACAAAATATATCATAGTGCCTATCTCAGATATTACAGGGTTAAATGAGAAAATATATGCAAACTCCTTGGCACACAGCAAGTACTCAGTAAGTGTAGATTATTACTACTGTTGTTATTAACGGCATTATTGTCATAACTGTTCCCTCCTATGGACATACAGGGCGCTGGATAATGAATTATTTAGAGGAAACACTGCTATGAAGGATTCATGGCTCATGAAGCCAAATATGGAGAATGCAGCAAGGTAAGAATTTGCTTTGCAGAGTGACGTCACTGTAAGCTGTCCAGGGGCAGAGTCGGGCAGCACATCTGTACTCTGGGGAATGAGAATAATCATCAGAGCCAGAGCGTGGCTGGGGATTCCCAAGGCAACAAGGGGGAACCTCTATGTCAACCTGCCCACCCCCTGGGCAGAGGGAATCAGCTATGAAAATACTCACTTCAAGGTAATTGAGTTAACAAAGTGAAGAGGATGAATGTCTTCTTTATCTCACGAGTTGGACAAAGAAACCAGATAATGGTAGTGCCTCACTGAGCAACCACACATCAGGTTCTCTTCCAGGAGAAAAGAGACAACTGATGCCATCTTGGTTGGGTCCCATCAGAAATGCTAGTAGTTTCTCTGGGAGGCACTTGACAGAGGAGTGGGGACGGGAGGCATGGAAGGAGAGCAGTGATGAAGAGCACGTCCCTAAGCCAGCTGCCCCGGTAATACCTGTGGCTGATCCGACTGGAAAACTCTGGGAAACGGGTCAAACGTGGATCTCAGCATAATCCGTCCCCTGCCAAGGGGCGGTAGAGTGAGGGTGTTTCTTCACAGATGGGCATTGGTTGAGGGCTGCATCACCCTGAGAAGTGTTAACTCCCTGGCATATTTCACCTGCTGTGTGCACAGGCAGCACAGCCTTCTACCATTCTAGAAACATCCCTCAGGCACAAAGATGCAGACACTGGCATCATCATGTGGGGAGGGGCAGGCCACTGGTGGTGCCTGCAAAACCCCTGGTCCTGACCTGCCATGGCTCACGGCCTAGGATGGGAGACCGACTCTTCAGCATTACACGTGGGTTGGAATTGGGCCGAGGGTGCCCTGGGATGGAGAGGAGGGGCACTGGTGAGGAGAGCGGGGCTGCTGTCCTGGATCAGGGAAGAAAACTTCCCTGAGGTCAGGCACATAAAGCTCAGCAGGGCACCTGGATGTGGAGGAGTAAACCGACGCTCACTGTTAGCAGGACGATGGGGAGACGGCTCAGCCATGCCCCACATCCCGGTATATCCTGTCTGGTATGGAGACAGCCTCTGAGCAGACTCTGCGGGGCTTATTTCCGCTGCTGGGTCTGCAGTTATGTGTCTCTCTGTTCTCTCTCCCGTCAATTCACTCACGTATTTATAACTCTGATTCACTCTTTCCTTCACTCCCAAACGCATTTATTTATTCACTCTTTGCTCGCTCTGCCAATCATTCGCTGACTCATTCGTCAGCTCCTTTACAACTCCTTCATGCTGATGCATGATTTAGTGACTCCTACAGGATCACCACTGACTCCCAAATGGAAAACGTGAATGCTCTTCACTGTTGGGCGGTTTGTTGATGGGAGCTGCCACCTGCACAGTTCACACCATTCTCTCCGGACTTTGGTGGAAGACGGGAATGAGAGCGGCCTCACTGGAATCAAGGAGGCTGTGCTCACGACCAGCAAACAGTGCGGCTCAGCCAGCCAGCATGGGGGCGCTATGTCTCTCTTACCTGTGATCTCCTTGGTTCCGCCATTGATGTGCTTGAAGCGATCTCCTTCCACACGGACGCTGGGGCAGAGCACGTCTGAGAAAAGCAAGAGGAAGCGGAGAGATCCATGAGCAAACGTGGTCCACAGTCACTCCAGGGACCGTGACATCACTCGGGCCCTGCCCCATCTCCCAGCCTGTAGGATGTCCAGTGTCTGAAGCAGATGCAGAGGCAGCGCCACACTTACTGATTGTCTCATTTACTCCCTAATGTACGTGCTAAGCATTGACTGCAAACACGGTGCTCTGTACTGGGGGTGAAGTATGAACGAGGCATTGTCCCTACCCCCAAGGAGCTCAGTCTCATCCATTAGAGGGAGCCAGACACCAAGATCCTTAAGATGAACCGTGTAATGAGTGACGGAAATAGGTATGGTTGCTGAGGGATTGGGACACAGATCCAACACCTAGCTCAGCTTGGGGAGGTCAAGGAAGCTTTCCTGGAAAGGTGATGCTTGAGGTTTCCCTTAAAGGACAGTAAGACTTAGCCAGGTAGACAAAAGGACAAAAGGTGATACAGGCCTTTTGAGGGAACCTCATTTACAAAGGCACGAACATATATATATATAACTTCCAAGTCAGCGGGGTGTTAAGAAAACTGGAAATGTGTGCTGGGAGCCCACCAGCAAGGTGTCTCTTATGCCACCCTGGGAAGCATCAGGTACAATCCAGAAGAATGTAAATTCCAGAAGAAGCAAGACTGCTCAGTTATACAAAGGCAATGAGTAAGTCACGCAGTGAAAAATAGTTCATTACAGGATACCACATAAAGGTCTTATCTAAACGTCTTCATGACCTCTCATTTTAAAAAACGTTGGAAGGAAAAGGGACTCTTCCAGTTGCCCTAAAAGTTCCAGAAAAAGTGCCAACTGTGAATTTCTGTTTTTATTTATTTTTATTATTTTTTTGAATTCTTAGCTGGATGTTGGAGCTCCTGTTTTTTGTTTTTTGTTTTCTGTTTTTTGGTGAGGACGATTAGCCCTGAGCTAACATCTGTTGCCAATCCTCCTCTTTTTGCTGAGGAAGATTGGCCCAGGGCCAACATCCATGCCCATCCTCCTCCACTCTGCATGTTGGACACCTGCCACAGCATGGCTTGACAAGCGGTGTGTAGGTCTGTGGCCGGGATCTGAACCTGTGAACCCCAGGCCGCCAAAGCGGAACACATGAACCCAGCCACCATGCCACTGGGCTGGCCCCACCAATTGTGAATTTTAAAGTTCTGGGCCCCAGCATTGGCTCCACCACAAGTCTCCTATCTCTATATCTCGTGAGCATCTCGTGTGATGTGGGAGACCTTACAGAACACACACTTGTTGCAGGGCTGCTTTGAGGACTGGGTAGACAAGCCCATCACAGGACTGGGTCTAGGAAAGGAGGCCCTCTCTTAAAATTAGCACCTGAGGCAACTTAGTGTAGACCCCGCCCTGTCCATGAAGTAATTTGGTCATACACATCATTACTATAACCACACATGGCTAAGCAGTTCCACTGGCCCATCAGTTCCACGTGCAATAACTTCTTTTCATATTTAGGGGCATAAATGCTTCACTGTGTGACTAGTTTGAGGCCCCTCTACCAATCAGCAGTGAGGGGAGAGAATGAGATCTTTCCTGATTTGGAAGGAGGTATGTTTAATGTTTATCCTAAAAGGCACCATGAGGTCTGAGAAGCCCTAAGGAAGGGGTTATTTTGGAAACAGCACCGAGCTGTCTGTCTAGAAGCAAATATGAGAGAGGATGCAGGCACCGCACAATATTTAGACAGCTCCACCCAGGACAGTGGCAGCTGGGGGTGACCATCAATTGCCTTGACTCTGTCAGGCCACCAGACAGACTGGCTGGGATCATGTGTCATTTAAAATGAGTTGACTCAGAAGGTTCTATCCTTGATTATGAGCAAAACCTCTAGAGGCTGATGGCTGGGGGTCAGGGCAGGCGGAGCCACTGAGCCTTGTCTCTGCAAATATCCCAAGGGGACGACCTGATTCTCAAACCCAGATGGGCAAAGACAGTCCAAAGACTTGAACCCAGAAAAGATGGAGACTCTTCAAAGACGTTAGAACTTGCCTGAACTGTTTTAAGGAACCATTCCCCAAACCACCCAGCCCCAAATCTCCTTTTGGGGTCATCATTAAGCCTCACATTCAAAAGCTTCAAGGAGCAATTTATAGCTGACTTAGTAAGTCAGGACAAATGGCTCCCAAAATACCCCCTCCAGTCAGGCCTCCCAGGGATGTTGGGGCCCCAGGGGTTCACCTGCTTGGCAGGGAGGAAGGATTAGCATCTAATGTCCCTCTCAGCCTATCACCGCATCCCTTTGGCCAAGATATTTCCACATCTTGGATAATGATCTATTTATTTCCACATTAAGTCATTTATTCAAAGTAAAATACTCATTATTTATAGAGCTCCAGATACGTTCCAGGCACTGAGCTAGTTCTAGGGACACACAAGTGACTAATAGCTAAGTTACTGTCCCTGCCTTCAGGGCACTCGCGGGCTGACTGTGGCTACGGATTCAGGATATGTGATGTCATTATTACATGTAAGCTCAAGAAAGTGTCAGAGCTGCCGTGACGTCCTTGTGTCTCCTTGCTTCACAGGCTCCTCCTCCTCAATCTTTGAGACTCTGTTCAGGACCCCCTCCCAGGCCTCATTCACCCCAGCCTGGGTAAGGAACCCCTGACCAGGGCCCCATATCCTAGAGCAGATGGCACCATGCTGAAGGCATTGATTGGCGTGCCGGTGAGTGGGAGTCTGTAGCCCTCTTTGGATCTCAGTTCAACTATCTGTCTCCACCGTCTTCACAGCTTCAGGCAAGGCATAGGCCTTGAGTTCACACTGAACAGAAATGACCAGTGACACCCAAACCGAGAAGTAAATGCTGAATGGGTGGACTGGACAGCCTTCCAGGCATGGGATTCATCATGATGTTGATGACCAAGTGGGAAGATTTCACAGACTCCTGCACTCCTGCCATGGAGGTATGGCAGGCATCATTCATTGTCGACCTAATACCCATTCTTCACTTCTTCCTTGCTAAAAGAATGCCACTCTTGTTCAGAATGTCAGAGTTTTCAGCCCAAGGAGAAAAGCTGTGGCTGGCTGGTCTAAGCCAATTACGGTTATTCTGTTCCTCACCTTTCCAGCCTCCCTTGCAGCTAGGGACAGACAGGTGACCCCAGTTCTGGTCAAGGAGACAAGTAACAGAATGGTGTTATGGTTGGGGGAGGGGTGGTTTCTTAACAAACATTTGCTTTTCCCGATGTAGGTAGATGGGGTTGGCAAGTGTACTTTTCCTTCTTTCGCCTTCAAATGCAGGACATATTGTCTGCAGGACTGTCTAGGAGAACTGAGGAGAGAGGGACTCCAACACCAGCAACCCTAAGCTTGGGTGAAAAGCATAAGAAAAGGAAACTTCTAGTGCTTAAGCCACCATGGTTGGGTTCTCTTTATTTGCAGTTGAATGTATTCCAAACTTGCACTCATTCCCCTGCTGTGAGAGGCATTGATAAGCCAGGCTAAAGGATTTGAAAGCCAGCTTCTCTTTCCAGATGCCTAAGGACAATATTGAGGGTGGTAAGAATTGGTACATTATTTCCCTGGTACCTTTGCTATCCCAATAAATATGGATTTATCAGATAATGGTTCAAGATCAATCTAAGAAGTAGTTCTGGAATTTAGGATGGGGTAAGTTCTCAGGAGCCAAATGTGTATTTACATAATTAGTTCTTCGTTAGTTGGTCGATTTTCCTTTTTGGAAGCGTTGAGAACACAGAAAAGGACCTGGCTGGTTAGAAAGACCCTGCTCCCTTGGAGGTCATTTATTGTCACCCATTGCCATTCGTTTTCCCTTAGTCTTTACGTGAGTAGAACATCCTAGACTTCTGGAAAGGAGAAAGATCTCTCTTTCCACAGTGTGGGTTCTGTCTCAGCAGGAGCCTTCCAGAGAAGCCCAGTGTTGTCAATCAGAGCTGCTGCTCCAAGGGGAAACACCAGGAATTCACTGCAGTTTTTTGGAAAAACACTTCAACTTGTCCTCAGTTTATGAAATGGCAAAAGGGGAAAGTGTGTTCGCACATTAAGGGAGGAGGGGGGCTTGCACAACATGGTCCCTGATGTCCTCCTGCTTCGCACTGACAACTGGCACATGCAAGTTCTGTCTGGAGAACACACAGCTGTGACATCCGCTGGCTCTCAGCCAAGAGTTTCTCCAGGTGGTATAAGAGGGTGCTGGCAATTATTGAGTGCCTACCGTGTGCCAATCACCCAACTGGGGATTTTATGCACAACAACTCTTCTAGGAGGTAGATTTTGTTCCCATTACACAGATGTAAAAACTGAAGCTAAGAGAGGTTAAGAAATTCAGCAGAGAGGAGGAGTATCTGGATTTGAATAAAGGTCCACCTGCATCTAGAATCTGGGAGTGGAGATGGTGGCCCCCGTCTAGATCAGCAGGACCAGTAGCAGCAGGGAGCAGAGCGCCGAGGGCTCAGTGAGCAACAGAGAGGAAGCAATCACTGCCCATCCATCACCTCGCGGCAGCCGCTGCTGAGTGCAGCTAACCACAGACGAGAGGATGACATTCCAAGTGGGCAGGGGAGGAGGCGGAGGAGGGAAGTGATGAATCAGACGCCCAGCAGACACGTGGCACAGTTGCTCCAATGCTTCCAGGCCAGCCAGGAAATCGTCCACACATTCCCACTTTAAAGACCCAGCAGACACTTAGCCAGGGCCCCAGGGATGATAGGAATAATGATTACAACCATAACAGCTCCCGAATACTGTGCTGGGCACGTGATGTGGACTGTTTCTGCTCTGGTGAGGGATGGAGATGTCTCCGTGATCAGCAGACACGTGTAGGTGGCTTGCTCTGCACCGGACACTGCTCTAAGTATGTTAAATACGTTAACACATTTAATTGGATCCTCCCTACAGCTTTATGGGACAGGCACTGTTGTTTACAGTTGTGGAAAGAAAGGCATAAAGAAGTTAGTAAATTGCCCAAGGCCAGTCACAGAGCTAGCCACAGGCTGGCTCCAGCACCGGGCTCTTGACCACCACACCATGCGCTTTCCCCAAAGTCACCTGCTCAAGGTCACCCAGCACATAGGGACCCAAGTCTGTCTGTCTCCAAAGCCTGCACGGACAGATGGCCAGCTTGTTACTTCCCAGGGCAACGGCTTCTGCCTGTGGACAGCCCTGACCTGCAGAAGGGGCTTCCTCATTCTGCACCGATGGGATTCCTGTCTCTCCGTGTTCTGCCCACCGGTCCCTTTGCTTGTGTCCACTCACACCTGGCTCCGAGCTGGGCACTAGAGACTCCGGGGTGGGCAGACAGCAAGACCCTGCCCTCGAGTTTGCCCTCTGCTGGCACCAAACCCAGAAGAGGTCCCCGTTCTCTCTCACAGAAGCCAGTTCTATGTTTCACAACAGCCACATGCTCCTCCCACCCTCCAGTCTCCTTCCCCAGCTGTGTGTCCCTGGCTCCCCAGGAGTTCCCTCACCCAGAAGACGAAGAGAGGACAGAATAAGATCCATTGGAGCAGTCAGAATCTACGAGCACACACAGTGCTGGAATCACAGCTCTGTGGGCACTGCAGACATGTGTTTGCTGCCGACAGATGCCAGAGGTTAGCATTCTATTTGGCACATGTCAGTGCTATTTATCATGCTCATTTTGTAGACGAGAAAATTGAGGCTAAGACAGCTTAGATGACCTGCTCAAATCATATCACGAGTTAGTGATGGAAACAGATTCAAACTCAATAATGAAACTCAATATGACTCCTGCATTTTCATACTTGCTACCACAAACCAACATATACATGGGTGTCTGGAATAACATGTTTAACATTTAAACTGTGATTATCTCTGGAGGCAGAACTTGGAGCAATTTTCATCTCTTTTTTGCTTTGCTGTACTTTCAAATTTGCTTACAGATTTGAACATGATTTACTAGTACAGTACTTTTAGGTCATCAATATTATTATTTTTTAAAAGTAGGCCTGTCTTGCTCTGGCGCCTGGAGGCAGAAGGAGGCTCTAGGGGACGGGCAGCGGGAGGGCCAGCGATGGGCAGGCAGCCGTAAAGGCTGCTTCCAGAGGTGAACTTCAGTCCTGGGGGACAGCTGGGCCCAGACCAGCTGCTGACACTCCCGAGGAAGCCTGGAGACCAACAGAGGGCCTCGTGGGGATCAATATGCACTTCTTGACCCAGGAGCCCCTGGCCAGGGAGACAGGCCCACAGTTTCAAGGGAGCTACCATGGAGACAGACAGACAGACAGCAAGGCGGACAGACGGGAGACTGCTCTGCACACTGGCCAGTGACTACCTGCTGATGCTAGGAGGGTCAGCAGTGAGGGCCGAGGACACAGGGACACCCTAACAAGGAACAAGCATGTTCTCTGAAGTCAGAAGTACCAGCACTAAAATCCTGGTCCTGTGTTATGAACTCTTGGCAACCATGGGCATGGGCAGGCTGTGCCCATGCCCATCTACCTATCTATGAAAATGATGGGGAAGAAAAGGAAAGTGCTAGAACCCTCACTGTGCACCAGCTACCAGGCAAAGCAGCTTTAGGCAGATTACGTGCTCTGATTTCACAGCAACCCTGCAATACGGGCATGCTTAGGTGTGCGGAAGCTGAAGCTCAGAGAGGTTAAGTAATTTATCCAACATCACAGAGCCAGCAAGTGGCAGAGGCAGGAATTGAGCCCAGACAGTGAGGCTTGGGCATCGAGCGCAGGGCCGCTATTCTATCCACACATCTCAGCATTGGAAAGCACCCTGGGTGTAATATGGTAACAAACAGCCAGTAGTTGGACAGCTACACTGTCTTGAGGTCGCACACACGGTCTCATTTAATCCTCTCCCCAGCCCCGCAGGGCAGACAGTAGCATCCATATTTTACAGGTGAACACAGTGCTTTCCCACTTGTGAAAAAACAAAGATTGTAACTAACTGCATCCCAGGGCCATGGTGTGGACCGTGTGAGAACATGAAAAGAAGATGACCCAGGGTCCAGGTTCTACCTCTACCTTCTGTTCTAGAACTTTCTGGAAATTCCTGACCTGCATTTCCCTTCCAGGTCAAAGTGTATCAGCACCGGCTGCCTCCCCTGGGGCCCCAGATCCCATGGCTTGTTGATCTCTATCTCCCAGGTCCATTAGGCTGGAGGGAGGGTGTGGTCAGGGTGCTGAGTATTTGGGGGGAATGTTTATGTAAGAGTTTTGGAGGCAGCCTGGTGGAAAGGGACAAAATGTGGCTAGAAAGAAAAATCCCCCTGGACCTGCTGACAGCTGCAGACACTGGGTCCACGAGATCAGGGATCACGGACTTCCTCCATCTCAGGAGTACACACAGAATGAGACCTGACAGGCTGGGCTCTGACACAGCCAGGTCCCTCCTGACACTGAGTGAGGGTGTGCCAATCTCTGCTTGGAGCCTAGAGAGGCAGAAGAAACAGTGACAAGGAGAGGCCTGGCCAGGGCCATCTCTCCTCCCCCAGCCTGAGCACGTGCCTACTCGCCAGTGTACGGTGAAGCTGAAAGAGGGCCAGAGGGAGAAGGTGCTCCCCAAGGCTGACAGGGAAGAAGGTCTGGAGTCTTCAGACCCCACCTCTTTCATGCCAGGTGCCCCTTCTGTGTGTTTCCATACCTGGAAATAGGGGTGAAAGTGTGTGGCTTTTTTCCCCATCCAGGGTTGTCCTGAAGATTAAATGGATAGTGGATGGGAAGTTCCTGGCATGAGGCCCAGCAACTAATACCTGCTCACTCATGCACTCATTCATTCAGCCAACACATATTTGCCAAGTGCTCGGCACATACATCCCGGCATGAGGACAAACATGTAACACGCAGGCGGGGTGGCCAGGCCCTCTTGGTGTTCACGTGCTCGAGGAGGCAGCAGAGAGCAAATGCAGAGACAGACAGACAGAAGTGAGCTGGTCGTCACATGTGATTAGCCCGTGGAGGAAATATGTTGGTGATGTGAAGGGGCACTAGGAGTGGGGATCAGGAGGCACATCAGATACGCTGGTCTGGGAAGACCTCTTGGCTGAGTGACATCTGAGCTGAGAGCTAAGAAGGGTGTGAGCCAGCCATGGGAAGAGCAAACAGGCAGAAGGTTCCAGCAAGTGCAGAGCCCTGAGGAGGAAGGGGCTTGGCTTTCCCTGGGGGTGGGGAGGGGGACTAGTTGTGAAGCTAAAGTGGAGTGAGGGGAGCCAGCGGGGGAGGGTGGGAAGATGCCGGGTCATGGGTTATGGAAGCCTTGTAACACAAGGCAGGGTTTGGAATTCAGGGCAGTGAAGGGAGGGCTCTGCCCCCCAGTACAAGGGAGGGCGACCGAGGCACAAGGTGGTGGTAGTTACTGTATGAGGGTGACCGTCCAAGCAGGGTGTGATTTCAAATGTCCCTAGGTTCTTGGGACCTTGTTTCCCTCCTGGGGAATGTCCCATGGGCCTAGCACCAGTAGGTGTCACCAGAGACTGTGAGGACCTCCTGTAGGAGGGGCGGGAGGAGACGGAGGCCGAGACACCTCAGGACGGCACAGAGCCCTTGGCCAGCACACAGGTGCCATGGGAGCCCTGGCCCCCTTGGCTCACCCTGCTCAGCAAAGCAGTGACCTTTAGCCCCTGGCACCAAACCTAAATGCAAGCCTTTCCTTCATGCCACATTCAATGAATGTCTACCACATACCTGGCACTGAACTGACCCAAGGTATAGACTAACAGGCACAATGACAAGCCCTCTGTCCTCAGGGAGCTGTCGTCCCATGGACAGGATGGAAATAGGCCAAAGAAAGCAGTGATGTCTCCAAGAAGTATGTGACTATAGCCTGTGGGAAGCGCTGAGGCCAGAGTGGGTGAAAATAGTGGGATCAAAGCTGGCTGGAGGGTGAGGGTGTCTCTACCGAGATCTGAAGGTTCGAATTATCTGTCCACACTACCTCTAGCGGTGATGGAGGAGGGAACTCCTTGGGGGAACTCCAGGAAAACACACATGCTCTCAAATGCTTCCAAAACATGTCTCTTTTCTTTACAAATGTCTCTCTCTCTAATGATTTTTAAATCTATTTTCACCAAGAAAATTAGAGAAATGCTAATTACTATTTCGAAGTTGGGGCTTCCAAAGCAGGTACGTGGACTGAGTGTCACCTGAGTTGTCATCCTCCTGCCTCCAACAATTCTGCACACTAAGTGCGAATTTCTCAGAAGAGAAAACGGAGGCTCACTAGAATAATGGACTTGTCCCGCAGCACCAGAATTCATAATCGGGGATCCAGAAGTCAAACACAGGCTTGTCTGATTCTGGCCTCTTCCCTCTTCACAGGGCAGCTGTGTGGATAGCAAGGGAGACAGACATGCTGTTGGCTCCTTCATGGGGAGGGAACTTGAACTTTTTGTGTGTAGCATCTTCAGTCTTTTCTGACCCTCTGAGGCTGGCTTGCTCAAGTCTAGAACAAAATTCACACTCTTAATATCTACCCTTCATGGTCCTACCAGGGATTAACAAGAGAAAGTTCACAAAGCCAAATTCAGTCCTGACACCACCATGATTTCATAGCAAAAGTCCTCCTTTTCCTCCTGTCCATTCTCACCACGGAATCTGGGCACTGAGGGAAACATTGCCTGAACCCAGTCTGTCATCCGTCACCCACAAACCCTGAGCTTCCCCAGGATCAGAGAGGAGGGGGTGTCCCCACGATTTATCGCACAGCACAGGTCCTAGGTGAGAGGGTTGCTGAGCAGGCCTCCAGGTAAGAAACAAACCCTCCCTTCTTCCTCATGTGGATTCTGAGTAGATGGAGAAATATAAAAACAAAGCAGTGGCAAACCGCAAATTTATCACAAGAATCCAGAGCAGAATTGACAAAACACTTCACTCTGGCCCCATGGAGAGAAGACGAGACTTTCTGCAGGAAAAGTGGAGGAGAGGAGATGAGAAATATGGGGTGAAGAAGGCCAGGGTTCTGGTAGAGTGCTGACCCCACGTCATTCTGCAGCCAGGACAAACCATCTTCCCTCTTCCCCCCTCAGTCCTCGGAAGACAGGACTGGCAGAATGAGCCCCAAATGCCTCCCCACAGGGGCATTCCTGCCTCCTCCCATAGTCTGTGGTTCTAAGGGGAGATGGGCGAACAAGATAAGGTGCTATTTATTATTTTCTAGTCATGGCCACATTCTCTCCATTAGCAGGTGGCCTGGGATTAGACAAACCTGTGTCCAGACTCAGGGTCATGTCCCCAGAACTAGCACCAGTGACAAAGGCCGTCCACAGGGATGGGAGGGCTTGAGCCCCCAGGAGAGGGTGGGGAGCTGGGCTCAGCCCTCCACCTTGTCAGGACCCTGAACGCCTGCCTTGTGGGAGCAGATGGTAAGAGCAGGGACCCCTTCACTGGGTCCCCTCTCTTTGGAGGGCTGGTAGAGGTGGGTTCCTGGAATGGCCACTGGCTGCATTCTTGCAGGGGCTTTGGTGAGGCTGGTGGGAAATCACAGCCAGATGTTAATGAGGAACAGCTGGTGTGGCCTTTCTCCTCCCCTTGGACAAATCCAGCTGGTGAAGGCAGAGCGGTAACCGGAGCCGGAACTGAGGCCTGGGGGAAAAGGGAGGACCTCCAGTGCACACACTCCAGAGGTGGGGCCACCACCCATGAGCTCTCCTATCCGGACATCCACTTGGGGCTGCACCTCCCACTGCAGACTGCAGCCATCTCTGAGGATTTGCAGCCGGAGGGGCCAGCCTACGGTGGGCATATGGAGCGGTCACCTGCCTCTGTGCCCCTTCATGGCTGTGATTCCCCACTCTGCAGCCTGGCTCTGCTGCACCTGCCATCCCCACACCTAGAGAGTGAAACCTCTGGAGCTGTGAGCTTCCCCTTCAGCTCCCATTCTCTTTCCTTCTACCTGACCGTGAACCAGCTGACCCATCCTTCTGGCCTCCATTTCCTCATGAGAGCATCCCCATGTACCGGGCTTTCTGTTTAACTCTGTACTCACTTTTCTAATTTCCAGCCAACCCTTCCAACCAGCACCCCCCTTGCCCTTAAATTCTCTTCTTGGAGAATGCCCACGCCTGTCTCTCTGGGTTTTTCCCTGCTCACCTGCCAGTATCCTTTGCTGGCTCATCCTCTTTCGTCAGACCTCTAAGCATTGCGGGGCCTCTGGGCTCACGCTCATGCTCACTTTTGACTCTCTTTACCTTGATCCTAGTTGATTTCATCCAGTTCTGGAGTATAAGGCGTCACATTTACATCCCCTCTGCAGCAAGGCCAGGAGGAGGATGAGGCCTGTGAAGGCCCAGGGACACAGTCTAAAGAGCCTCCTCCAGGAGCCTACCTTGACACTGTAGGGCCACAAGAGTGAGCATATCCTTGAATGGGGCGCTTCACTGCCTCACCCTCCTCCCACCTGGCTTCTCTGGGTCTCCAGCCCTGTCTTTGAATTTTCTACCTGCATGACCTGGAAGCCACCTAGAACACAATGAGTTCAAACTTTCTCCTGCCATCCCACTGCTTCCTCAGTCTCCCACCCCATACGTATCACACAGGAATTAGTTTTGAATCCTTCCCTTGGCCCATACCCCTATGTTCTTTCTCCAAATATAGCCCCCTCTGGAACTTCACCCTGTCTCCACTGCCTCCCGCTTGGCCCTAGCAGTCACCTCTCGTGGCCACCCCTATAGGACACTCCCTCGGTCCTCATGCACCTCCCAGACTTCCTGAGCTCATCGGCACCCCCTCTTCCTCCACTGCCTGTTCAGTGGAGGTCCCCATGCCCTCCTGCTGTTCCCCACTCCTCACACCAGCCTCCTCAGCCTGACCCAGGAAGGCTGCTCTTGCTCACCGCATCCATCACTCCTGATGGGACAGGAGCCTCAGGGGCTCTCAGTCCCGGGCTGAGGAACTGGACCTTGGAGGTAACGTCTCCACTCACCACTTCTGCGTTCAGATGAGGCCCATGGGACCTGGGATCTGGCCGTCCCAGTGGCTGCACAGCCTGGAACTACAGAGGAGTTAGCACCCCCTGGGGTGAATCTAACCAGCAGAGATGGGCAAGAGCTGGCAAATAAAGTCTTCACCCCTCCCCCGCCCCATCAATTATTCCAGGGGCGTTGATTCCACATGGGTCTCTGTGCCGACATCCTTCCTGACTCAGCGCCCAGCTCTGTCTGGTGCAGCCACTGCATCTCAGTCATGCCCCACCTTGCTTTCCTCCCTCCTGTGCCTCACTTTCCTCCCCTCCACCCTCGCTGTCCTGGGATATAGCTCTCAAGATAGATCATAACATACACTTGGCCTCAGGTTACCCTTGACCTGGCCTAAGACTCCCCCCAGCCACCCCCCTTGTTTCTACGGCCCCTTGTGGACACCATCTTTCAGCAACAGCACCAGTGAACTTAGAGCGTGAATAGCAAGCACCACGCTCTTGCTTAAACTCCTTCAGAGGGCACAAGGCACATTCAGTGTGTGAAAATTCATCAGGCTGCACACTTCAGGCATGTTCTGCTTTCCCCACGTTTCTTACACTTCATTATAAAGTTTCCAAAGAAACAAAGTCATCAATGGCTTGTCATTCGACTCAGAATAAAACTCCCAGCTCCTCCCACAGACACAAGCCTCTGTCCACGCTCCCGCCGGCTCCACACCACTCCTGTGCTCACTCGAGGCGCCCCACGGCCCCGGCTTCCTGAGATTCTGCACGACGCCAAGCCCACTGCTTTATATAGAGCTCCCTCTACCTGGAACGCTCTTCTCTAGCCCTTTTCTTGGCTACGTCCTCAGAGGCCGCCCTAAACATCTGACCTAAAACAGAAGCCCTCTTTCTTGTTATGAGCAACAGAGAACTTACAACATCCGGATGGAATTTACACTTATAATGTTTAAGTGCTAACTTTTTTGTGGGCTTGTTTCCCCTGAGACGGAAACTCTGAGTGAACAGGGGTTTGTTTATCACATCAGCTCCCCTACTCCTGTGACCCGTACAGTCAGTTTCCAGCTCACAGTGAGCGTTTCATCAAGATTTCCTGAACCAATGCAAATCAAAACTACAATGAGATATCACCTCACGCTCTCCAGAATGGCTATTATTAACAAGACAAGAAATAACAAGTGTTGGAGAGGATGTGGAGAGAAAGGAATCCTCATACACTGCTGGTGGGAGCGCAAACTGGTGTAGCTGCTATGGAAATCAGTACGGAGACTTCTCAAAAAATTAAAAAGAGAAATACCATATGACACAGCTATTCCACTACTGGGCCTTTATCCAAAAACCATGAAATCAACAAATCAAAGGCATGTATGCACCCCTATGTTCATCACAGTGTTATTCACAATAGCCAAGACATGGAGGCAACCCAAGTTCCCATCAATGGATGGATAAAGATGATGTGGTGTATACGTACAATGGAATACTACTCAGCCATAAAAAAGATGAAATTGTCCCATTTGCAACAACATGAATAGACCTTGAGGATATTACACTAAGCAAAATAAGTCAGATGGAGAAAGACAAATACCATATGATTTCACTCATATGTGGAAGATAAACACATAGATAAGGAGAACAGATTAGTGGTTACCAGAGGGGAAGAGGGTGGGGGGAGGGGGAAAGGGGTAAAGGGGCACATATAGGGTGATGGATGGAAACTAGACTATTGGTGGTGAACACGATGCAGTGTATAGAGAAGCTGGAATATAATAATGTACACTTAAAAGTTACATAATGCTGGGGCTGGCCCCGGGGCTTAGTGGTTAAGTGCGTGCGCTCCACTGCTGGCGGCCTGGGTTTGGATCCCGGGCACGCACCAACGCACCGCTTCTCCGGCCATGCTGAGGCCGCGTCCCACATACAGCAACTAGAAGGATGTGCAACTATGATATACAACTATCTACTGGGGCTTTGGGGGAAAAAAAAAAAAAAACATGACAAAAAAAAAAACCATGGAAAAAAAAAAAACCATGGGAAAAAAAAAGTTACATAATGCTGGGGCTGGCCCTGTGGTGTAATCGTTAAGTGCGCACGCTCCACTGCTGGTGGTCCGGATTTGGCTCCTGGGCTCGCACTGACTCAACGCTTGTCAGGCCATGCTGTGGCGGCGTCCCATATAAAGTGGAGGAAGATGGGCACAGATGTTAGCCTAGGGCCAGTCTTCCTCAGCAAAAAATAAAAAAAAACAGGAGGATTGGCATGGATGTTAGCTCAGAACTGATCTTCCTCACACACAAAAAAGTTACATAATGTTATAAACCCAATCTGACCTCAATAAAGTAAAAAAAATTAAAAATTTAAAAAAGAGAAAATATATATATAAAAAAAGACTTCCTGAACCAATGGATAAAATGCTGCAGCAAAGCTATCAGCTGGGTTTTCTCATCCCCGTGTTTCTGATAAGGAGACTGAGAGTCAGAGAGCTCCCGTCACTTCCTCAAGGACACGTGGGCGACAGAGAAAGGTGATGGTGGACACATGCCCGTCACCTGCTTTGTGCCAGGCAGCACTGCCTCTGTGCTGGGCACTGCTTTAAGCACTCTTCATACTTTGATGTATTTAATCTTCACAGGAGAAGGTGGGATTGATGCACCCATTTTACAGATGAGGAAACCAAGCACAGAGGTTAAGTCATAAGTAAAGAGATGCTAAATCACAAACCCAGGACTTCAAACCCAGGTCTGTCAGCCTAAGTGCCCAAGCGCTGAACTATGATCTAAACTGCTGGACCTCGGGGATTAAGATCCAAAAAAAAAAAAAGAAAGAAAGAAAACCCCCTATAGCCCAGAATTTTAATGGGCCCTCAATACAGGTTTACCGGCTCCCTCTTTCTGTTTCTTTTCTTTCCTTTTTTTTTTTTTTTTTAGGTGCTTAAGGCCCTTTGTGACCTCCAGCCAACAGACACCTTGTAGACAACTGTGCCTTAGACATTGCTCAGCCAGGCCCTCTGCCCACTTGGTGATCACAGAATATGCTGCACAGGCTGATTATCTGTTTGACAGTGGAATCATCTGCTGCCAAGTTGGAGTCCCCAGTTAGACATTTCTAGTGGTGGACTCGGGTGTCAAATTCACAAAAGGCAAGAAGGAGGGTGAGAAGCTGTTTGGGGCATCAATCAAGACCCCAGCCAGGCTGGGTCACCTCCCTCCTAACCCCGGCACTGCTCTCAGCTTTGGTGTCTGGGTCCTGCTGCAAATGGACCCAGGACTCAAGTCCATTTTACCCCTGAGGTCCAATGTGCAAAGAAATAGTGCAGAACAGTAATTTTCACTTCTTAGGACTAAATGTCTGCATGAAGGGTGAGGGCGGAGGGGTGAGAACCTGAGTGTGGGCCCCGCCTGCTTTCTGGGGGCTCTGCCTCCTACAGTCTTACTTGACTAGTCTCTTGCCTTCTCTGGGCTTTGGTTGATGCCTCTCTCAAGTGGAGAATGTGGGAAGCAGTGGGGACAGATCTAGATTCATTCAGGCCATACGATCCACAGACATTCATGGAATCTTTGCAATGTGCCTATGGGGAGATTTTCACTTCTTAAACAGGAAGTTTCTTCCAGACAAGGAAACTGAGGTTAAGTCTCCTGCCCAAATCCACACAGCTGGTAAACAGCAGAGGAGGGTGTATGTATATATGTGTGTGCGCATGTGTGCATCTGAGGATGTGTAGGAGTGGGTATGAGTGTGTGTGTGTGTGTGTGTGCCTTGTGTTTGGATGTGTATGTGTGTCCATGTTTGTGTGAATCAGTGTGTGTGTGTGTTTGTGCATGCATTTGTGTGTGGGTAAACTCAAAGAAGCCAGACTCTATCATTGAAAGGACAAAGACGGACACGTTTTACAGCAAAGCAAGTCACCTAGAACATGCTGCTTTGACAACTGTTTTCCTTCAGCCTTCCAGTAAGTGTGAGGGTGTATCGGAGGCGTTTTAACCAATCAACCACAGTTCTTGGAAACCCCCTAGACGCAGGATAACCCCCATGCCCCACTTGTCCTGGGAAACAAGTTCAGCTAGGACAGGGTAGCTGCAGGCTGTGAGACGCTCAGACATGCAGAATCTCTCCATGTATTTAATGACATAGATGCATTATTTATATATAGACATACATTTATTTACAGACTGTCTGTGTATACGTATGTATACTTTTTGCAAGTATCAATTTAGTTGTGACCACTATGTTTTATCCCTTTATTAACTCAAAACTAAAACCACTGGGTGAAATGCACAGTCAAAGCTCCAGGAGCTGGAATGGTTGGCATGACACAATCCCAGTGAGCGAGATGGTCACGCCTGTGTGGGTGCCTTCTCCTTTTCACTTGGGATGGCACTGGGGACAAAGAGTGCTGCGGCTGGCACAGGCCCCCCAGCAGGACAGTGGCAAGGGGAGGGCACAGATTCACATTTGAACTTAAATCCCTTTCCAGTCCCACTGGGGCATGAATCCTTGTCTGCGACCTGGGAGGGTAGAGGACTTCTTAAGGCTATATGGGTAATCCTAAAATGACAAGCAGTGGAGACATCTGTAATGCAATTGCCCATGGAGGGGGGGGGTGTAGCTGGTTATGCATGGTGGTGAGTAAGACAGAAGAGAAGGGGGCCTCAAAGAGAAATCCCACCAACCCCACTCAGCACCCAGGGAGGAAACTAGGGCCCCCATAAAATGTCCTATCCAGAGTCACCCCAGGAATTAGTGGCAGTGACTTCAGATTCCAGCCATCATATCAGAACACACTATCAGGGGTTGGCAAACTTTTTCTGTAAAGAGCCAGACAGTAAATATTACAGACTTTGCAGGCCATGTGGTCCTGGTCACAGCCACCAGCTCATGGTTGTGATGCAGACACAGCCACAGACAATACATAAACAAGTTGATATGCAGTATTCCAATAAAATTCAATTTGTAGAAATTGATGCCTGGTCGGAGTTGGCCTGTGGGCTGCAGTTTGCCGTCCATGCATCAGATCAAGGAAGGTCTCACCTTCCTGAATGGGCCAGTTTCCTTTACAGAACTCACAGTCCATGGACTTCTAGACTCCGCTTGATTTCCTCCTGTGACACGGAGCTCAGATCCAGCCATGGTATGTTTGGGCACTCTGATTAGGGGCACATTCTTTTTTATATAGACTTGCCATAAAAATAGTGAGTATGATAATAACAACACAACAAAAACAACAAGAACTACAATCAGTTATTCGCCAGATTGGTAAACATCATCTCCATTTTTCAGACGAGGAAACCAAGGCTCAGAAAAGTGAAGTCCCCAGCCAAGGGACCCCCAGCTGGCAGATGGCAGAGCTGGGATTCCACTCCAGTTCCTCTGCTGCAGGTCAGAGGTCTTAGCGATGCTGTGCACCAACTGTGATGGGCACTAATTAGGCAGTGGAGCCTTTTATGTGCATCTTCCCTCTGCTCTAGAAAGCAGGAGGTAATATTATTGTCTTCGTTTTATAGGGACAGCTAAAGCTTAAAAAAGTAATTTGTCCAAATAAACAGAGAAACATGTATTTAATTCGGACTTTTAGATGAGCCCATCTGCTGAACCTGATGCTATGGAGTCCCAGCTCCCAGGGCAGAGAAGGCAGGATCTGAACCTAGGCCTTCCTTGAGTTCTCATCCTGTAATCTTCTCCTACATCCTAAATCCTGCACTCTCAAAGGGGGTGATATTGCTCCCAAGGAGGCAAAAACTGCTTTGAGGGAGGAGGTGAAAAAAATGTTAGAGATTACAAAGGTCTGTGGCTCCCTACCCCACAGCATAAACAGATGGATGCAGTTACGTGTGGTGTTACAAGCTCAGAGAGGGAGGCAATTAGGGGAAAAAATCCAACGTTTATATAGGCTCCTTTAGAAGGAGATAATAATAATCAAAAAAAAAGGTTGAGAAACTCTACTCTAAGTGTAAAGTATTTAACTGGATCATCTTTCTGGAAAGTAATATACAGATACTGATAGATTAAAAAATGTACATGTACATATATAAATTATACGTGTGTGTATATATATATATATATAAATATATACAGTAAGAGCAAATCCTTGTATAGCACATGCTCAGGACCATCACTGTGCCAAGCACCTTCCATGCCCCAGCCCCTTAGATCCTCATGATACTCTACCAGGTAGGAATGTTGCCATCATCCACTTTACACTGATGGAGAGACGGGCAGAGAGAGGTCAGGTAACCGGCTAAGGCTCACAGCGGGTGCAGAGGAAGAGCTGGGCCCCGCCAGGCAGCTGGCTCTAGCCACTGTGGCTTCACCAGCATACGCCATGGCCTCTGCTGCCCGCACTGCACTGACAGAACCACAGTGCGCATGCGCTGCCCACGCAGCCTTCTTCTGGGAATCTACCCGCGGGGACAAATAGGCAGGCGCACACAGAGCTCAGTACAAGAAAGACACCGTTGCACCGTCTCAAGAGACCAAAACCCAGGAGCCAGGTGAGCGATGGTCAGTGGGGGAGAACTGAGGAAATGGTGGTACCTGCTCTTCACAGTCTGAGGGACACGCTTGTCATAAAGAATGAGATGGAGCCACATCCTGTGGTTCAACAGAGGCTAAAGGCAGAACCGTTGGGGTTTTGAAATGTGGGTCACACAGATGTAGGGAGAGACAGGAGTCAGGCAGGGACACGGATCAAACAGTTCCCAGGGGTCATCTTCAGGCTTGGCCCTGGCTGGGAAGAGTCGGAGACTGTTTCTTCTTCCTTGATGTATACAAATTAAAAATAAATGATGGTGGTTTTTAGCTTTCTGTCATTTTTAGTAATTTTCTAATAAAATTTCCCAGCACATCATCAGAATTAAGTGACCCCACTACTATTTCTAGGGGTTGACCTGGATCATAACAAGTTTTCCCACGAGGAACTCCCAGTGACCTTCAGGAAAAGGGTGGGGCCCTGGCCAGAATTGCTTCTTGAGGCTGTCGTGGTCCCCAGGGCCAAGCCACAGGAATCCACGTGGCGGCTCCAAACCCACAGCTGATGCTGCTGCCAAGCCCTCCTTTGGAACCACCCAGAGGACTAGCTGGTCTAGTGTGTGGCCACATACATGTTCCCAGGTGTGTGTGTGTGTAATGTGTGTTTGGGGGGGTACATATATGTGTATGTTTTGTGTGTTGTGTGTATATGTGTGTGGTGTGTGGTGTGGTGGGTGGGTATGTGTATGTGTGTGGGGTGTATATGTGTGTGTGATGCACACTGTGTGTGGTATGTGATGTTGTATGTATGGATTGTGTGTGTATATGTGGTGTGTATGTGTGTGGTGTGGTGTTTGGTGTGTATATGTGTGGTGTGTGTATATGTGTGTGATGTGTGTGTATGTAGTGTTTGTACTGTGTATGTGGTGTGTAGTGTAGGGAGTGTGTGTATGTGATGTGTGTGGGGGTATGTGGTGTGTACATACAGTGTCTATGTTGTGTGTATGTGGTGTGTATGGACTGTGTGTGCATATGTGGCGTGTATGCATGTGGTGTGGTGTTTGTGTATGTGTGTTTAGTGTGTGTATGATGTGCATGTGTATGTATGTGATGTTTGTATTGTGTATGTGGTGTGGTATGGGTGTGGTATGCGTAGTGTATTGTGTATGTGTGTAGTGTGTATGTGTGTGTTGTGTGTGTGTGATGTATGTGTGCACACATGTGTGGTGTGTGTGTGTAGTATATATATGTGGGGGGATGTAATGTGCGTGTGTGTGTGTGTGTGTATGTGTGGTGTGTGTGTGTGTGTCTGTGTGTGTCTTGACCTTACCACTGAATCTCCAAGCAGGGCAGAGGGACATGGGGATGGAGGCAGGAGAGTTGTCAGGAAGGCTTGGTCACTGGGGACAATGCCACCAACAGGGCTGTGCCCTCTTCGATGACTACAAGGCTCAGGTTCAGAGGAAGACGGGCCCAGAGAAATTTCCAGGCTGGATATGCTACCCGGGCATGCCAACAGCCAGCCCCAAAGCCCTTCCCTTGGGTATTCACTGGGTCTTCAAGGGGACAGCCTATCACAGGGGGTTTGAGGTGGACTCTGCTTCTGGCTGAGGAAGACTCTCAGCTGACTCCTGGACCAGCTCCTTCTGGACTGTGCAAACTTGGGACACTTAAGCCACAGGGCTAAGCCTCCATTTCTGCCTCTCGCCATGGGGATAATAACCCTCTCTCCTATGGACTATTAGCTGCTGCCCTCGCCCCCAGCACTACCCCCAGCACACAGGCCCATGTCCCCCGGCATGCAGAGTCCACACCTACCAGCCCCTTTGCTCTCGCTGCTGCCTCGGCCTGGAACTCTGGGCCCACAAATCTCGATGTGGACCATGGTTTCATGTCATTCCAAGCTCAACTCGATTTTTCTCTTCTCAGAGAGGCCTTCCTGTGATATCCCCTCCTGTGACTCTTCCTCACATGGCCCTGCCTTACTGTCTTCACAGCACTCACCACCATAGGAACTCACCCTGCCCACTGACTTCACCTGTTTATCAAACAGGTGAATAGATATCACCCCATTTATCTCCCTTCCTTTCCCGAAAGTGTCACCCCAAAAGTAGGCTCATCGATGTCTCACCCACCGTTGTAATCCCATGCCTCAGAGGAGATGTCTGGGAGATAATAGGGGATCAACAAATATATGTTGAAAAAACAAGAGAATAATATATATAAAGAGTCTTTAAAAGCCCAACTGTTGTGGAATGGTATCTGTAAGGCCTGTCTAGTCCACCCCTAATCATGTAGATAACTTGTGTTACTTACTGAAAATGTTTCGCATAACAAAAAGAAAAAAGTACAGAAGAGATTTTGAAGGGAACCTAGTAATTCACTCCTTTAGATGGTGAAGTGGTCTGTCGACAGCCACAATGAAAAGCCAGGGACAACCTCTCAGCACCTGGCCTCCAGCCTAATCTCACTTATCATCACAGCAAAGGAGTCTGGGAGGAGGGACTGACCCCACATCCAGGCAGCTGAGACTTGGGGTGCTGAACGAACGCACAGAGTCACAAATGGATGAAAATGCAGAGCTAGGGTGTAGATGCAGACATTTTTCCAGTGAGAAATGTAAGTGAACAAAGTTAATCTCCCCCTCACACAAAAAACGCATCTCTCCTCCTCTTCCTCTCTCTCTCTGTCATAGTGGTAAGTATAATATCCAGTCATCAAATTCTCATTGGAACAGCACTGTAGCTAAGGATGAAGACACCAGCAACAGAGACAGGGACAGAGGGAGGCCATGTGTCATGTGCAAGGCACCACAGGAGCCTGGGAGAGGCCTCTTCTTGGCCCTAATCCACACTAACAACTCAGCTCAATTGTCCAAGAGCTAAAAGACAGGACCCGGAAGGTGCCTCCTGCCCGTGGGGAGATGGGAGTGAGGACCACCAGAGAGTGTCCCCAAAATAGCAGTAGGTGGAGGCTCTCGCAGCTGCGGCCGGCTGGCATTCCACAGGCTCACTGACGGCCACCCGATAAGCTATAAAAAGGTTGTTTTGTGGCCAAGCCAGAGCCCGGGGTGGAGAAGGCTCTTAATTATAGCCGATGCTCTGGGGTTGGCCCCATCTGAGCCTCCGCCCCACACACTGCAGGAAGCCAGGCTGAGACGGAGTCCCCGGGGAATCTGGTCAAGCCAAAAGAGGAGAGGCAGGAGTCGATATAGTGACACGGAGGAGCCTCTGGGTACGAGCCCGAGGCCAGGGGACACTGAGCCACATGCCATCGCAGACCTTAGGGGAGGCCACTGGGAGTGACCATGGAGGGCGGGACACCAGAAATACATCTCTAGTAACAGTGGCTGTTTGCTATTGCTGCTGTTGGTATTCCATTCATGTTTGCAGGTATTATTTTCCATTTATAAAATGGGGGGTAATGATTACTTCAAGTACCACGAGCTTCACTCAGTTATTTGACAAACAGCCATTGGTCACCATGTGCTAGTCAGGCCTGTGCTAGGCGCTGGGAGAGGTTCAATAATTAGATAGCCAATCAGATTACAGAAGGGTAGCTGGAAAGGACTCAGACTCTTAGGCAGTGGATTCTGAACCTAACGAAGAGTTTACCACCTGGTTCCCTGTGATCCTGGGTGAGCCATCTGCCCTCTCTGTACCTCAGTTTCATCGCTGATAGAATAGGAAGAATCAGAAAGCTTATTTAGGGGATTGGAGTGAGACTTCAACCACAGGGTGGATCTAAAGATGCTTCCTAAGTATCATAACTCACCAGTAAGAAGTCAGGACCTGGGGTCACACAGAATGGGGTCAAACTCCCGGTTCTGCTCCTTGCCAGCCGGGCCACCTTGGGGAGTAACTCTAACCCAGTCGCCTCACCAGTAAGTCGGGAGTAATCCCAGTGCAACCTCCAACACAGGTGTTGCACATATTAACTCAGATAACAGATGTAAGCATAGGGCAAATCCCAAATGTGCTAGAAAAAATAAATTTGCAGCTATGAGTTAGGTGGTAGGATATGCAGCTGGAATTCTAATGAAGCTCTTAGCAGAGTGTTGAATGAAGGCATCTTGAGGTCCTGAGAAGCGGAAGGACAGGTTGGATCCACGGGTGGCCTAGGAGTGTTCAGACAGAGAGGCTTCTGCAATGGTCACCCCAAAGAAATTCTGCCCAATTCCAGGCCTGTTCCTAGTCCCACGTCGCCCCCTCCTCTGCTCACACGGTCACTCTCAGCTGAGTTTCCTCAACTGTACTGGAGGCTGCTGCACGCCCCCTGGACACTAGCCCCTCACTTCCTGTGCGCTGACCTAGGATTCGGCTCCCCCTCTGAAGAGGCGCCCCAGGGAGCCTACTGTCCCTCAGAGCTGCCCATCCTCCCTTCTGTAGCCAAGCTGGATGGAAAGCATGGGCTCTGGAAGCAATTGTTATCAGTTTCATCGGCAGCATCAGTATCACAAGAGAGAGAGAAGAAAGAGAAGGGGGAGGAGGAGGAAGGGGGGCATGAAGAGCCTCATACGTAATGTTAAATTTTCTAGTAGCCATATTTAAAAAAAAAGTAAAAAGAACCAGATGAGATTAATTTTAGGAATATACAACATTATTTAACACTAAATTTCCAAAATATTATCATTTAAATATGTAATCAATATAAAAATATTCATGAAATGCTTTCCTTTTTCATACTAAGTCCACAAAATCCGACATGTGTGTTACTGGTGGCACTTCTCAGTGTGGACCAGCTCTTGACTGGCCAATGGCCACGGGCTGCCAGTGCAGGTCCGGGGCCTCGGTTTCCCCATGTGCAAATGTCAGCGTCGACACCCACCTCCCAGGGCAGGGTGAGGACGGAGTGAGGCTGTAAGGCGGTCTGTCCACGTATGGCGCTCAGCGACCGGCAAACTCCCTCCACGCTATTCACCTCGTGGAGTCAGGTCAGGGTCCTCCTCGGCTTTGTCCTACCCTGGGAAGCAGGGTGAGATCTTTGGCATAATTCAGCCTACCCCAACAAGCCTACCTCTTCCAGACCCTCATCAACCTTCAAAATCAAATCATTTGTCTCTGCTCACCAAAATATGGATGAGTTAAATATTTCAGTTATGGTTGGCTATGATTTCAGATTTGCTGAATGTTCTTCTTCACTGCATTTGGGAGGAGGGTAGATCATTGCACAAATACTTCTAATGTGCACATCCCAAAAGCAAGCACAGAATTAACCCCCAGGTCACTGCCCTTGATTTCCTTTAAACAACATTCAGGTAGCCTACATATCTGACTCTGTTCCAGGCACTGGCGTACTGCAAGGAACAGACTTGGCCCTCATGAAGCTCATATTCTTGTGTGCAGAGATAGATCCTAGGCAGATAAACTAACAGATATATAAAGTGGCAGGTGGTAACCAGTGTACACCCTCCACAGTGTAATTATGTGCCACTTTCCTGCTGCCCCAAGCAGACAAAAGCTTCTCAAGGTCAAAAAACATCAGATCCATCACCGCATCCTGTGTACTTGGCATGTGTCCCAGCAGAGGAATTACTCAATGTGTGGTTGTTGAATGAATGGATGGATTGAGTGGAATCAACGGTTACTCCAACGCATAGTTGGGTTGAAGCTGAATGAATGAATGGATTCGATTGAATCCAATGACTGCTACAATGTTGAATGAATGAATGAATGGGTTGCATAGATTGAACGATTACTACACCAACAAAACCCATATTATTAGTCTATGATTTTCCAGATCATCAATTTGAAGCCCCTATTCAGATAAGCTCCTATTCGGGCTGTGAAGTCACCCACAGGTATCTCCCACGTCCAAGGGATTTCTTGTTGTTTGGGTTTTGTGACGGTCCTTGATTTAATCTTACTACATGCATTTCAACATGTTACTGTTTGCTATTTTGTTTTGTTTTGCTTTGTTTCTAATTGAAGCGATTGTGAGGGGATTTCATTTCGTTTGTCACCAGAATAGAGCAGGCCCTCATCAGCTCACAGCTGTATTTACAAAAACGGATTCCTGTCAGATGACTGAGCATAACTCGAATTTTACATCTATTCAGGCATTTGGAGAAGCCTGGCTCCAGGGAGTCCATGAGTTCCTCCTAACGATGTCATGGTGGACCTGTGGTGTTCCGGGCTGGCCTGTATGTTCCCCTTCTCTTGGTTACAGCCCCCCAGTTTTCCTTCATGGATCAAACCCCTGTCCTTGAGGTAGTGGGGGTGGTAACTAACTCCACTCCCAACTGTTGCACAGGGTCATGCGGTTTAGGCCCCAAATTGTAAGCCTGTGTCCACTCCTAGGCTGCAGGGATTGGTCGGGAAAGAGTTACAGGGCTTACACCATCCCATCAGATTGAATCCACACCTTCTGGGTCAGAGTTTCCTCTCCTCCTGGGTCTGAATTCTCACAAAGCCCTAAGATTCACTGGGAGCTGTCTTGGGTTGGCAGCCCCAGTTTGCCCTCACACATCCCTTCTCTCCTGAGCCTGGGAGGCTGGCCGCTGTGACTGCATCACTGGGCTCCTTTGTGGGCTGGTATCAGACAGGATCAGGCTAATGGGAGGCATCAGCCAAGCCGGAGGGGACAGAGGGCAGGGGCTTCTTTCCTGCTCCCTCCAGGAGGGTATAGTGGAGACAGTAGCTGTATTCCTCCATGAGGTGACTATGGCTTCTGTCAGGCAGCCCCTCCCCATCCCCACAGGGGATTTTATAACACTTCCATCCTTTCTATCAGCTGGCTTCTCCCCATGCTAGTTCCAGGTGCCTCAGTATCCCTCACTGACCTCACTCTTCTCTAGACAGAACATTCATCAATGTCTCTTCAGTGGAAACTGTGCACTGCTGGGACCCAGACACACAAGTCTGCCAAAAACAGACTTCTATTGAAAGAAGGAAAAAGACTTCTTCAAGAAAGAAGCTAGAAATGGGGAGAGTGGAATGAGCACTGATGTCATCATTTGAGGCTGCCTGACCACCGACCTTTTCATCATGTGTGATGCCCATTTGCTGCATTCTGTAAGCCAGGTACACTGGGGTTCTTCATTCCCCGTGATTGAAAGCATTGTCCCGATTCAGAGCCAAGGTCAGTGATGGTGAAATCTGTGTTCGGGGGGCACAATGGGATGAGACCAGCACATGGAGGCTGAAGGCCTGGATTCTGCCGTTTTATTAACTGGGCAGCATGTTCCAGTGACTTGAACTCCCTGGGGTTGTCCCTGCCATTCCCAGAACCATCCCTGGGCACAGAAGTTCTTCAAAATCTAGATTCTGCCCTAAGATCTAGAACCAGCCTGAACCAAGGCTGGCAGGATGGCCAAATGCCAGTGGGTAGGGTCGAGAAGTAGCCTTGCTTCCCAGGGCCCTGCATAAAGGCATTCTGGGATGACACCTAGGTGCTCATTGACCCTGGGCCACCACATTGGCTTTCTGCCTCTTGGCTGTGACCCCATGTCTGGCTCTTGTTGGCCCGGATTTCTGGTCAGCACGCACCTAGATCAATTCTTAGCCTTAGCCCTGCCTGGGCTGTCTCTCTTCCCTTATTCCTCTTTCCCAGCTTGGCCCCATCACCACTCTGACCTACTGCTGAGGACCGGGGAGGCCTTGCAGTGTACCTTCCAGGATCTCAGCATTCTGAATGCTCTTATCTGTAACAGGAAATCATCTTTATCTTATGAGGTTGTAATGAGGGTCAAACAAAGTCCTTTATGGAAAGTGCATGGCCAGTTCCTCACATTCTATAGGGGAAGTTGCCTTCACTTAGCCCTCTGGGCATTGATTTCCTCATCTGTAAAATGGGCCTAGCCAACAATGCTCCATGTCTCCAACACTGTTCTCTGAATTTCTCTAGCAGTATTATACAGCATCTCCCTTTTTTCCTGCCATCCTGTCAGTATTTCATCCTCACACGGATTGAACTATATCATCCTACTGCACAAAACCTTCTAACGCCTCCCCTTAGCACACAAGGCCCTCCTTTATCGAGACCTGACAATTGGACAAAGCCACCAATCCCCACGCTCCTCCTTTACCCCGGCCACATGGGCCTATTATAGTTCATTGACTGTGTCATGCCATCCCTCAATCCCGCCACCTCGTCCTGCAGCTCATGCTTGTCCTTCTAACGCGTCTAAGCACCACCTCCTCCAGGGAGCCCTCCTTCATTCTCAGGGTCACCATCCACCACAGCAGGACCCCGCCCATGAGGCTCTGTGGCACCTTTGTTAAAGTCACCCTCACCACGTCATATTCCTTTTTATGTGTCTTTTTCGACATCTAGACTATGAACACACTGAGAGCAAGGGCTGTGTCTTATCCTTGCTATAGACACAGAAATCATCACAAGGCAGCACAAAAAGTAGATCCCAGTAAGTGTCTGTGAGTAAATCAGTGGAGATTAAGTGAGCCAACAGAAAAAAGAGTCACAGAGTGGTAAAAAAAACGAGGGCATCCAGTCTGGGACATGGTTTAGCTGTTTTCTCACTGGGCTGCAAGCCAGGCCATCCCTGGGACAAGGCCCTGCTGCTCTGCCAAGTCATGCCCAGCTGCTCCCACAACCAGCCCCTCCACCACTGCCCCGGCCCCAAGGCTTCTCTGCCCTGAGCACAGTGTGACCCTCTGGGCTTCCCCTACCCAGCATGACTCAGTCCCTCACAAAAGTCAGCAAGACAGAGACTGAGACTCTGCTCTCAGCTCCCGCCCCCTGCTGGTCTTGCAGGCGGAAGTTATCCAGCACTGATTGTGACCCAAAAAGGAAGCGTTGACCCAATGAAGCAGGCAGAGGTGTAAGCTGGAGAAACCCACTTCACCCTGCCTGTCCTGGGGAAGGGGCTGGCCTCAGAATGACCCCTCTAGGGTCTTGGAGGTCAGCCTTCCGGGTCAGAGCCCCAGGGGCCAAAAGGTCTCAGTCTGCTGTCCATCTTCCCCTCCTCCCTCTCCCATCCCCCATCCCCAGCCACAGGCAATAGATTCCAGACAAATGAGTTAGAGACCTTGGGTTATCTCAGAGGGCACCAGGTCAACAGCCTTGGCCTCTGGGATAAGCAGCGCCCGGCTGTCTCTATATGGCTGACTCAGGGTCGCTGGGTTCCTGAAGCCTGTCTGGGCTCATGTTCTCACGTGATCTCTCATTGCAACTGCTCAGGAGAAGAAAAGGCCCAAATATCTTTCACCTTCTGTACAGCGGCTTTAGTGAGGCCTTTGCATGCACTGCTCTGATCTCAACAGCCCTGGGAGGTAAGTAGGTGTTTTCCTATTGCAGAAATGAACACAGGACTGGGAGACATTTACCCAGTCTCCGAGGGTGGATGGGGTTTAGAGCCCAGCCCTCTTTAATTTCTTTTCCACTTCTGCTGCCCTATCTGGGTGATAGACACCGCTGGGTGTAGGTGTAAGAATGCTACCAGCATTCTTACATAACTGAGCCTGGAATGGTGGCCTCCCGCCCACTCAGGCCACCTGCTAGTTGTGTGGCTCAGGCTCCCTTGACCTGGCCGCTTGGCTCCTCTGCTCAGGGGGCTGCTGCTGCTCTGGGCCGCTGGTCCCCACACCCTTGGTAGGTGGCCAGAGCCCCGCGAGGCAGCAGGTCGTACACTCACTCTCACACAGGCGGCGTCTCAGCTTGCCCCGGATCTTGTCGATGGCGTTAAAGTCGGACACGTGGAAGATGTGGGCGGACTTGGGCTCCGAGGCCATCTCCTCCAGCTCCTCCTTCAGCGCCTCTCCGACACCCACGGCGAAGATGCGGATGCCGGCCCGGTGGGCGGCGGCCGCAGCGTCCAGCACCAGGTCCTGGCTGCGGCCGTCCGTCAGGAGGATGGCCACCTGCTTGAAGGCGCGGTCCCCGGGGCGGCCGCCAGCCTGCGGCGAGAAGCTGTGGCGGGTGATGTACCGCAGCGCGTCACCCGTGTTGGTGTTGCCGCCATGGTAGGCCAGGTGCCGCGCCGCTGCCTTGACCGCCTCCCGCGACCCGAAGAGGCCCAGCTCGAAGGCGGTGGTGGGCCGGTCGCTGTAGCGCACGACCCCCACGCGTGTGCGGTCGGCGCCCACCTCAAAGGTGTCCACCAGGTTGGCCACCCACTGCCGGACCTTCTCAAAGTCCTCCTTGCCCACGCTGGAGGAGGTGTCCAAGAGGAAGACCAGATCATAGTGAACGGTTTTGCAACCTGCAGGGGCGAGAGAGAGGATACAAAAGCCAATGGGTTGTGGAAAGAGGGCACTGTCCTTGGGACCTAGAGGTGTGATCATTGTGGTCACAGGCACCTGCCTAAAACACCTGTCCACTCTGCCTCCCACTGGCTGCGGGCCTAACCTCGCTGCCTTAAAACTCCAAACCTCAGTTTCCTAACTGTCACCTGATGATAACTGTCCCCAAGGTTGCTGTGACATTGAGCTGACAATATATAATTTTACATAAAAATGATTAACATTCATGGAACGCCATTGTGCCAATTTCTTTACATACTTTTATTTTGGTTACAAAGTGACTTCATTATTTTTCAAACCTACTACAAATAATGCATGCCCATTTCAAAAAAAAGCCAAGAAAAAACTGTTTTAAATGCTCACATTCCCATCTGCACAGAGATAATCACCATTAACCCACGGTGTGTATACCTAATTATTTTCTATTTCCACATAGTTATTGATGGAAGTGAGAGTGTGGCAGACACGCTGACATATAAGCTGTTTTCCTCTCATCCAGCAATATGCTGGAAACTCATTTCCAGTGTGACAATGCCGGTTTCCATGGCTGCAGAGTCCACTGCACGGATGAACATAATTTATTTGGCCAGTGTTCTCCTGTGGGATGTTTAAACAGTCTACAGTATTGCACTATTAGAATTCATATAAAATATATTGCATTCATATATTTTTAAATATAAATCTTTATAAATTCTCTAATGCTTTATAAAAATGTTTATATTTTTATAAATATAAATTTTATATTAACTATACAACACTTCTGATTAAATAAAACACAGCACTGTATAATTTATTTCTGATCCACAGGGCAACCCAGTGCCAAGAGCTTGCTCATCCTCATTTCACAATTAGATCACAGGAGGAAAAGTGTTTTCTAAACTCCAAAGTACTGCACACGTGTAAACGGGAACTCTCAAGAAGTCCCGGGCTGGACTCTTCCAGAATCTGGGGCTTGGTCACGTCAACAGTAGCAGTTGACCAGGCCTCCGGGAATGCCTAGCACAAACATTTGGCTAGTAAAAACAAAATAAAAACAAACAAAGAAAAAAACCCGTTTTGCTAAACTATCCGATTGGCAGAAATCAAATAGACCATGGGAACCAGTGAGAACGTGAGGAGAACGCGTTTGCCTGCTTGGCAAGTGGCCGTGGGGTTTTTCACACCCATTTTCAGGGTTCTAAAAGCCTTATAAAGGAGAGTATCTTTTGATCCACCAATTCCAACTTTAGTGATTTACCCTAAGAAAATAAGCAGAGAAATGAAAGGGAAAAAAAAAGATGTATAATGAAATTCATGGCAGCATTGCCAAGCAAAATCCTGGAGACAATCTACCTGATCAGCCATACGGAGCTACTTAAATAATAACCATCCTGTGTTCGTACAGCGGAAGCCAGGCAGACTGACAGCGAGGGCTGTAAAGGAATCCTTATTTACCAACATGGATACACTGTCCAATACATTGCTGGGTGTGAAATGTTGTGTGTGTCTATGTGTGCGATGGTGTATGCGTGCATGAGAGAACCTGGGAAAGAAACATTGCTTACCTCTGATAAGCAGAACCATGAGTGAATTTTATTATTTTGCACTTCTGATTTTATATTCACAAGCAATGAATTAAGTTAAAAAAAACAGAAAAACAATAAAGCTGTATGTATGTATGCGCACACAGATACTTCCCCATCCCGCCCTGAGCCACTGCCACGCTTGAATTTTCCACAACTATTTTGCCTCTAGTTTTTAAAATCCAAGTTACAATCTGCCTGTTGGGAGCTGAGGCAAACGCTGCCTTCGCAGGATTGATCCCTAACAGGATTAGAGCTTCTGGAGTGTGTTGGCCCAGATGTGTGGACTCCAAGTTAATTCCTGGGGAGGTTTTCTCCCTGAAACAAAAGGTCATCCTTTTGTCTTTGGGACAATAATGTCCCAGCCTGTCCAGGATAATTGCTGCTGTGGCCCCGGCCTGTGGCTGTAATCCTTGAGCAAATTTGTTTTCAGGCTTCAGAAGTTTCTTTTGTTCAAAAGCTCTTACCCAGGGGCCCTTTGGAGCTCTGGGTACACTTTCTCCTGGAGCCCAGGGAACAGACTGGATCGTGGGCATGTGTTGTTGTGATGTTGTGAAGTGTGATGTTGTAGGAAGGGCCCTGACCCTGGGCCCGGTGCCCTGGCTTCTGGCCTCAGCTCTGCCACAGGCAAGGGCCGTGTGACCCCTGGCAGCTGACTGCTTCCCTCTGGGCCACCATTTTCCACTCTGAAATACTGTCTTTCTAGCTAGCTGGGCTTTGAGAGGCTCAGGCAAAGTAGAATACACAAGAGAACTTGGTAAACACCATGTAGAAGCACAAGCCTTCAGGGTTTTTTGTTTGTTTTTTCTTTGCAGGCTCGGGGGAAAAAAAGCTTGGGCTTTGGTGCAGCACTTCCTGTGTTCTCCCAGCCTCACCTGGGGTGGTGGTGGTGGGGCTTTGGGCTTGTCTTTACCTCAGTTCCTCATCTGCAAAATGGGGGCAGCGTTTTACATCCGGCCATCTTGTGACAGGCCTCTCCCTACCGCCTTGTGGGCAGTCCCTAAGCATCCCGCCCGTCTGTGTGCTGAGGACCCCCACGCACAAGCTCTGTGCTGGGTGCTGTGAAAGGGACCCGCTCGTGCCCCTGACCTCTCCTTTATGTCTCTGCACAGACAGTGCCTTCTCCCAGGAGGCCCTCAGACAGGGGAGCAAAACCGTCCTGTCTGTCTCACCCCCTTCTGCCCCTGGGCCTCCTCTTCTCCAGCAAACTCTCCCACTTCCTCTGTCTACTGTAGAGGCACGTTCTCCTGGTTGTCCTGGCCACCTTTCCTGGCTAGACTCCAGTGTGTCCATTCCCCCTGAAATGGCCCCAAAGCCTACACAGGACAGGACAACACAATAGGATCCTGCCCACTGCCCCCTAAACCCTATAGGCCCTTGAGAGAGACAAGCTCACAACACATTATATGATTGGCTCAAGATGTGCGTTCAGACAGCTCGTTCTTCTCTCTGTCTCACACACACACTCTCACACACTCTCTTACAACACTCTCACACACTCATACACACACACTCTCTCACACACATGCTCACACACTCACACACACAAATGCCCTTTCTGGACAACTGCGTATTACACACATTGGCTGGAGGACAGCTGGCACCCACACTTGTTGGATGACTGGTGTGTGACCACTCTCTCTCACACGTGGCCAGTCACTAACTTACTCACAGGCACACACTCACACACCCACACACACGCATGAATGTGCACACTGACTGCTATGTCTTCAGCCTGGCACAGCCCATGATGGCCTCACCTGCCCTCTGGGCCTGACAGCCACCGTCCCCACTCCATAGCAGCAGCATCCAGAGAAGGCAGACCATTACGGTGCTCCCTCGCAGGCTGGCCATGGCTCTCTTGTGCTTGGGGAGAAGCATTTCTTGGCCAGGAAGAGACACCGTTAGGGTCTACTGGAGCATTTCCTATATGGAGAAAGACACACCTTTATAGAAAGGACCTCGAGCAGAGAAGCCACAAGAAGCAACCTCTAGGCCCAACGTGGAGGAATTACCCCAGACCCAGCCTCCCAACTTGTCTTCATTCCTCAGACTCGACTCTTCTCACAGCCAACAGTGTGACCTTCTAAAGAGCCCAGCCCAGTGGTACCCCCCATTCAGTGATTCATCCATCTATCCCCCCATCCATCAATTAGCAAATGTGTATTGAGGACCTGCAGGCCCCATCATTACTGCCTACCTAGGACCATACATGTGGCACCAGCACCATGGTTTTGATCCTATTTTCTACCTTTGGACATTTAATAGGCTGTTTTATTTGTTTAGTGTGTTATAAGAGGGCATCTTTGTACCTAAGTCTTTGCCCATATTTAATTATTTTCTTAGGGCAGGCTTGTAGGAAAATATTTAGGGTGTCATAGGAGTTTTGAAAGATTCCCGACACAGATTATCAAACTTCTTTCCAAAAAGGTTATACCTGTTTCCAGTGCCCCCAGCAGTAGAGGAGGGGGTATGGGAACCCTCTCTCCACATTCCTGGCTGCATGGAGGATTGTCATTCCTTCAACTTTTGCCAACTCAACTGGAGAGACATTGTTTCTTGCTTTCTATGCATTTCTTTGCATCCATGAGGTTTATTAGTGAAGCGTATTTCCCCTCCTGTATATTTTATTTTCACGTGGATGTCTATTTCAAAAAGTATTCATCACTGTTAAAGTCAAGATCCAGGAAAGGGGAAACAGTTTATAGACTTCAACATTAATTTATTTACTCAACAAATATTTGCCAGCGGCCCTAATATGCCAGGTGCTAAGTGCAGGCAGATCAATGGCACCAAACCCACCTGCGAGGGCACTCACTGACACCTGGGAGACAGGTAAGACACAGGCCAGGGCAAGGTAGGATGAAATGAGCACTGGTGGAGCGAGGCACAGGGGGTTATAGGAGCACTGGGGGGCAAGGTCAGGCTTCCATGACTAGTGATGGCCAAGTCAAGCTTGGAAGCTGAGTAGGACTCAGTCAGATGAAAGGCAGGTGATCACTTCAGGCAGAGGGTACAGCATCTGCAAAACCCGAGAGGGGAGCCAGGGTACAGTACTAGGGAAGTTCTCTGTCAGGACAGGTGTGTGCACTGCTCTCAGGACAAGTACCCGAATTCTACACTCTGGTCCCTACCACCCTGAAGGCAAAGTGCACTCATCTTACCAGGGCACTAACAGCCAACTCGTAAGTGCACAGGGTCTAACAGCCCAAATGACAATACTCTGAGAGTAGCAGGAGGCAGCCACAGAAGCAAGAAAAAAGGCAATGTCCCAAAACGGCACACATAGGGGCAGAGGCCAACATCAGGGATCAGAGGGTCCGGGGGGGAGGAGGGGCACAGAATCTTAGCAAGTCAAGCGGGTTTCCCAACCCTCTCATCCTTCAAAACCGTATGAAAGCAAGGACTTGTCTGTCTTGTTCATTCTCTTGCCCAGCATCTAGAACAGTCCCTGGCACACAGTAGTCACTTAACAAATAAATATTAGATTTGTTAATGAATGATAAATGGCCAGCATCTGTTGCTATCATATTATCTTATTATCTGAATGTGGCTAGGAGCCATTCATTAGAAGAACATAGACATTAACAAAAAGTTATGAAAGTAATTGAATAACTACCATGTATTATGCACCAGGCACTTTCTGATTATTACATGAGCTCATGTGACTCTTCAAGGCAGGTTTCATCGTTTCCATTTGGTGAAGGAGGGGACTTAGATGGAAAGAAGATACATATCTCTCCACAGGTCACCCAGCTGGCCAGAGGAGGGACTGGGACTTGAACCCAGCCTCTTCTAGTCACTGAGCCCACACTATTTCCATATCTCCATGGATACAGCAAATCCAAATATTAGAAACAACTATTGAGCCATTATTTTTTCATGAAATAAGATGGCAGACAGGGGAGATAAAATGGTAACAGCCATAGTCGTTCAGTATTTTCTAGGGCTAAAAAATTTGATAATTTTCCTCATTGCAGAAACTGGGCTTTAACCAAGTTGTACTCTCCAGATTTTCAGAAAGGAACTTGGTCATGTATCTTGCCAAATACACACACACAAAAGAGAAAACTACAAACCAATAACCCTTACGAATGTAGATGCAAAAATACTTCACAAAAGACTAGCAAATTGAATACAGCAACATATTAAAAGGATTATACACTATGACCAAGTGGGATTTACCTCAGGAATGCAAGGGTGGTTCAATATACAAAAATCAATCAAAGTAATACACTGCATTAACAGATTGAAGGGAAAAAAACACACGTGATGATCCCAATTGATACAGAAAATGCATTTGACAAGATCCAACACCCTTTCATGATAAAAACACTCAATAAACTAAGATAAGAAAACTTCAACATGATAAAGCTCATATACAAAAAACCCACAGCAAAAGTCATACTCAAGGTGAAAGACTGAAAGCTTTTCCACTAAGATCTGGAACAAAACAAGAATGCCCTCTTACACCATCTCTATTCAACATGGTGCTGGAAGCCCTAGCCAGAGCAATTACGCAAGAAAAAGAAATAAAAGGCATCCAACTTGGAAAGGAAGAAGCAAAATGATCTCTATTTGTAGATGACATGGTCCTCTATGTAGAAAACCCTAAATAATTCATAAAAAGTTGTTAGAACTAATAAACAAATACTGCAAAGTTGTAGGATACAAAATCAACACTCAAAAATCTGCTGCATTCCTGTACTCTAGCAGCAAATAATCCAAAAGGGAAATTAAGAAAATATTTTCATTCACAATAGCATCAACAAAATAGCGTAAAATACTTAGGAATAAATTTAACCAAAAAGGTGCATGACTTGCACACTGAAAACTACAAATCATTGCTGAAAGAAATTAAAGAAGATCTAAATAAGTGGAAAGATATCTTCTGTTATTGCTTAATGGTTATAGAGTTTCATTCTGGGATGATGAAAAAGTTCTGGAAATAGATAATGGTGATGGCTGCACAACACGTGGATATAATTAATGCCACTGAATTGCATACTTAAAATGGCTAAAATGGCAAAATTTATGTTATATATTTGTCATCACAATAAAAAAATAAAAGATGTTCATATCCCAATCTCTGTGAATATATTATGTTATATGGCAAAGGAAAATTAAGGTTATAGGTGGAATTAAAGTTGCTAATCATCTGACCTCAAAATATGGAGATTAACTTGGATTATCTGGATGGGGTCAATGTAATCACAAGGGTCGTTACAAGAGAAAGAGGGAGGCTGGGTCAGAACCAGACTGACGGCAGCCTGAGAAAGACTTGATCAGCCACTGTTGGCTTTGAAGATGGAAGAAGAGGCTAAGAGCTGAGGATTGCAGGTGGCTTCTAGAAGCTGGAAAAGGCAAGGAAAGGGATTCTCCCCTAGAGACTCTTGAAGGAACACAGCCTTGCCAACCCCTTGATTTTGGCCCAATAAGACCCACTTTGGATTTCTGACTTTGGGAACCTTAAGATGATAAATTTGTGTTGTTTTAAGCCACTATGTTTGTAGCACTTTGTCATAGCAGCAATGGGAAATTAAACAGTGGTGAGAGTTGAGGGGAAAGGAGGACCTGTAAGTGCCCAGGATGGATGCTGGAGTGTGAGTGGTCCCTTCCAGATTCTCCTACCTTCCCTCTTTCTCTCTACCTGCCTCCTACAAGTGTTTGTTCAGGCTCTTTGCTATGGACCTAATTGTGTCCCCCTAGATTCATATGTTGAACCCTTAACCCCCAATGTAATGACATTTGGAGGTGGGGCCTTTGGGAGGTACTTAAGTTTAGAAAAGGCCCTGAGGGCAGGGGACCCACGATGGGATTAGTGTCCTTATAAGAAGAGGAAGAGACACCAGAGCTCTCTCTCTCTCTCTACTACGTAAGGACACAGCAAGAAGGTGGCTGTCTACAAGCCAGGAAGTGGGCCCTCACTAGAACTGAAACTTCTGTCTTAATCTTAACCTTGGACTTAATTGTGGACTTCCCAGCCACTAGAACTATGAAAAATAAATGTGTGTTGTTTAAACTCCCCAATCGGTGGTATTTTGTTATAGCGGCCTGAGCTAAGACATCATCCTAGGTCAGAGCAGGGTCAATCTGTCGTGAACCTCAGGCAGGCCAAGAGAGAGGAGACTGGGGAGTCTCCATCTTCTTTCCTTGAAAAGATTGTGAGTCTTGAGACTTGGCGGGAAGACAGCAAAGGGGACGGAGTTCCCAGGAGCTCCTCCCTCTACTGAAGACAGACCAGTTGGCCTGATTGAGAAAACAGGCAGCAGATTCTGTAACAGCTCACGAGCATCCCCACACCCGGGCTGAGGATGGCCCCACTCCCAGCATCCTGCGCAGCAGGACAGCATGCTCAGCCCTCTCACATTGCCGGCTCTTTCCAGCACTAACAGTTAATGTGGATCAGGAGCTGTTCTAAGGACTTTACACATAACTCATTTACTCTGAATAGCAGGGATCATGAACCCCATGTTACAGAGTGAGAAACTGAGGCACAAAGGGCTTCGTAACCTGCCCAGGACTCCACACTAGGGCCAGGGATTCAGTCCCAGGCAATCACAGGCCCACGCTCGTAATCACGCGGCAATGTGGCTTTTCTTGGGATGCTGGAATCTGGCTGGAGTGACACCTATTTCTTAAGCACAAAACAGTGTAGGAAACCAGCAAAGGATATAATCAAAAACCAAGCTACGCACCACCCAGTCCACAGAAAAGTGGAGGTGAAGTTCGTCGAAGGGAAGGGGAAGACTTGAGGGGAAGAAACTAGGCAATGATAGCCCAGAGGGAAGAGAATGGCCTTCATGGCCTGTAGGTGTGATGGATTCCATAAATAAATTTTCAAACATTGAACCAGCCTTACATACCTGGGATAAATCCCACTTGGCTGTGGTATATAATTCTTTTTATATACATGTTTGCATTCAATTGGCTAATATTTCGTTGAGGATTTTTGCATCCATGTTCACGAGGCCTGTTGCTTCCTTTTCTTGGAATATCTTTGTTTGGTTTTGGGATTAGGGTAATGCCAGTTTCATAGAATGAGTTAGGAAATGTTCCTTGTGCTTCTATCTTCTGGCAGAGATTGTAGAGGAGAGAATGGCCTTCCATCCAAGAATAAATGGAATGTTCATAACAAACGGCCCACCGAATGAGGCAGGCTTGGTATGGAATCCTAGCTTTACTCCTTAGTGGTATGAATGAGCATTTCATCCCCATAAGATGGGATGATCTCTACTCCATTGGAGGTGCTGTGAGGGTTACACAAAATAATTTCTGCAAAGCCTGCAGCACAGGTCCTGGCACAGACTAAATATGCAGGAAACATCTCCCTATCTTCCCAGTCCACTTCGGGTTGTAGCCTCAGCAAGCATGGGTACCATTATTCTATCTCTTTCTCACCAGGCCCTGAGCTCTTTCTAGGGCTTGGGTAATAAGCTGGCATGATGCAGGCCACACCCTGTTCCTGGGAGGCAGGGCTCTGCCATTAGTCTCCAAAAGTCCAGCAATTAATTTACTGAGCTGAGTTCCTTCTACAAGCTCGCCCATCGCCATAGTAACCAGCATTCCCTATTCAGGGAGCCGGGGTGAGAATGGGGTAAGATACTGAGCAGAAAGCAATTTAGAGAGAGAAAATGAGATTTGTCACATTGCTAGGGCAGCCTGGGCAGAGTGCGAGCTCTGTCTGATTCAGAGGGTCTGGCCACTGCCCACTGTGGGTGGGGGTTGGGTAGAATGAGGCACAACCAATGTGTTGCTGGGGTGACGGGTGATGATCTGGGCAGGAATCTGGTGGAGACATAAAAGTATGCGTGGCTGTGTCCAGACCACTGAGCTGGGTTCTTCTCTCACAGGCCCAGCTCTGAGCCTCAGGTGCATGCCTGCTGAGCTGTCTACAATTCAACTGCACTTGCTTGTCAGAGAGGGGAAGAGGGAGCCAGGTGGCTTCTGTCTCTACAGAAACTTGAGAGTCCAACTACCTAGGAAATGCTGGAAAGCATATGTCCTGGATCCAAACTCGGTTCTGCGTGACTTGGAACAAGTCCTCTTCAGCCAACAAATACATCTTGACTACCTTGTGTATGCCAGGCACGGTCCTGCATGGACTTCTCTGGGGCAGCTAGCATGATGATGAAGCTTCCCAATCAGAATCCTGTGTTCAAATTCCAATTCTGCCTCTTACTAGCTGTGCAAACCAGGGGAAGTCACTTAACCTCTCTGGACCTCAGCCTTTTCACATATAAAGTGGAGATAATAATATCTATCTCACAGACCATTAGGAGAATTAAATGTCACTACACGTCAAAAGCTTAGAACAACATGTGACCACAGCAAGTGCTTAAGGCATACTATTTTTGTTATTTTCCAATCCTTTGTTTCCTCACCTATAAAATGGGGACAATATCCCCTACTTCACAGATCTGTAGAGGAGATGACATGAGGCAATGGGTGTGATAATCTTTTATAAAGTAAAATGTTTGCCAATATTGCCATAATGGATATCAGGCAGAGACTCTTCAGTCTGAGCTACTTGGAGAACTCAGCTGACGTTGATGGCAGAGGGGTTCTGGGGATTTATTGTTTTATACTCTAATTACATCATGCCCTAAATGCATGTTAAGCACTTACTAAGTGCCAGGCACAGAGGAGAAGAAACTTTGCCCAAAGAGATTGCAGCCTAATGGTGGAGACAGACAGCAAGTAGATACCTACATTTTCATGAGGGAGGGACGAGTGCCTAACACAGGCTTAGGAGGTCAGGGAAGGCTTCCTGGAGGAGACGATGTCTGAGTTGAGTTTGGAAAGATGGATGGGGAGTAGGCAGAAGGATAAGGGTTGCCTTCACCAGGAACAGTCCACCTCCCTTCGAGTATCATTCTTGAGGTGAGCAAGAAGAACAGTATTTTAGAGGAGGATATGAAGGGAATGGAAAAAATTCAGGCTGGAGCAGAAGGTAGGGATTTGAGGAGAGGAAGGCATTCAAGTTTGAGGAAAGAGCATTAATAAAGGCAGTCTAGAGACTTGTGTGGTGACCCAGAGAAAGGGGTCAGATTTTGCCTGGAGACCTCCTGGGACCAATGGGTGTTCTCAAGCATGGGAGTGGCATCCACTGGTGTGATTTAGGAAACGCTATTCAGAAGGATGGATGGAGTAGAGGGACCAATGAAGATTAGTGCAACATCGAAAAAGAGATGCAGATAGCCTTCCCTAGGACAGCAGCAGGTCAAGTGGTACAGCTGCAGATTTCATGATACCAGGTGACTGGCAGGGAATGGAGAGATAGAGGGAGAAGGGAGGGTGGAAGGAAGCCCAGAATTCCAGTTTGAACATCTGGGAGCCTGTCATGGAGTGGGGCGGGGATGATGAGTTCCGGATGGACATACTTAGTGAGTTTGAGGTACCTGGAAGACAGCCAAGTGGAGAAGTCTAAGAAAGATAGACATTGAGTCTAGAGCTGAGAAGAGAAACTGGGGCTGGAGATACTCCTGGGATAGTGCACAGGGAGGAGAAGACAGAGCTCTGAGGGTACCCGTGTGCAGGCAAGAGTCAGAGGGGAGACAGAAGTCAATTGTTCCCCACCTCCAATACCAGTGTCAGTTTCACTTTCATAACTACACTTACTAATAGAAGTGGACATGCTAGAGTACTTCTCTATCTTTGGTTTTCTTCCCCTGATCCAATATTTTTCCTGTGACATTTATCGTGGATAGTTCTGTGTGGTAATTTCAAAGGAATGGAAAGACAAGACAGAGTAAGAGAAAATATTTGCAAAAGACACATCTGATAAAGAACTCTCATCCAAAATATACAAAGAACATTTAAAACTCAACAATCAGAAAACAAACAACCTGATTTTAAAAATGCGCCAATGATCTTAACAGACACCTCACCAAAGAAGATATACAGGTAGCAGATAAGCATATGGAAAGATGCTCCATGTGATATGTCATGAGGGAACTGTAAATTAAAACAACAATGAGATACCACTACACACCTATTACAAGGGCCAAAATCCAGAACACTGACAACACCAAACGCTGGCGAGGATGTGGAGCAGCAGGAACTCTCATTCACTGCTGGTGGGAATGCAGAATGGTGCAGCCACTTTGGAAGACAGTTTGGTGGTTTCTTACCAACTAAACATACTCTTACCATACAATCCAGCAATTGTGTTCCTTGGTATTTACTCAAGAGTTAAAAGCATCTCCACACTGAAACCTGAACACGGATGTTTATGGCAGCTTTATTCATAATTGCTAAAACTTGGAAGAAACCAAGATGTCCTTCAATAGGTGAATGGGTAAATAAACTATGGTCCATCCAGACAATGGAATATTATTCAGTGCTAAAAAGAAATAAGCTATCAATCCATGAAAAGACATGGAGTAAAATGCATATTACTAAGTGAAAGAAGGCAATCTGAAAAGGCATATACTGTATGACTCCAACTGTACAACATTCTGGAAAAGACAAAACTATGAAGGCAACAAAAAGATGAGTGGCTGCCAGGGATTAGGGGGTAAGGAGAGATGAAGAGGTGGAGCACAGGATTTTTAGGGCAGTGAAAATATATGTCCAAACCTGTAGAATGGCAGCTGACCCAATAGATTGTGCAGTAACAGATGTGTTGAACATACAATGCCACAAATGATATAAATGGCAGCCAGAACCATGCTGGTTGTTTCACTCACATTGTTTTATCTCTTCATAACAAGCTGACAAAGTGTTTATTACAGGTGAGAGATCTCAAGTTCAGGAAAGTTAAGGAATGTGCCCCAAATCACACAGCCATGAAGTGATAGAACTGGAATTTAATCCTAGACCATTATGATCCTACATTCTGTGTTCTTTTCATTTGACCAGAGAGGATTGGTCTGTGTCCTCTATAGAATAAAAGTACTTGATTGGGTGCCTTGTGGGAGGGGAGAAAAGAAAAGAGCTTCGGCCTTTAGGATTCTTTGGTCCTGCTAATGAGCAAGAACATCCATTCAGTCCTTGCGTCCTCTCCATTCAGACATCCTAAGATTTAAATGGAATCCGCTTAAGCTCTACACTGCCAAAACACAGGATTAATTTGATTGAAGGAGATGGAAATAGAGTGAGAAACGTGTTTTCCTAAGCTTCTTCTTTACGCTATGAAATTCAAAAATATTTCCTAGCAGTTATTTTTTTCCCGTAGGAAGAGGACAGATGCCAGTTGTGTTTCTCTCCCAGTAGCTAAAAACTGTGAATGAAACTCAAGCCATATCTGTCTGTTTGAAACAATGAAGATTTCTTAAATGGGCCCCCAAAGGACTTGAAACACACATCCTCATCCTGAAGCCATGGCCCACTTCTTCATTATTCTGCACATTCTTTAGAGTTATTGATTAACTAATTCAACAAGTATTTATGGAGTCCCAGACTATGTGCCAGGCATTGTTTTCATCACTGGTTATAGCAACATCCTTGCCTCCTGGGAGCTTACTTTCTAGGGAGAGAAGGAAAAACTAAACAAGGAAACAAATAAATAACAACATGGTTTCTGGGGGCAATAATTGATTTGAACACAACAGGGTCAAGTGATAGAAGGTGACTTGGGGAGGACAATTTTTACACTTTGTAAAAGGAAAGTCTCCTCTGAGTTGGGGATATTTGAACTGAGATATGACTAATGAGAAGGAGCCAGCCATTCAGAAAGAGGGATTGGTGAGGAGTAAAAGGCCTCCTTCAGTTCTTGGATTCCTGCAACCAACAGCCTCAGAAAGTGGCCTCCAGCCCTCAGACTCACCCCTTACCTCATTGTCTGCACATCCTCACAAAAACCAAATGAGGCTCCTAATGCACAAATAAGATCAATAGACTCAGGGATGAATCCTGCAGTAACCCCTCACTGCCTTGGGGTAAAGCTCAGAGTCCTCCTCATCATAGACTTTCACGGACAGGCTTGTACCCACCTCTCTGGCCTCACCTTTGTCGCCTGATTGCATGTCTGCTTGGCCCTATGTGAATAAAGAAGAGAATGGGAGAGCTGGAAGTGCAGGGTCATGGGAGGGGCAGCCTGCACTCCCACGATTCCATGTAGCAAGGATGAGTATGTTTCCCATGAGTCAAATGAACATCACAGAAGGAAGCTAGGCTTGAGTTATTGGGTTGGTCTCCAACCAAGACAGCTCTTTGCACAACAAGGAGACTCTGACTGTAAGCTGCCATAAAGGGCAGTGCTGAGGCAGAAGCAGAAGAGGCATAGGAGAGATCTAACTAGAAGAGATCTCCCAAGTTGGGGAACTTTGAGGTGAGGAAGCCCCATTAGGGAGCCTTAAACACAATGGGTGCCTTAAACACAATGAAGTATTGGTGGCAAAGACAGCCAGGAGAGGGATACCACTGCAGCCACTGAAGTAGGGACCTACTGCCCCTTCGCTTCCCCTTCATCCTCACTCCAACCCTCCAGAGAAAGAGGGGGAAGGGGGGAAAGAGCTGACCACCCTCTTCCCCACCCGGATCCCTCAGGATGATGGTTTATCATTGGTGGTGATGGGAGGGCAGAGAGCTGTAAACTGAATATAGGATTAAAATTTGACACTGAATATAGGATTAAACTTTGACACTGGAACTAACTGGACCAGCCTTTGTAGCACCAGTGAGTGGACAGAAAGTCATGCGATTTGGTCAAGGTTTGTTAAGGGACAAGCAAGGGGGCTTTTATTGAACATGGTTAAAGCAGAGATGGGGAACATAAAACTGTTTCATTCTTGTGTGTCATTGAGTTTCATTTGTCCAAGGTGGTTCCTTCAGCATTATTGCTATTAACCACCCCTGCATCTGACTGACAGGACTGACAGGTAAATAAGAAAAATGCTCCCTACGCTAATCCACTCAAGGTTGGTGGCACACGAATCAGAACTGATTTATACAAGAATTCAATTAAGATTCATGCAGTATCAACCACACAGCAGGTGCAGAGCCAGGATATTTATCTACTCAGTCACATGGAATCCCCACAATAGCCTGATATGCTCAGAGTTACTGTCCCCTTTCAGACTGGAAACCCAAGGCCAGGACACTGCTCAAGGTCATACGGTTATAAAATGCCAGAGGCTGGATTCACATTCTGGGCCACCCAAGTCTAGGAATTACTGGCTGCCTCCTGAAGGGGATCAAGATGTAAGTGGAAGGGACAGTCTAGGACAGACTGGGGGGCCTTTAACGTCACTGGTTTGAGTTTTGTGCTTTAAGTAACATGTAGCAAAATGCTCATCGATTTTGAATCGTAAGCTTAGTTCCACAAAGGCGTTGAGGCTACTGGGCTTTAAGTGGAGTTGAGAGAGAAGGGGGCCGTATAACCTGACCCCGCGTGTATCACAGAAATGAAGCACGCTGAGACCGTTTCTGTCTAGTCCCCCTCTGAGTTCCTGCACACCAACGATTGTCTCTTGCCTGGTCCCACTATTGCTTTTGCCTCCCAAGACTCCCCTCTTCAGGTAGCAAAATCCATCTCTTGCTTTTGGTGAAAATGTTTCTCCTACCATCAGTTGATGTGATTCGCGTGAGGGGACCCACTTGCCTGGCAAGAGTGGTGGCATGCGACCAGACTGGCCCAACATGGATACCATAGCCCCCTGATGCTGGAATTTGACCAAGGATAAGCACATAAACCAAGCTGGTCCCATTAGGGCCATCCCTGGGACCTCTGCCGGAGTTTCTAGGGAGAGAGGTACATTTCTGCTAGAGTTGCTAAGTCTGGAGATGCTGAAGGCCATTTGCCACAACATGGAGGGATCGTGATGGAGAATGAAGTTGCACATTGAGGGAAACAAGACAAGATTCATCACCTGAGCACCTTAATCTAGTTTTGCCCAAAGTCCAGAGGCACCCAGAGCTTACATGTTGTGTGAGGAAAACATTTCCCCACCCTCACCTTTTAAGGTTAAGTCAATTTGGGGTTCTTTTATTACAAATTACAGAGCGGACGCCTGTACTTAACAAGGCCCAGCAGATACAGCCACCTCATCTCTGGAGTTCACCCAGCCTCTCTCACGTGGCATCCCTGGTTCGTTAAACTCCTTCCTCACTCTGTAACTTGTCCCCTTTTCCTCTTCTTTCATCTTTGATTGACAACTCAGTTTAGATATACTTTCCCAGAATTACCCTGTTCAACATCCCCCTCCAAGGGCTGACTTCCAAATCCATCCAGATACCCCACCCCTGTGCCCTTCCTGGGCCAGTGGAGCTGGGCACAAACAGGAGGATGCCCTCCCCACAGCCAGCCCACCACCAGCACAAGAAAATGTTAATCGCTCTTCATTGTTTTATTCGTCTATTCAAACATCTCAGAGCTGTCATAGCACCATTCTTATTTCTTTCACATGTTCAGCATTGAATTCTTCCCAATTTTTTCTTCTTTCTTTTCTTTTCTTTCCCTCTCAAATACGGTGTCCCAGTTCATTTCACAAGAGACTGTCTCAGATTACAGGGTCCTGAGGACACAGAAAGATATTTCTGTTTAACTTATTTTGAGCAGCCTCTGGTCTGATGAAGCAATGCATATAAATAGTGCTAACGTACCCAAACTGATTTTGGAGGTGCCATCCCAGTAGGCTCCCTTTTTCTGGGGGAGAATAATGAGAGCCACGATGCCTCCCTGTAAGACAGTACAGTGGATGGGAGAGCCATGGACCATGGGGGCCAGACGGACTGTACTTTGGGTCCTCTCTCCATCACTCATGAGCTGTGTGATCTCAGCTGGTATCTCTCTCTAAGACTCAGTTGCCTCATCTGTAAAATGGGGATTAACCTGCCTCACCAGTCAACTGGAGGGATGAGAGTCCCCAGCACAGTGCCTGGTTGCGAGTCAATGGCAGCCATAAAAAATAAAAAACAAAAAAAGCTACAAGCGCTCAATTAAAGGAAGTTATTATTGCTAGAGAATCCTTTTCGGCATTTATTTCATACCAACAATCCTTTCTGCATGACCATATAACCCAGCTCAGAGACACCCTATCTGCGAGAGTGGTCTGCTCCTCCATAACCCGATGCTTGAATCCCCCCTCTGCCCCTCTTACACACTCATTTAAATCTGGATGTCTCTAGTAACCAGTGCTCACAACTCTGCAAGGCCCTAAGTGCTTAGAGCAGGAAGGAGTTTGGGATGTTAGCCATCGTCGGATGAGGACGTGAAGGAAAGGTCAGTGGTCAAGATCCCATCAGGCCCTGATTCTCCTTTCCCAGTGGAGAGCTGTCTCACAACAGGCAGGCTCCGGCAACTGGGCTGTTTATAACCCCTACCTTAAGATACCCTGTAGTCTCTAATCTGAGCTCCCAGCTCTGCCCCTGAGGACACACACTCCACACAACCTCTAGGGACAGTTTCCTTTCTGAGACTGAGACTTCTACATCTGCACCAGACTGTAAATTCCCCGCTTGTTATATTTGCATTATACTCTGTGAGTTTGCAAAGGGCCTTGCTGACTCTAAGCATAGATACATCGGATGAGACGGGTCTGTTCATGTCATTTCCCAGCTCACAGCCTTCTCTTTAAGGCCCTTCTCAACCTGATCCTAACCTCTTTTTCCAGGCTCCTGGCCACCACATTCCACTTCACAGACCTTATTCTCCAACCTTAAAGAAACACCCCAGCATTTTCTCTTCCTAACTCTTTGGCATTGCCTCTGCTGTGACCTCTGAGATGATGTCTTTTCCTTGCCAGGCAGACTCCTACTCATCCTTCAAAACCCAGCTTGTGTTCCTTCTCCTCTGTGAAGCATTCCCTGATTTCTCAGGCAGGGAGTATGTCACTATCTTCTTTAGGCTCCCACAGACCCCCCAGTTTTCAGCAACCCACAAGTGATACTAAAATGACCTACTTATTGGTCTTCTCCACTGAGCTCCGTAGACTTAGGGATTATGTCTCTGGTCTCTCTTCCTTGGTGCCTGGAATGGTGACAGGCACTCCAGTTATCAGTGTAACAGGGAAATGAATCAATGGGTGGAGTGTCTGCACTATATTTAACTCTATATTTAACTTAAATAGCAAGAGACACTTCTCTTTTATTTTTTCTAAAAAAATTTTTTTAAATGATCTTGAAACTTCTATTTCCCGAGAACAGAGCAAGCATGTGGATTAGCACAGGAGTTATGTCGTTGCCTAGTCACCAAGGATATTTCTTTTCTTCCAAGAACTCATCTCAGATCCTACCAGGACCCTGTCATTCCCCAGGCGTGAGCACATTGAGAAGGCAGGGATGTGCAGGGAGGGACCAGGAACGGAGGCTCTATAGGATGAGTCTTCTTCCCAGGGAATTGATTCACAAATGTGCCCAACATAGTGGGACAAGAGAGGGTTCTGAGCCATCACAAGGTGGAGTTCTCCAGCTCATTTCCTAAGGGAGCCTGTGGCTTTGGCATCACTGTGTTGGGACCCCAGGACTAAAGCTGAGGGGAAGATCCCGGAATTTATCCCCCTCAAGGGGAGCCTGTGGAAGGGAGCTCTGCTCATTACCTCTGTGCTTTGCTGTATCTGGTCAAGATAGGCTTTTTAAACACAGTGTGAGCATTTATTGGTGGGAGAATTCAGCAGGAGGGACAGAAGAAAAGCTTCTTGAAAGGTTCTGTCTAAAGAAAGGACCACTGCAATCTCATCCTATTTCCTTTTCACCTGAAGAACCATCCAGGCATGGCTGATCAAAACTTGGTGATGTTAATTAATTCACTAACTCATTTATTCACTTATCCGTTCATGTATTTGCTTTCTCATTCATTGTTTCATTAATCTGCTCACTCGCCTGTCCATCCGTGCGGTCATGCACTTCTGCAGTCCCTTCCTCCCTCCCTCCCTCCCTCACTAACCCACCACTAACCACACAAGCACTCACTCATGCCACAAACATTGTACAGCCCCTCTTTACCAGAGCTGTGGAGATGGAGATAAACAAGGCAGAGTTTCTGCCTCTAGGACCATACATTGTAGGGAGGACAGCCAGAAGGAGGAACAAATAATTTAAAAGCAGTGTTGCAAATTTTCCTCTTTCCCCCAAGGCTCAGCTTAGATGTTAGACCTCCAGGAAACCTTATGTGAAACCCCAGCCCTATCAGGCCACACTCTGACACAGAAGAGAGGAGAGGAGAAGAGAAGGGAAAAGGAGAGGGGAGGAGCCAAGGGGAGAAGAGGGGAGGGGAGGGGAGGGGAGAGGAGAGAAGAGCAGAAGCAGAGTAGAGTAGAATAGAGCAGAGTAAAAGTACAGTCAAGTGGAGCAGAATAGAAGTAAAGTAGCATAAAGTAGAGAACAGGAGAGTAGAGCAGAGTAGAGTAGAACAAAGGAGGCTTCTGCTCTTATCTGGCCATTGTCCTTGGACCGGTCACTTAACTTCTCTAGGTCTCTCTGCATATGTGAAGTGATTACTAAATACCTGTAGACTTGTAGTAAAAATTACACGAGGGGAGTGTATAAACACGCAGGGCCACAATCTGTGTCCTAGTAAGTAAGTATCTGATGCCTGGTGAGTGGTTGAGTGGAGTGCAGTGCTCTTCTCTGTCCCCCATAGCACAGAGCACCTGAACCCTCACCCTGAACACCCTGTGAGCAGTTCTGCATCAGGGCTGTGTTGTAAGTGCTCCTTTGTCCCCTAAGCACACCTAGCATTCAGAATGTGTTAAATGAATGACTGGAGAGACCCCTGCGGGAAGAGCTATCATGAAATAAACAAAAAGGGATTATAGATATTTATATGTATGTATACCAGGTACATCTACTAAATCACTTTATAGAGGAGGTGGTCAAGAGGGTTAAGGACTTTCTTTCCTAGTAGAAGAACAAGTTGTGTGGCTGGAGGGGAATCCTGGGGCCCATATAACCTTGTAAAGGTCATAGAAAATGGACCTACCAGGAGCTAAGGATGTCAGACCTGCTCGCTGACCAGAGATTCCAAGCCCCTAAGCTGACACTCATCCTGTTTTCTGAGCTCTTTCCCTGGGCTCTGGCACAAAGATGCTCTAAAAGGTGCTGGAAACCACAAGGCTAGCAAGCAGAAGGGCCAAATTCAGACCCAAGCCTGACTTACACCCACCAACACAGCCCAGTCCCTCGATTCAGGCCCCTGGGGCTCAGTGAGCTGCCTGGTTATCAGACAGAGCCCTCCCTGAGCCAGAGCTGCTGATGGGGGAGGGACGAGCATCCGTCAGGCATGTCTGTGTGTGACGCACTGTGCCAGCCATGGTAAATACTGAGACGACATTCCAATTTTGATATTTCATTCACTTATATAATTGTGATTTAAATTAAATTGTAATTTCATTAATCCAATACCTACTACGGGCGAGGCACTCGATTATCACCATTTTGAAATCACTTTCCTCCACAAAGATTTGTTGAGTTCCTACTGTGTCCAGCATTATGTAGACATTGGTAGTTCGTAGGTAAATAATGCAAAACCCTTGAACTTGAGGAACTCATTGCCTAGTGGCAAAACCAGACAAGCCCAAATGGATTACAGTAGTCGATGACGTGGAGCTGTTGGCAGGATGGGCTGCTGGGGGCAGGGCATGTCAAAGAATCCAAGACGCACAGAGAGCTCAAGCTGACCTGCCCACAGCAACTCGGAAGCAAGGAAAAAAGTTAGGTTGCCGCTAGGTGTTTCTCCAGAGCCCTGGAAACTTCTTAGGGCTCGTTCTGCCCATCAATTTTGCTGAAGGCAAATGGTGACCATCACACCACGGCCCAGTGGACTCACAGTGAGCAGTAGACCACACAAAAGCAAACACTTACAACAATTCAACCTTTCAATTATTAACAGAGAACTTCCTATGAGCCAGACATTGTGCTAGGTAAACATGTTTTAGCATTTGTTGTTATTGTTCCCAAATTGTTCAAATGCTGAATTTTGATTGATGTGTATTTTTGGATACAAAGTTGTGAAAGAACATTTGCCAGAATGTTACTATTGGCTACTATTGAGTGGATAAGAACACAAGGGGGTTGCTGATATTGTTGCACTTGTAACAACATGCTTTTATGTCTTCAATGATTTAACAAATTCAATGAGAAATATTTTTTAGAAAAGAAAAAGACATTCCAAATGGTATATTTCCTTTTTGCATGAATTCTATACATTTACTTTATTCACTTAAGGCAGTCTGGAATTTTGGTTAAGGACACGGGCTTTGCACTAAGACATGGGTAAGAACCCTAGTTCTGCCACTTACTAGTTGTGTTAAATGTCCATAAGCCTCAGTTTGTCCATCTGTACAGGGGGAAATCATAGCTAATTCACAGAAGTCAACGATGTATGTGAGAATGTCTAGCAATAGCCTGGCACCAATTGGCACTAAGTCTCAGACAGGCTCAGGGGGCACATTAGTTTTGTTTTTACAGAGCTCAAAAGACATCGTGGGAAAAGGGATTTAATTTAGTTTATTCTAAGTACTCTCAAAAAGATGACAGATGGAAGCGGCAAGGAGAGAGCTTTCATTTTGATAAAAAGAAGAATTTTTAACCAGATATCCAACACTGCACGATAAGCTGCCTTAGGGGGCACCACTAGAAGTGGTATTCCTCTGCCCCTGGAGGTGGGCCAGCAGAAGGTGGGCAGGTGCCCAGGAGAGATGTGGTTCAGTTATCGGAGAAGGAGATTGCACAAGGTGGTCACGATGGTCCTCTTACAGACTTCAGATGAAAGATCTCATAAAAGAAATGATTATTTGGCAAAACCCTATGTAGCCACTCTGAACCTATAATCACAAAGATGTTTGCAGTTTTGTTTTATTTTTAAGTCAGATTTTGATTAATTTTTGTTGAAATTGGTTTGTTTTTTCTTGTCTTTATGGAATCAAGAGCAAACTGTCCCCTAGCAACCTGGCTACCAGGCAGTCAAGCCCAGCTTCAATTGACCTGGATCTGCCAGTATGTAGTTAAAAGAAAGGCTTCTCCTTGAGATAGCTCCAACCAAAGATGGTATAAGTTCCTATTTTTTTTCAAAATTTTATTATGAACCAAACTAAAAACAACTTAAAATGATACTCTCTTCTCTACCAGAACATTGCCAGAATTAACTAGAAGTAGTGAGCTCCCAACAGCTGGGAGTGTACAAGCTAAGGCAAGTGGACAGTAGGAGGGGACTTAACCATCAGATGGGGTTCGTCACAGAAGGACTCTGACATCTTCATGACCACAGCAGGCTAGTGGGTCCACCCTCCACACATTCCCTGGGTATCTGCCAAGACTTCCCTTTGTTGGCTCCATCATGTTACCCGGCTTTCCACCTCTCATGAATGCCCAGTCCTAATACCACTCGAGAACCACTAAAATGTCCATGCCCCTTTGACCCAGATGTCCTATTCCTTGGGAATAAATCTGAGGGACATCACTGTAAAGTGGGGGAAGTCATGTGCTTAAAGATGCTCACTGCAGCAACAAGTGGGAGCAGTTTGCATGTCATGGCTCATCCACTTGAAAGAATTTTAAGAAGCAAAACAAAACGGTACTTATTAAAACCACAAAGAAAGTGACTGATTTTGCTAAGTAACAAGCTAAGGAATGGTCATGTCGTATCATTCATTCATTCAACTTTGCCTTCATGAGGTTATTTACTCACTCACACACTCACTGACTCAACAAACCCTGTGCTGGCCCCAGGCAAATGCAAAGAAAGAGATGTCAGCCTGGCCAACTGCCCTTGGACAGGTTGTCTCAGACACCAACCCTGCCCCCCAACACACACACACACACACACACACACACACACACACACAATGCCAAGCCCTGGGCAGGAGGACCGAAGGGTCAGCCCCTCTATATCCTAGTACCTCATGAGACCTGTGCTTGAGACCTGGCTCTGTTTCTAAATGCAAAGCAGGCGAGTCACTCACATTCTCCTGGACTCTATCTCCTCATCTGTGACGTGGGGAATTGCACTTTTCCTATCTTACCAGATCTTGGTCTTCCTAGATTTTGCAGTATTTTTGTCAGGCAACCTGGGATGTTTTCAATTCTTGAGTAGGGGATTGGCTAAGAAATCCTCAGGGACCTCTCCCCCTAAATATCCCTTTCTCGTTTTCTGGTTCACCTAGAGAGGCCTGCATCAATAATGATGTCCCCTTTTGTGGAGAAGTTTTTCCAGCATGAGCAAAGAGGCCTTTGTTGACACGGAAACGGGCTTTGATCCCCTAGACGTGGTTTTGAATCAGCATCCTTGTATTCTCTCTACCTGTCCTCAGGTAAGTCACTCAAACTCTCTGATGTTTCTTTCCTTGTTTATAAAACCGGGCTATGAATGACACACACATATCTCATGGTCCCAGTCCATAGTGACCGCACAACCTCTCTTAGTGTCTATCATCAGCAGCAGCGGCATTGAAGGAAGAGAAGAAGGCAGGAGGGACTAGCAGAATTTTAAGGCTGGAAAGGAAGCATCTAGGAAGTGCAGGACCTCAAGCTGGGAACAGACCTTAAATGTTCACCTGGTCCTAGCAGTCAAGGTTCAGAGTAGCCCTCTACCAGGCTTGTGGAATGGCCATCCAACCTCTCTTTGAATACCTCCTTCCGTGGTATTCACGGGAATTGGACTGGAATCTAGTGCCTACCAGTCCTCCACTAAAGAGCAGATCAGCTGCGTCTTCCATACGACAGCCCTCCAGGTCGCTATGGTCACACGTCTTCTTTCCTCCCCACCAGAGGATCTTTCTTATGGTAACATTCATCTTTCCACATGAGCGATGGCTTCTATTTGCAGGACATCCTGGTTTCTCTCCTCCAAATGCACTTCCATTATCTGCAACCCTCTTACGAGGGAATCAGAGGGAGAGAGATAACCTGGATCATCTAGTCCAGAGCCGGCAAACTCTTGTGTCTGGGGAAACTCTGCTGGTCACACAGATGACCATGGATGACCAGAGGGCACATGCTGGCTAAAGTGGGTGGCTGCTCTGACAGCCTTGCAGGGACGCAAGCCAAAAGTTGTCCCATCTTCTCATTTTTCAAGAGAAGCCAGTGATTGAGATTTGTACATTTTGTGTTGGCAAGTAATTAAAACAAATTTAAAATAATCTATGATGCATTAAAACTGTAGGCTGGATGAGCCTCTAGGCCACTTAACCATTTTGTAAAACTTTTGAGAACCTGACGAAACTTTGAAGAAGCTCCAGAAAAAGTAAACACAAACAAACTTCTGCTTCCAACATTTTAAAGGGTCCATATCTCCTAGAGCCACTCCTGGGTCTCCAGGGGGGAAACCCTCAGCTCTTCCAGCCTCTTGCTTTACAGGAAACACCACAAGGTGGCAATTCCCCTAGGTCACACAGCTGGCAGAGTGACAAGGAAATCTAGGATGGGGTGGGGGTACTTCCTCCCACAGAACCACTGATGCTGCTCCCTCCCCAGGTCTGAGAAGCAGAAGCCAACTAAGATATGCTGCCCGCTTACCATGCACGAGGCACTCAGGGGCTCTCGTAGTGCATCCCTTCCATCATCTCCACCTGGCAGATGAGGAAACTGAGGCTCACTGGACGCAGTCCTCTAGCTCAGGGCAGCCAGATCAAGCAGCAGTTAGGACCAGAAGGCAAGACTAGCAGCAAAGGCCCTGCCCTTCACCTGCACCTACCGCACCAGCTGGGCAGCACACCCCACTCAGCAGGCCTCTAACAACGCAGAAGCCCAGGAATTTAGAACTTCCCTAGTACAACTCAGTGAACTGAACTAGCAGGGGTCTGAAGATGTGGCCCATAGCCAGACAGTTTTCACAGGCAGAAATCTGGCTTTGCAGGATTTTGCTGGGTATACGTCATCAGTGAGAGACAGATTGGAGGCTGGGCTGACCTGTGTAGAGACAGGAGTGCTGGCACCAGGTTCTGGAAGATGACAAGTGAGGGACTATGTTCTGGGCACGGGGACCCAGCACAGAGCTCCAGGACTGGTCGGTGGGACAGCCTCCTTTGGGGGCTGTGTGAGAAGCCTGTCCCCTGTCATCTCGGAGTCTCCACTTGAGTGGGGAGAAGTGAGGGCATGTTTTCCAATAATGCAACTAATTCTAGATACACTTATAACCTGGGACAAGAAACTGGTCTGCTACAGAGGATGATACACAGAAAAAAAAGACACAAACACCTCTCTGGGCTGAAGAAAGTTGGGAGAGGGTGAAGACTGCTCAGATAGGAAAGATCTAAATTTAGACCCAAAGGCAAAGATCCTTTTGACAATAAACACAAAACTGAACCCAGGCTATTCTTTCCCCACCACTGTTGTTTTGTTTTGTTTTGGTTTGGTTTTGGTTTTCACATCCTTCTGGCTCTTACTTCAATTTTTTTACTGGAAAGCTGGAAGGGGCTGGGATATGTCAACAACTTGACAAGTAGCAGCTCAGAAACAAGCCCCCCGCATCTGACACTGCAGTTATCCGGGGGGCTTCTGCGCTCTGGGGCTGCTCAACTAGGATCAAACAGGTACCTTCTTACAGACTTTGCTCCATTTTACTCTTAAGCAAGTACAGTTTAGAGGCAAAGCACAGACGCCTCTGCTCAGGAGGCGTTCAGTGTTCAGGACACACACCGGAGTCCGACAGGCTCCTCCCTCACCGTGGTGGGGAGATGGGTGGAAGCTCCAGCACCGCAGCAGAGAAGAGACCCAGCCTTACCTGACAGGGGAGAAGCTCAGAGGGATGCCAGCTGGGGTTCCGTCCAGGGCCCGGGTCCACTGGAAGCAGTGTCCGGGAGAAGACGCCAGCCCCGGCAACCCCCTCCCCGGGGGTCACCTGCCAGCAACCCCACCCACCCTCCCCCCAAAATCGAGCAAATTCACTCTCTAGACAAGACTTGTAATAAGTCTGGGGGGTCCCCCAGGCCAAGATCCAGAGAGAAAGCTAGCTTTGAAACAAATAACTAAATAAATACAGTAAATACGTAAGGCTTGAAAGTTAGAGAATAAAATAGAAAGTGTGGGAGAAACAAAAATAGGGTAAAGGGGACGCTTCCTGGGGAGAAATGCAGCGGCGGCAGCCAGCCCAGCTGCTGCCCAAGAACAAAGCTGCTGGGTCCCCCCATGGGCGAAGTGGCCTGAGCGCTGGGATTCCCAGCCCTGAGCGCGGAGGGAGGAGCCGGGCGGTGGGCGGGCTGGGCGGAGCGAGGGAGGGACGGTGGAGAGCAGGGAAGGGGACGGAGATCTGTCCCCTGGGAGAAGGAGGAGCCCGAGGGCGGGAAGGAGCCGAGCTTGCAGGGGAGGTCTCCAGATGAGAGGGGAGAGGGCCAAGGGTGCGCCCCTACGGGGAAGGGGCCCAGGTACCTGGGGAAGGGCCTGGAGGGCAGGGACAGCATCGGTTCCACGCAGGAGAGAGGTGGCCCTAGGAAACCCAGGACTGGGCTGAGAACTCTGTCCAATTACAGACTTCCCCGGATATTTTGGTCCCTTCTACAGCCCGGTCTGAAATAGGCCCCCACTAGGCAGCAGCTGTGGCAGGTTTGGAAAGTTTGGAGGGGCGGGGGATGGCTGTGAGGGGGTCTTTGCTCTTCATCCAGTACTGAGGGTCCCAGCACCCACCTGCCTTTTCCTACAGGTGGCCTGTTCACTGGCTGTTACTACATCCCAGGGAGGGGTGGATTGATGCCCTTAGTTTTAGATGAGGACTATGAAGGCTGGGAGAGAGCCTTTGTCACCTGCCAGGGTCCCCCAGCAGAGGAGGGAGGGGCCCAGGTGGGTCTGATGATAACATTCCGCATTCCTAAAAGGCTTCCCAGCCCCCAAAAGGTAGAGAATGAACAGTTGCTGGCCCAGGAGGCTCTTCTACTTTTTCTTTCTGACCTCTGTTCCTAAAAATGGGTCCGGTAAGGGTATTTTGAACTAGATGAGAACATGGCTTAATCTGTATGAGCTCCGGCACCCCACACCCTCCCCAATCGGGCTCCTGATCTCTGGGGCATCTTTATTTGGCTGCTGGCTGGGTAGTGAGGATTCCATAAACAGATAGTATGGGGCGTATCTGTGACCCAGGGAGTTCTCAACAATCTGGCTCCTTCCTTCCTCTCCCGCTTTGTTTTCCAGCTTCCCCTGTGACAATTCATTGCCTGCACAGTTATTGAGCACCCAGTTGGTACCAAGCAGTGTGGGGTGTCAGCTAAATGGAGCAGAGGAGGTGTGCTGGTGAGGATGGGCCCTGGTGCAGATGGCGATGGACCCAGATAGGTGTCCTGCTTATCAGAGTCACAGGTAGGGTGGGAAGGCAGAGAAGAGAGTGACCACACGTGCATGAGAAGGCTGCACGGCACACGCACTTAGCAGCTATCACATGTCCAGCGTGTGCCAGACGGTCTAGGTGTGGCGGTGGAGTGGTGAGGACAGGGGCTTTGCCTCTGCGCATCCTCGTGGGGAGACAGACGGAAAACCACCACACTGGGAAGTGGACCACCACACTGAATTACTGAGTATCCTAAGTGCTGTGAAGGACATGAAGAAGGAGAACGAGTCAGGAAAGAAATGAGGGGAGCAAACTCTAGATTTAGTCCTGGGGAGGCGGTGACTAAAGCGTGGGAGAAGCACCCCCCGCCCCACCGTGTGAAGGAAGAGACTCTAGAGTCAGGCCGGAAGGGTCCCCGGGAGTTCACCAGGGCACTGGGGGCCTTCCAGGCAGACAAGGACTTAAGCCTGGAGCTGAGGACCCCTTGTGGCCCAGGGCTTGTGGGGGGCGCTGTGGCCAGAGATGAGGCTGGAGAGGGGAGCAGGGCACAGGTGATGGATGGGAGCTGTGAGGCCTGTGGAGCAGAGTGGATTTGGGCCTGAGGACCGGGAGTCTCTGAAGTGCTTTGGAGGGGCAAGGCGTGGCCACTGGGGGGCTTTATAGAGCCACGGGCAGTGGTGGGGCTGGGCATGAGGGGGGGAGGTGAGCTGGGAGACCACTCAGTAGCAGAGAGAAAGGGGCACTAGGCTTGTCTGGAGGTCCGAGTTGGAGCATCATCAGCCCACACTCATAGCCACAGGTAAAATGAGGTCTCCAAAGAAGAGGGAGAAGGCTCAAGTTTACAGCCATATTTGACCACAAGTTTGAGTTTTTCAACTTAGGTCAACATTTGCTAAGAGCCTCTAGTGTCAGACACTGGGGATGCAAAGCTGGATGGAATATAATTCAGGCCCTGAAGGAAGTAAACATCTGAGGACAGAGTCGGTTGTGAAAACTAAGGAGAAATGTATCACCCGTTGCTCCAGCACCTCAACTGGAGCATGAATCAGGGATCTCAAGGGCTCTGAGCTCCCAGTCGCCCAGTGAAAACACCACCCCCCTGTAGATGCCCCTCCCCATATTTTTTCTGGGACTCTCTGGGGATTGGGATTTGGGCTGGTAAAGCACCAGGTGGGTCCCCATAGGACCTCTGAAGATTGAAGATGCTCCTTTTGACCTGAAGAATCACCATTTCATCAAGATCAGAAGACTCGGGAAGCTGCCAGTTACTCCGATGTTGCAGCGAGAAGGAGAACTGAAGCCAGAGCTCCCTTCTCTCCCTCCTCCGTGTGACACCCACATGGGGCCCCACAGCCGGGAGTCTCAGGCCCTGTTTTCATTTTCTATTCCTGCTGTAAAAAATTACCTCACATTTTGTGGCTTAAAACAACACAAATTTATCATCTTACAGTCTTGGAGGTCAGAAGTCCGAAATGAGGCTTAGAAGGTTATAATCAGGGTGTAGGCAGGGCTGGTTCCTTCTGGAGGATCTAGGGGAGAATCTCTCGCTTGCCTCCTCCAGTTTCGGGAGTTTGCTGCATTCCTGGGCTGTGGCGCCCTCCCTGAATCACTATGACTTCTTGCTTCCACCATTATATATCCTACCACTGTGATCAAATCTCTCTCTGCCTGCCTCTAAAAAACCCTCGTGATGACTTTGTGCCCGTTCAGATTCTCCAGGATCATCTCCCCGTCTCAAGATCGTTAACTTCGTCACAAGTGCAAAGTCGCTTTTACCCTGTGAGGGAACATAGTCTCAGGTTCCAGGGATGAGGAGGTGGGCATCTTTGAGGGTCATCGTTCAGCCTCTCACAGGCCCAGAGCAACACAGCCTAGCACGCAGCTCTTTCTGTTCTCGTGGGCCCTTCTCCCTGGATGCACATGCGCTGTGGCGATGGCTGCGGTGCAACAGGCCCCGTGAGAGTCATTCACACATGCATGCTATGCCCACTCTGTGCAGGCATGTGAGGTGTGGCAGTCATAAGACTACCCGAGGGTGATTTCACCAGGCTTGCATACCGACTACTGGGGGACAGTAATTACACAAATGAATGTGCCATATACACTCAGGTGAGGACGAGTAAGTGTTAAACAGGGTGAGGTCTCCAGACGCCTTGGGTAGGTCCTGCATCAGAAGAGGTGGTGGCATATTCAGGGAAGAACTCTTTGAGGAGGTCTCCTTTGAGTGGAGACAGAAATGAAATGAGAGAAGACACAGGGAAGACTGGAAAAGAGTGTGCCACATGGGTGGACCAGCAATTGCAAAGGCCCCACAGTGGAAATGAGCTTGGCACATTTGAGGGGCAGCCACAGGGGGTCCCCAGAACAGCCTGCCCCCTGATGACCCTTGAGATCTGAAGGAGTGTGTCTGGCTCACAGAGACAGAATTCCCCCTCCACCACTGGGAGTTGTCTCTGAGACTCTGCACTGAGCCTTTCCTGCCGCCCAGCACACTCACCCTACTGCAGGCCCCAGGCCCTCACTAGACTGCCTTTGTCTGAACCACCGGGTGTGGACAGGGCTTCCGCCTTCCCCAGCCTACACCCCACTCAGGCAACTCCTCCATATCCCACTTTCCTTTCTGCTGCTGCCATCATGAAACTGGGATAAAAACCTACCCCAGGTTGGAGAACGCTGGGGTGCCCATGTAGACCAGTCGCCTCCTCCTGCAGCTCCTGTCTCACCTGAGTGCACCAAGGCCCAGAGAGGAGGCAGGGCGTGTGCTGTGCACTCAGAGCTGTCTCCCAGCCCCCTCTCTGCTGCTGCTCCAAACCAGATCCCTTCGTGACAGTGGACCCATGGGATGGGAACATGATGCTCTGCCTCAGAGAAGAGGAGCGCTGGGATGTGCTGCGTTCATCTGTCTCTGCCATGAGGCTGGAGGCAGTGAGCAGAGGGCTCTGGAAAGATGATTCCGGAAAGCTGTCTGTCTCATTTCCTTCCCTTTCTTGCTGTTTCTCTGCCAGGATGACAAATTGTTCAAATTTCTAAGATGTATTAAACAGAAATAGAAAATATGCATATATATCATTAAACACAAAAAATATGTGGATATGCATTACGCAAAGAGTAAGAAAATGACCCCATATGACTTCATTTCTTTTTATTTCCATCATTCATTCTATCCCTGTGATAATTAACACCACGGTCAATATACAGAATAACTTTAAGGCGATTGCCAGTCACAATTCATATTTGTGTGGAAATAGAATCTGTCTTCTCAATCAGGTGTCATCTGGTCAGGGTTTCACAAAGCCGCAGTCAGGTGTTGGCGGGGCTACATTTTCTTCTGAAGTTTCTGGGGAAGAATCTGCTGCCAAGCTCATTTGGGTTGTTGGCTGACTTCATTCATTCCTTGTGGTTGTCGCATGGAGGTCCCTGTTTTCTCACTACCTGTCAGCATCCGGGACGGCTCTCAGCTTCCCTTTGGGAGGTCGCCCCTCTCCATCGGCTCACGAGATAGCTGTTTGCTTCCTCCTCATCCAGGCCAGTTGGAGGATGGCTCTCTTGTGTCTTTTTCTGCCCTCTTCTGCCACCAGCCAGGGAAAGTTTTCTGATTTATGGGCTCATGTGATTAGATTAGGCTCACCCAGATTATCTCCCTTTATTAAGGTCAATTTTGCCTCATAACATAACACATTCACCGGAGTAGTATCTCATCACATTCTAAAATTCTGGGGATTAGGGTGGGCCATTTTCCTGAGGGTCATAATTCTGACCTACCATGCCCTTTTTTCTAAATTCTGCACTTATTGAGGTCGGCCCCATGGTGTAGTGGTTAAGTCTGGTGCACTCAATTTCTGCGGCCCGAGTTCATGGGTCCGGATCCTGGGCATGGACCCACACCACTCATCAAGCCATGGTGTGGCGGCATCCCGCATATAAAGTAGAGGAAGATTGGCACAGATGTTAGCTAGGGCTAATCCTCCTCACCAAAAAAATAAATAAATAAAAATAAAAAAATTCTACACTTATTGAAATTAGTAATTCTTTTTCTCTCCTTTTTAAAAAAAGCCTGTTACCTGCATTTCTGTTTGACTTTAATCTCTATGAGGGCAGTAAATGCATATTCTCATTCACTATTGTATCCCCAAGTCTAGTATGGTGCTGGCAAATAACAGGCATCAACAATATTTGTGAGATGTATTAATGCATGAGTGAAAGAATGAAGGGATGGTGGGGAGAAAGCTCCACTCAAAAGGACTCTCACTGGGCCAACTGTAGGTTTTAAAGCAGATGTGACTGACACGTTAAGATGTACAAGACTGAGAGGTTAAAAGAGATGAAAGTGACAGAAAAGCAATAGGACCAGAGTGACATGATTGGAAGGGACCACTCCCCAGGGAGGACAGGGGATTTCAACACGGGACACTGAGCTGCCTGGTGTGTGGTGCTATGGGGGCTGCAGGGAGCAGGGGAGAGCTTGTTTGGACTCCTTATCCTGCCTTGAGTTAGCTTGAGGCCTTGCACTGGTTTCTTAGCTGCTCTGAGACTCGGTTTTCTCATGTGAACGTGTGGACTGCAGCATTCCCATTCTTCAGGACGTGGAGCAGAAGAGCAATGAAGCAGCACGTGTCCCAGGCCTGGCAGGTGGCACATGCTCATTACATGCCTGTCCTGGGGATGTACCAGGTGCTGGGGAGGCAGTCACAACAATAGTGTTTCCCCTGTTCCTCAAATTCTTGTAATCTAGTTGGAGAAATAAGATCTAAAACACAAATGAAATAAATAGAGACATATAAGATTTCACGTAATTAGAAACCTTCATGAGCTGCATATGGGCTCCTAAAAGCTTGTAAAAATACATAAATAAACAAAAATTGGCTTTTTTTTATTTTATAAATAAAATAAAATTGGCTCAAGTGATAGGGAAGTTTCTTGGAAGTGTGAGACTTTATTTTACTTCCTCTTCATTGGAGAAAAAAATGAAGATACTGAGAAGCAATAATAAGACAAATACCAATAATCCTAGACTATTTCCCATCATAAAAAATAGCTAAGAAAAATGGCACACATCATTTTTCTTTTCCGTGTTGCCCTCAAGCCTTCTATCCTATGTTTTGTTTTCCCAAAGGTTAATTGAGGGATGGCAGTGATTAAAGTAACCTTCTGGGGCTGGCATGTTCTGTCATGAATTTAAGATGCCTGGCAGAGTGCAGGGGAGGGAAGTTAGGAAGAACGAGTCTTAGAGAGGTTTGCAGAGAAGAGAGAGGTTCTGCTTGTGAGGACTTGTGCACATGTTCTGACTGGAGGACCACAATGAAGGCCACTATCGGGTGAATCGTGCAAGAAGGCAGGCCTCGGAGGGGAGCAAATGTACATTTCTTGTAGACATAGGATGTTGGGTCTGGACGGAGGTTCAGAAATCACTGAGTTTTCTTCCCTCATTTGACCAATGAAGAACCTGGGACGCAAAGAAGGGGATGGAAGAGCTCACAGTGGCTGTTCAAATTGGATGCCCTCCTGGGTCTCCAGAACAGACTTTTTTGCTGCACTCTTGCTGTCTTCATGAAGGCCTGGAGGGAGGGCATGCAACTGATCTGCAGAGTTGGGGAGAGAAGAGGGGGTTTGGATGGATCCTCCAGGTACATCTCCTCTCAGCTTCAATTTACCTTCATCAAGGGCTCTGGGCAGGAGCCTTCCCCGCCTCCAGACCTGTCCCCTCTCCCCCTGCCAATCCTCCATCCTGTTTTCCCTATAAAGACCTGACCCTTCTCTCTTCACTCCCCCATGACCATTCCTGCCCTTTCTGACCTCTCCATCCTTGGGTACAGGACACTTTGACACGAACACATAAGAACGACCCATGTACCCTCACCTGACCCCCCTGGGCACCTGTGTCTGCTAGTCTGTGAGCTTCTGGAAGACATGGGCCCTGTCCTGGCCCATGTGGAGTTCCCACATCCAACACAGACCCTGACATAACAAATGCTTAATGAACATTATCTTCCGTAAAACAGCACGTTGTCCTCTATCACATTTTCTTTAATTAATTTTCTGACAGTCCCCACTACCCTCCACCCTCAGCTGGGCCTGAAATGTGCATTCTGTGAGAGAAGGAGTTTGTGCTGCTTTGTTTACTGTTCCATGCCTAGATCCTGGAACAGCGTCGGGTGCCGGTTGGCACTCCCCTCGTATGTCCACTGAATGAATGAAATGGATCATGCACCTGTCTCACAGCTCATAGTGCGTTGTATTTTCAACAGTCTCTTTATGGGTTTGGATTTTGTCTCCCTTGGTTGTATTATAAATTCCACTGGGCAAGGGATATGTGGGGCTCCCACAACGTCTAGCAAAATTGCCACATACACAGGAGAGGTTTCATAAATGTGAAGAATCAATTTATTTTTGTCATATCACTAAGATTTTGGTTTTTAAGCTCCTCAGAGATTTGTCATAACCATCCCTCACACCCATTTTACAGTGATGAAGAGTTGAGTAAGTTTCCCTAAGGTGACAATTTGTTTTTAAAATAATATACATCCCACAATATTTTGCTTGATAAAACTGGCTTCAGTTTTGGTACATTTATTCCTTTCAAGAGAAGAGCAGATTACTCATAGAAATATTCCATTTATTTATAAAAAATTATGTTCGTTTCCTATTTTAAGAAAACACATCAGTACTTAGAAAAACGTAAAATAAGGCCAGATTCTTCCAGTATAAAGCAAATAATCCCTGCTTCCCGGAGCACGTGGCCTCGCATGTGGAGTCCCTTGTTCTGTATCTATGCCTTGGGTGGCCGTCCTGAGCTTGAACCTCAAGAGAGGGGCCACAGAAGGGTGGGCACCTCGGAGCTTTCAGATGAAGGTGCAAGAAGTGCGATTTCAGTACGTGTGTCTTCCCCAAGGAACAGTGAGGTCGTCACCTCTGCCTTCAGCTTTTGTTGCCTAAAAGCCTCGCCACACCCCTCCAGGCCTCAGTTTCCTATAGGATGTGGGATCATGTTTGGAATGGATGATCTGCTCCAAGATTCTGGTCGACCTCTTCCCTCCACCCACCCAGGCTCTTCTCCCACCCAGAAAGGGGGATCCTTTGAAAAAGTGAATTTAATCTCTTTGTCCCTTCTGGGAACCCTCCTGTGGCTTCCCCTCACACTTAGAATGAAATCTAAAACCCCAGGCTGCCATGTTCCTTCACAAGCTGCCCAGTGCCCTGCTCACCCCACCTCTTACTGCTGGACCCTCACTACGGAGCTCCAGCCACAGGGGCACCCTGCCCTTCCTCCTACCCAGAGCCGGTTTTTTGGTTCAGGACTCTCCAATTGCTGTCCTTTTGACTGGAGACCTCTCAGTTGTCACATTCTCTCCCTCTACAGAGGGCCCAGATCAAAGGCCCTTCCTCAGGGAGGCCTTCACAACCACCCTGTCTATATTTATTGAAGCATTAGGCACAATATCCAAGATATAGAAACAACCTAAATATCCACTGATGGATAAATGGATAAGGAAAATGTGGTATGTACATGCAATGGAATATTATTCAGCCTTTAAAAAGAAGGAAATGCTGTCATATGCAATAACATGGATGAACCTGGAGGACATTACACTAAGTGAAGTAAGCCAGTCACAGAAGGACAAATACTGTATGAATCCACTTATATGAGGTATCTAAAATAGTCAAACTCATAGAAGCAGGGAGTGAAATGGTGGTTGCCAAGTTCTGCAGGGACGAAGAAATAGGGAGTTGTTGTTCAATAGGTATAAAATTTTAATTATGCAAGATGAATAATTTCTAGAGATCTGCTATATGTAGATGTGCTTATAGTTAACAATACAATATTATACACTTAAAAATTTGTTGAGAGGGTAGAGCTCATGCTAAGTGTCTTTACCTCAATAAAATAAAATAACAAACAACTCCATTGAAACCAGCCCCACATCTCTCTCTGCTCCCTGCTGGGTTTTGTGGTTCTTCAAGGCCCTTAGTGCTATCTGACAGCTTATTTTATATTTATGTATTTGCTTTTTGTCTCTCCTGCCAGAAGGCAGATCCAAGAGAGCAGGCAATTCAGTCACTGCTGTACGCTCAGGACAGTGCCTGGCCCAGAGCAGAGATGAGCTGTCGTTGAATGAGTGAACTTAGTCACTGGCCTGATGTCTCCTCCTAAGACTCCCTAACTTCTCCAGGAAAGAGAGCAAAATAGTCATAATCGTAAGAATAACAACAACAATGATAATAATATCAATAACAATGGCCATTGGTTAAGTACCCATGTGCTAGACAGGCTTCCGGACCCTCATGTATCTTATTTCTCAAGTGCAGCACGCATGGTAGGAGGATGGTGACATCTTTGTTTCATAAACATAGAAACAGGGGCTTAGAGTTGTGGAAGAACTTGCCCGAGTTTTTCGCCTGACTTCAAATCTAGGTCTGTCTTCTTCTAGAAACTTGCATTTTCTTCTATCTCTGGGCATGAAAATGACTTTAAATTTTCCTTTTTAGCACTAAGATTCTCTGATTTCTGGAAAGTTACTTGGAATTATCTGCCAAGAAATCAAATTCTGGTTTCCTGGCAACTCAAAGTCTCCTTCCTCCTGGGTCTTGCCCCATATTCCATTCAGAATAATTCAGCCAAAGAGACTGTGTCACTGGCTAATGGTGTGACCCTGTTAAAGCCACTTCAGAAGTTCCTAGGTCAACTTCTTGTCCTATATATGAATGCCATGCCCCAGCTTCCGTATTTTAGAAGTGGAATCAGTTACATTAACACCAAGAGCTCCTTCCCTCTGCAGAGTCCCTTCCTAAGACTCCTGGGCATCCCCGGGGTGATGTCACCACCCATGCCCATGAGCCTTCCTGTCTGCCCTCATCATCTGAGTTGGAAGAATCTCAAGTCATGTACCTTCATTTCCAAGTGAGGACAGTGAGCTTCAGAGGTTCATTTGTTCTGTCTCAGAGCTAGTAAAAGGCTGAACTATTCCCTGATTTTGAAATCACTTAAATGGTGTGCAGTGATCAAAGATGACCAGAAGTAACATCAATAATACAACAGCAATTATACTTCTAGGAATGTATGATTCATGGGCAAAGATATATTCCCCAAATTTTCAACTCAGCATTGTTTATAAAAGTGAAAAATTGGCAATAGTCAAAATGTCCAATACTAGGGGATCGGTTAAGCAAATGATGGAAAGTTGTCCAAATGGTGGTACAGGGTTATGTTCATTACTACATAGAGATGTCTATGCTATATTGTTAAATGGGGAAAACATACAGCAGATGCGTAAAGCAGGGCCCCTCATTTCTCTTTCCAAAAATCTTTATTGAAGAGATTCTTGTGTAGCTATCTTGACATTTTCTATTCATTCAAAAACGTTTTGTCTGGTACAGACCTAGAGACATCCTATTTTATAAAATAAGAACATACTCTTTACACATCTGATTCTGTAGCTTGATTTTTTTCCACATAACAGTATATCCTGAGCACTTGCCAAAGTCAGTTCATTTAGGTCTACCTCATTCTGTTAATGATCACCTTGCATTCCATATGTTTGTGCTTTCATTCCACCAATATTAGATGCCCATCGCATGCCAGAGACCGTGCTAGGTAGAGCTTCATGAAACCTGGCGTATGGAAGGACTGCCATTTCCTTCATGATTGCTCAACTGATAGATGGTTATTTCCATTTATTTTTTCAGTGACAACATGTTGCAATAAACATCTTTGTATATCACATTCTGTTCTATATTTGTATTTGTATATGTGTCTGTGGTGGGGGGGCAGGGTGCTCCTAGAAGTGGTCCCAGGTGGCCAAAGGGAATGCACAATCTAAATTTTGACACATTTTTATTGGACATCTCAAATATTAGAGCCTAACAAAGAAATATGGACTTTATCCTGCACAGGTCAAAAGCCCACAGTGGGCTTTGGAGACAGGAGGCTGATTATACACTAGTGTGTTATAAAGGGAGGGAAAGTGAGGGAGCTATATGTATGGAGCATCTGCCATCTGCTCGGCAGTTTCACAGGTGGTTAGATACAGCCCACAAGTCAGCTTGGTCATCGCTCGGAGGACATGTGATATGTGCTGCATCAGTGTGCTTGATGTGAAAGAATGTGTGAATTTATGGAAGGTACTATTATCCCCATTATATAGATGAGAAAATTGAAGCTTGGAGAAGTATAATATTCACTCAATAACCCACTGCCAGGGAGTGCTTGCTGCTGCCCGGAGGTCAATCTGTGTCCCCGTGTGGGCAGTTCAGAAGGTAGGAGAGATGGGCCAGGAGGCCAATAAGGATGGATGGCTCACAGAGTTGCCATCCTGTGATGGACGCCTGTGGAGTAAGAGCTAGAATCGCAGGACAGAGAAATAATAAGTGTATGAACTTTCCAGAGACAGTCCTGGCTACACGGAGTGGCATTATCTGTCCCTGTTGTTCAAGAAAAACAAATCCACCTTCCTAAATTACATGCCTCTGTCTGTATTATAGGGATTACACATCCTCCCCCATCTGCTCGGCAAGCATCCATTGTCCTGGCCCTCTGGCTCAGCAGTATCAATTATGTTGACAAACTGCCTGTGCTCACATGCCCAGCTGGCTTTGCATTCACCCACCTTTGCTGAGAGTGGAAGTGGTGCCTGTCAAATGATTACAGAGTGAAAGCAAGCTGGGGTGGGAGGTTGCACACCCTGGACTAGCCCAGACCTCAGACTACCTGGACAAAGAAGGGGTTGGAAGGGGCCCAGCTCTGTTTCCAAGAGTTGAGACGGGGGCCCCATCTGTAGTCTCAGGGAGAGGCCTTGGAGTCAGAACATCATCCCCTGAAAGGATGCAGGGCAGAGAGGTGAGAGACTTCACTTGGAGTCCCTGTTCTGACACTTGCTTGGCTACATAACCTTGGACAGCACACCCATCATCATCTCTGGCCCTATATTACAGCACCCGTAACATGGGTTCAAGGACATAGTGCAGGAGAACCACAATGTAGTTTCCTAAAGTAAATGAAATCTCTTATGTGAAATTAGCCACAGGTTCTGACCCTTAGTAGGTGCTCAGAAAAGTTAGTCGTGGCCCTCTTAGAAAGCCATGCAGTCTTAGAAGAGTGGTCGGTGCGTGGGGTGCGTGCAGCACTGAGGGTGGACCAGAAGATGCATATGGGGATGGAGGGAAAATAAAGACACAGGTGCAAAGACGACCCGATGAGTGATTGGTGTCCACTCTTGGCCCAGCCCTGCCCTCAGACAGGGCACCTGCAACTCTTGCGCTCTCTGGGGTTGGAGTTAGGTGTGCACTAGGAAACTGCCTGCCTCGTGACGGTTCAGACTTTCTCCGTGTGTGCTCATTCAGCTGCATATAGTGTAAGTTTTGCTATCTTTTCTTTGCTTTATTGTGACATTTCTGACCACTAAAAAAATACTGCTTCTCTTTAACTTCGCTTTTACATGACCCTGTATTTTCTGTGATCAAATTCTTGGGGCCTCTAATTGTCTCCATATGGTAGATTTTTAATTGCATTTGACTTTATGTTTACTTTTTTAAGGATTTTTTTTAGAGCAGTCTTAGGTTCATAGCAAAATTCCACTAAAGATACAGAGATTTCCATATATCTCCTGTCCCACATATACACAGCCTCCCCCAATATCAACATCTTGCACCAGAATGGTACATTTGTTACAATTGATAGACCTACATGGACACATCAGCATGGCCCGAAGTCCATAGTTTATGTTAGGGTTCACTCTTGGTGTTGTACATTCTACAGGTTTAGACCCATGTATAAGGACATGTATCCACCATTATAGTCTCATACAGAGTATTTTCACTGTCCTAAAACTCCTCTGTTCTCTGCCTGTTCATTCCTCTCCCTCACTCCAACCAACCCCTGGCAACCGCTGATCTTTTTATCATCTCCATAGTTTTGTCTTTTTCAGAATGTCATATAGTTGGGATCACACAGTATGCAACATTTTCAGATTGACTTCTTTCACTTAGTAATATGCACTTAAGTTTCCTCCATGTCTTTTCATGGCTTGATCTCTCATTTCTTTTTAGTGCTGAATAATATACCATTGTCTGGATGCACCACCGTTTATTTATCCATTCACCTCCTGAAGGACATCTTGGTTGCTTCCAAGTTTTGGCAATTATGAATAAAGCTGTCATAAACACTCGTGTGCAGGTTTTTGTGTGGACATAGGTTTTCAACTCCTTTGGGTAAATACCAAGGAATGTGATTGCTGGATTGTATGGTAAGAGTATGTTTAGTTTTGTAAGAAACCACCAAATTGTCTTCAAAGTGGCTCCGCCAGTTTGCATTCCCACCAGCAATGAATGAGAGTTCCTGTTGCTCCACATCTTTGCCAGCATTTGGTGTTGTCAATATTCTGGATTTTGGCCACTGTAACAGGTGTATAGTGGTATCTCATTGTTGTTTTAATTTGTGTTTCCCTGATGACATATGATGTAGGACATCTTCTCATATGCTTACTTGCTATCTGTATATCTTTTTTGGTGAGGTGTCTGTTAAGGTCTTTGGCCCATTTTTTTAATTTGGTTGTTCATCTTCTTATTTTAGAGTTTTGAGAGTTCTTTGTATATTTTGGATAACAGTCCTTTATCAGATGAGTATTTTGCAAATATTTCCTCCCACTCTGGCTTGTCTTATTATTCTCTTGACATTGTCTTTTGCAGAGCAGAAGTTTTTAATTTTAATAAAGTCTAGCCCGTCAATTCTTTCATGGATTGTGTCTTTGACCTTGTATCTAAAATGGCATTGCCATACCTAAATCATCTAGGTTTACTCTTAAGTTATTTTCTAGAGTTTTATAGTTTTACAGTTTACATTTAGGTGTATAATCTATTTTGAATTAATTTTTGTGAAAGATGTAAGGTCTGTGTCTAGATTCATTTTCTTGAATGTGGCTGTCTAGTTGTTCCAATGCCATTTGCTGAAAAGATTATCTATTATATTGCCTTTGTTCCTTTGTCAAGATCAGTTGACTCTATCTTTGGGGTTCTACTTATGGGTTCTCTATTCTGTTCCACTGATCTATTCATCTGTTCTTTCACCAATACCACACTGACTTGATCACTGTAGCTTTCAAGTAAGTCTCGAAGATGGGTAGCATCAGTCTCCCACCTTTGTTCTTTTCCTTTAGTAATAATTGGCTTTTCTGGGTCTTTTGCCTCTCCATGTAAACTTTAGATCTGCTTATTTTTATAACAACTTCAAAATTTTTATTTATGAGTATGTCTTGTGATACTCAAAACATGTTAGTAATCAGAGACATACCCACACATACTTTATAAAATAAAATACATCAATGAGATATGTGCTCTGCATTTTTTTCACAATTGGGGTGCCTTTTGGAAAATATTGTCCAGGAACATCAGAGCTAGAAATAGCCTTACCAACTTTAGGCAACTCGCTTTCCAATTTTCATGGGTCTCAGACTTGGTTGAGATACTCCAGAGATTCTGGCTCAGAGGGTGCGGTAGAGCCCAGTCGTCTGCTCCTTTACAAAGTTCCTGAGTGATTCTGCTGCGTTAGACTTTGGAGGAAACATGCACCAGTTGATCCTTTGCCTTAATAGATGCAGAAGCTGATGCTGGAAATGGAAGTGGCCTGTCTGAGGTCACACAACTAGGAAGCAGCAGCTGACACTGGAACCAGGGCTTGGGCTCTGGGTTTGCAAAGAGGAGGTCCAGGGCCCTCCTCCCTTCTCTCAGCTCTGTGGCCCTGGAACATCCTTCATGCTGCCTCTCCATCCTCCCTTCCTGCCATTTGCCCTCTGGAGATTATTCTTTACTTACACCATTAGTGACTCATAGAGGGTCAAATGGCTTGTCGTCCTGGATAACTATTGTTTTTGTAGAAGAGGCTTTCTGAGGACCAAAGATCTAACCGTAAGGAATTAACTCCTCACTTCTGACCCTCTTTTGAGCTTCATTGATATTTGTCTGTTCATCTCTTTTATTGGTGGTTACAGAATTCTTCTGTCTTTAGAATCACCTGGGAGAATTTAAAGAAGTTCAAAGCCTCCAGCTCCCACAATACCAATGTAAAAGGTCAAATTCACTTAATCCTCACAACAACCCTGAGAATTAGGAGAAATTGGAGGCTCTGAGAGGTTAAGCCACTGACCCAAGTTTCCACAGCTGGAGAGTGGTAGGTCTTAAATTTGAGCCTAGAGCTCAGTTCTTTTACATACTGGGAGGGTGGCACACACATTGAGAAAAATGTTTCACTAAAATTTTAAAAAAGTGGCTGCAAGACACATGTTAGACATGAGGCCCAATGATAGCACTGGACCAGCCAGTGAGACTGAGTCCCAGCATGAGGGTCAGCATCAGGGCTAGTTTGGCACTGGAATCTCTCCTGTCTCAAGTTAGGAGCAGACTGAGGGTCTGGGCTGAGCTGAGGCTGCACATGGAGATGGGGTCGAGAGGAAGGGAGAGCTGCAGGGGCTGGAGCCAGGCTGGCTGGGCATGACGGTGGTGACCCTTTCTTCCTGTCCTGACCCAACCAAGAGCAGGAGGCTGGTGAGATGGGAAAATGGAAGGAGGAAGGAGAGGAGGTGAATTTTAAGGAGTGATCTAGCAGATTTGGTTAAGGGCAGGACAAATAAGATGCTTCCAATCTGGGAGAAAACGTGCTATTAGGATAGATCTTTCTAAAGAAAGATCAGCTACACTGCTCCCTAACCCAGGCCATTCAGAGCATTGCCCAGGCCTGCTGCCCACCCAGCCCCCACCTGCCCGCCCCCAAAGCCCAGCCTAGGCGTGCTTTCTGTACCCACAGCTCCATCCTCTCCCCAACATAAGCACCTTTCTTTTCCACTGATTCAAGATGCACTGAACAGGCCAACCTTGGAAATGATCTTCAGATTCAAAGCCAGCAGGATGAGGCCAAAGCTGGAGAGGAGGAGCCGTGGGAAAGCGGAGGCCTCGCGAGCCAGAGGGTGGACACCATGTTCCATGCTCAAGACAAGACATGCCCTGCCCTTTTCTTCATACTTAAAGGAGCCCTTCATTCTCTGGGTACAATACAGTGAATAAGGCCGGGATTCCAGGCCGGTGGGACATTCATGCATTGTGTCGGCCGTAATGAGGGGTTTTCAGTGGGCCACGGGCCTCACAGCATGGAGTTCATATGGCTAAAGACACTTTGTTGAGGAGGGGGCAGGGGTTTCTGGGATTCTTTCAGAAAACAGTTAGACAGCCTCTGCCCTCAGAACAGGCCCTTAGAGAATGCCGGCCTGGCTGGGATCCTGGGCCCATGGCAGCTTCTGAGAAAAGCCCCCGCCCTAGGCAGCTTGTGAGCTCTGCAGAGCCAGGGGCCCGACCCAGGTGCGGCCAGGTGCCAGGGCTGGAGACGAGTCTGGAGACCTGAGCAACATTCCCTCTCTCACACCAACTCGCTGCTCTGGCCTCGGTTTCCACATCTGTAAAATGAGAGTTAGAATCGAATCCTCCCAATTCCCTTTCAACTTTAAAATACTCTCTTCAGGATTGACTACATAACACGCAGACTCTAGTGCAAAATGAAAATTCAGTGTGCCTCATTCAGAAAGCAGAAAAAACATGCTGTCAAAGGTACTGAAATTTAAAGTCTTTTCCTTTCCCCCATGATCTCTCTCTCGAGTTATCATTGTGGTTTTTATTTGCTATTTAATGCCATTCTAAGTAAAGAAAAATAAAATTTTACGTTGCCATCAGGAATCTTACCAGCCGTCTTTATATTATGCAATGCCGGTGTTAAATGCAAATGTAAGAACATTATTCATGTGTGTGGAATTACCAAAATGATATGATGTGTATTTTGTAGCTTGGTACACGCATATGTATTTTGATCTTACCAGACAATGGAAACGCTGCACAGAAGTAACTCAGCTGTTGTTATTTCACGTATTGATTTGGGCATATTTTACAACACTCTCTACCTCCCACTTACTGATGAGTAAAGAAGAACTGAGAGGAAAAGGAACTATGGTTTGCTCTATCTATTCTTTGTCTTCTGTTGCATCGTTTTTGGCATAAGTGGTTGATTCAAGCAGGGAAGTCACAGGAGTAAGAAAGGATGGGACAGGTTCTTTGGTTGTTCATGTGTTTTGGAAGGCCATTGCCTTCCTTTGTGTTTGAAGCAAGTTGTGTCTCCCCATACCCAGTCCTAGATGGAGCACACCTGTGCTCCTCGTGAGTCTCGCTGAGCTCCAAGAGCTCATGGACCCACTGCAATGCCCCGCCATGCTTCTGGGGCATTGCAGAGAAATGTGCAAATGGAACAGCAGGGAGGGAGTTGCATATTGTGCACGTCTTCTGTTCACACACATACTCCATTGTCCCACAGACTTCACTTAGAAAATGTAAATTCAAAGATAAAATTGTTAAGAATTTCAAGATGGTGACAGCAGAGCCAAACCAAGTATGAGGCTGTATTAGTCAGGGTTCTCCAGAGAAATGGAACCAGTAAGATAATCTATCTATCTATCTATCTATCTATCTATATCTATCTATCATCTATCTATCTATCTATCTATCTATCTATCTATCTATCTATCTATCTATCGAGGTCCTGGCTCGCAAGTTATGGAGGCTGAGAAGTCTCAGAATCTGCTGTCTGGAGCTGGAGACCAACCCAAGAAAACCGGTGGTGTGGTTCATGCCAAGAGCAGGAGGAGACCGATGCTCCAGCACAAAGAGTCAGGCAGAGAGAAAGAATTCTCCCTCCTCCACCTTTTTGTTCTATCAGGCCCTCAATGGATTGGACAATGCTAATCCACGTTGGAGAGGGCAATCTTAGTCCACTGATTCAAATACTAATCTCTTCTAGAGACACCCTCCCAGAGATACCCAGAATAATGTTCAACCAGATATCTGGGCATCTCATGGCCCAGTCAGGTTGATACATAAAATTAGCCATCACACAGGCCCTTCTGAGCATGGGGCCCTGTGTGACTGCAAGGTCCCCTACCCATGAAGCCAGCCCTGCCTTCTGCTTCCAGTCACCTCCACTTCTCTGAAGACTTTATCTAGTTCTGCTTATACTAGAACCTTCCACACAGGCTGATAAAGCAAGGACACGCACATCTATCTTCTGCTGGATGACCTTAGGCAAGGGGCTTGCACACTCTGAGCCTCATCTTCTTTCTCATCCTCACAATGGAGATACTGATGTTACTTCATGGGACCATTGTGAGAATTACATTCACAAGTGACTGGAACTATCTGACCCTCAGTTTCCTCATCTGGAAAACATTCAATGTTGTTATAAGGATTAAATTAAATTAAATGATACATGTAAAATATATGGCATATACTGCAGCCCTCATTTTAATAATTTTCATAAATAAGAGCATGTCCCCAGTGGTTGAGGAACAACAGAGGACCCATGGGCTAGAGGGATGCTTGGAGTCAGGCAGGGCAGAGGTGTGGTTCCAAATACTTGGTTTGGAGCAGGATCAGAGAGCCTTTGGAATTCAAGGAGACCACCCAGCTTTCAGGATCCCATGGCTGACCTTCAGTCTTAGACAGGAGCTGAAGTGCTGAACAGGAAACCAAGGCAGAAATGAAGCTTCTCAATGAGATGGAGGCTGTGGACCATGGATTTGGGGTGCAGATGCCCAAGGCTCCCCCCACCCCCACCACAGAAAGCATCCAGATGCTCAGCAGGAGGGGTAGTTGGTTTCCAGACCCCTTCCTGGTGAGAGTGTTTCTCTCCTCACCCCTTGTCCTGGTCAGGATTGGCTTAGAAGAACACTTCTCAAGTGTCTTCTATGAGATGTAAATACTTGTTTCATGAAAAAATAAGGAAGAGGAGGAGGAGAAGGAAGGAGAGGAAGGGGAAAAGGAAGAAGAAGAAAAACAGTAACAACAACAACATGATGATTTGGGAAATACCAAGTTAAATTTCAACCTATTCTTTATATGGGAACCCAAGCACCATTAATAGACCCCGAGCATTGTGAATCTTAGGCAGCATTACCCAAACTGATTTGCACAAGGACCATTTTCCATAAGACACTTTGCAGAGCACAGTTAGGTGATTCTGACCCCACAGAGATCTGGTGTGCAGATGGGGATGTCTGTGCCTGCCAGGCAGAGGAGAAGGGGTGGCTGGGAGATCCTCCTTAATGCTGCTTGGAGGGACCCAGAGCTTTGAAACCATGAGAAAAAAGGCGGGGTGTTAAGAGATGTGCATGCAGCTGTTCCGGGAAGGACGCTGTCATGGGCACCACGTCTGATTGCTGTGGTGTTGCGGGTGGTCATTAACCTTCCATGGAAGCCACGCAGGCGGGGACAAACAACACAAGAGCCATTAGGGCATTTCAGCAGGGCCACATTTAGTTCCCACACCAGCCTGATGGAATTCAGACTGTCCCCCCGCCCAAGCCCAAGCACATGTCACCCCTCAGTCCTCCAGGCTCCTCCCCTGAGACCGAGCTCTGCTTCTCCAGAAGCCTGATGCCTTCTCCTCCCAAAGCACAATCAGTGTGTCCCACACCATCCCACAGCCATTCTCCCCAAATCGCTCCTTGTTCTTTGGGATAGGGATGTAACTAACTGGCCCACTGGAAACTTCTTTGGAAGGTACTGTTATTGATAAAAGGAATCCAAGAGTTGTGTATGAGGAAAGTGATGTAGGTCATTTTGCAGCACAGTTCTTCGCCCTTTGCCTCCTTAAGAAGTTCTGCCTTCTCTCCTCCATTGGATCCCAGGGAACTGCTCAGTGGATGAGCACTCAGTGCTCCAAGTTCAAGTCCAGAACTTGCAGGTGATTTAGTAAGAGTGCCTCCCCTCTCTGAGCCTCAGATTCTGTACGTAGAAAACGAAAGTGCTGGAAGTTGGCACTTCCTTCATGTAAATAAGGAGCTAATATGGAAAAATGTTGAGCTGGGTCCTTTTGCTTGGTCCCCAAGGGAGAGAACCTGAACCCGTGAATGGGGACCTATAAGGAGACAGCTCAGAAGAAGAAAGCATTTTCTAATCACAACGGACAGGGAAGAGTGTGAACAAGGGATCAAGCTTAGGTTCAAATCCTGGGTCTGGAGTCTGATGACTCTTTATCTGAATTCTAGCATCTCCAGTTCCTTAGCTGTATGACTGAGGGCAACGTATTCAACAACTGTGAGCCTCAGGTCCTGTCTGTAAAATGTAGACTACAATCAATTAATGTGTAAGTCACCCATCCATTTGTCCATCATCATTAGCCCAGAGCGTTTGTTCTGCTGCAGACTGTGGCACCACGTTACAAGAGTAGCATCCCATAGGGAAGGGTTAAAGCTGTTGAAAGTTGAGCATCTGGTACAGCATGATAGGTGCCCAGCAAAAGCTGACTTTTGTTTGTATTACTTTTCAAGTGATGGAGCTGCCTCTGGATATAGTGAGCTGCCCAGAGAAAGCCGGATGAGCACTGAGAAGGGATGTGAAGGCAGTGACTCCAGCATTAAGCAGGGGTCTGTTCCTGCTTATGGGCCTCTCTTGGGCCAAGCAGGGATGGAGGCCAATCTGGGGCTGTGAACCTGGTCTGGCCTCCAGAGTGGGGCTCTTCTCATGGACTCACATGAGAAGCCAAGCCCGTGCAAAGGGGACAGATGGACTGAGAGAGGGGGCAGCAGGCGAAAGATCCATCTAAGAGAGCTGCAAAGTGAGCATATGGAGGATGAGGGGCCAATGCCCCAGTCGCTTCTGCCAGGGCTGATTCCCAACAAGAGTGGGCCCTCTGGTGGGCTGCGGGGGTAATGATCCCTGCCCAGGGCTATAGCTCTTTTCGGAGACAGCCTCGTCCTGACTGGCTGGGACTCAAAGCCCATGCATTATTAGGAATAGAGGGGAAGGTACATTTGACCAGAATGCATTGTGTAGAGGGGGAGGTTAACTTGCTATTTTGAAGACCCAAACATACTCCCATCCCAAAACCTTGGAGTAGACTCTTCCCAAAAATCCACCCTCCGCTCGTGGGCCACCTCACCCATCTCTGCTGCTCTTGCACACGTCCTACTTTCTCACACTCTGGGCTCTGAGTTCTGACGCTAAAAAGTGAGTCAAGTACGGGCTCAGGCTTCATACTGATCCCAGGGCAGCAGAGCTGGTCAACGGCCCATGACTGACTCAATCGTTCTTGCATAAGCATGTAGCATAATATTCCTGATGATGGACACATTGTTTTAATAAGATGAGGCGAGAGGTGAATCGACACCCTTAGCAGTTGGCAGTTACTTTCTTTCTGAGCATTCCCACCACGACCTGGTTTTTGTGGCACTCAGGATTCTGAGTGCCTTCTTGCACCTGCTCCCTTTGGGACAATTTCTGATTGTGGTCTCTGCTAAGGGGGAAGTACTCATCATAACCACCACCCCAACCACAGATGATTGGCCAGGATGGACACCTGGATGAGTGTGGCCACTTCCAGCCGCGGCGACCTATAGTTCATGCTGCTGACATTATAGATAGCCAGCCAACTAGGTTCTCTCTCTCGGGAACTGAGCGAGGTCTTAGCAGTGGGCTCCGGGTACCACCACTGAAGCTTCATGTGGAGAGAGGGGGCTACACATGAGGCCAAAAGGCAGGGAAATGGACTTTGTTATATTTCTGGCTGTTGGTTAACTGTATGTGTCAACTTGGCTGGGACACAGTGCCCAGAGATGCAGTCAAATGTTATTCTGGATGTTTCTGTGAGGGTATTTTTGGATTAGACTTATGTTTAAATTGGTGGAATTTGAGTAAAGCAGACTGCCCTCCATAATGTGGGCTAGCCTCATCCAATCAGTTGAAGGGCTGAATAGAACAAAAGACTGACCTCCCCCAAGCAAGGGGGCACTCTATCAGTAGACAGTCTGTGGACTTGAACTGCAGCGTCAGCTCATCCTGGGTCTCCAGCCTGCCAGCCCACATTGCAGGTTTTGGACTTGCCACTCTCCATAATCGCATGAGCCAATTCTTTAAAATAAATCTCTCTCTCTCGCTCTTTCTCTCTCTCTCTCTCTCTCTCTTTCTCTCTCTTTCCATATATATATACTCACATACATACACATCCTGTTGGTTCTGTTTCTCTGGAGAACCTGACTAGTCACTGGATGATTATGTCTCTTCTATCTCTTTATCACCAAAATTTGAGAAAATGGTATTCCTTCTTCTCCTTTCCCTCCCTCCATAATATCTATTAGTAATATACTTCATTCCACAAATCATTACTTTGCTGATTGTAACATCAGTTTTGGGTTTTACAGGATGATTCAGCCAACAATGATTACATTTAGTTGGTTGTGTTAGTCAGGACGTGGTTACTGCTCTCATCACTTCTTGATCAAGAGTATTATTTAAGGCGGATGGGAGAGCTGTGTTGGGGGCTCAGGCCAACAGTGGTGGGACGTTTTCTCTACACGTGGCGTGGAGAGTCTTGGTTCTTCCTCCTTACCCACAACGGTCTGAGTTTTCAACAATATATTTGCAAGGTTTTGTGTTTAATGGTGTTTCCTCCCACTTCTATAACCACCAGTATGATGATTTGTGGGTGTGCACACACGTGTGTGTATATATATGCATGTATGTGCAAGTATTTATGTGATGTGGGTGTATTCATTTGTCTAGAGATAAAATTAAAGCCTAATTCCATACTCATGCATGAGCCCACCAATCTGGTGACTATTTGCTGCCTGAATGCCTCAATTTTGAATCTCAAGCAACCTCAGGCTAACTAGGATTAGGGCTGCATTTACCTTTTCACTCCCAGCTCCTAACACAGGGACTGGGCACAGAGGGGCCATGAGGAATAATTCATTCAACAAGTATTTATTGAGCACCTCTTATCTGTCAGAAGGGTTCTAATTGGACTCACCCTTTAGATGATGGAAGTCAATGACGAGTAAATAAATGCTACACTACCATCTTGATGGGATTTTCCTCAGCAGCAAATAAGAAACTTGCTGAGTGCCCTTGGGCAGGTCGTTCTTGTCCACGAACTCCCATTTTCTCATCATTAGAAGGAGGGTAACTTTTCCTGCATCACATCAGTTTTGAGAAACATGAACTAACGTGACAAGCTCCATGAAAGCTGAGTCCTGAAGAAGGAGTGGGTCAGGTGATGATGCGGGGAGGATGTTTTAGAGAGAAAGTCATGTGACAGGTGCTGATGATGAATGGGGTGATGATGGTGATGTTGGTGATGAAGATGAGACGGTGATGAGGGCACTATGTAGGGTGCTTTAGGACCATATGAGCCTCATGTGTCTATGGCTCCATCAGGAATCACCGGGTTCACTTCTGCTGCTGTGAATGGCCCTTCAACTTCTGATTCTTGGCCTGCCCACACATGCCAGGGTGGACCCCTCCTCCCCAGACACTGGAGCAACCTAGGGGAGGCATTTCCCAGCTCACATGATGGTCTATATCTTTGTCTCTAGATCCTTGATGTCTGTGTCCCAAAATAGGGGGGCTGGTGGTGGTCAGGGAAAGGCACTTCTGGGATCCTTGAAGCAGGATGAGAGCAGAGTGTTCCTTGGTCCTTGAGATTCAACACATGGCTCAACATCTCAACCCTTGGATTCAGAAGTCAGCCTTCCTAGTGTCCCTGAAGGACTCTGCAAGGAAAATAAAGGAGCAACTGAGACAATTTCCCAGTCTCTCTGCAGACAACATGAAGGAATGAGAAGAGGATGCATCTTGGAGACACACAGGCTGACAGTCCTGAATCCAAACCCTAGGTTTTCCCCTTAACACTGGCTGGATTGGGGTAAGATCCTGACCTTCCCCAGCTCCCCTTTTCTGTTTGTGGGCTCATACATTCCAGAGGATCTGAGGCCAAACCCCAGTGCCACAGACATCCATCCTCTGAAGGTGCAGTTAACCTCCTGCAGGAGGAATAACTCCACATCCTGTTTGCCCGGTGCACTAACACACGATGTAAAAACCGTGACGAACACCCAACCATGTCCCACCTGCCCTCCTCCCTTCCCTGCTTCCTGACTTTCCCCTCAGTTTTAATTTGACCATCATTTCATTCCAGTTACATTTAATGCTTTCCACAGCGGCAGCTGGGAGAGAAGGTCAAACAAAATGACTTCAGCCCTGACCAAGAACAGTTCTTGACCATGAAGTTCAGGATGGTCTCCAAGGATGAGGACACTGTGCAATGAATTAGGCAGGTGGATTACGGCAGGAGTACTAGTCTCTTCCTTTACACCTGTATAGACACGGGATGCTGTATATACAGTTTCCACTGAGCAGAAAGATCCAGGGCTTTTTGGCGTCTAAATAAGACTGATATTTAATATGTAGATATGTGTGTATAATTTTAATATATATCTAGATTACATAATATGTTTTTAGACATAAAAATAAATGATTGTAGAATTAGTATAATAAACATACCTGTGTTTATGTGTATGTGTATCCACACAAGACACATATATGTGTGTTCATGTGTATATTCACATTCAAAGATGCACACATATATTTGTGCATATATCTATATATTCAACAATTTTGACATGTGACTGACATATATCAACATGTATACACATAAATGCAATCTATCACATTAGTACCTCGCCTCTCTGTCTCCCTCTCTCTCTCTCCTAAGATACAATTGAAAGAGCAATGAATGTAGAATCAAAAGACCAGACGTACAAACTTGGACTTCTTCATCTACCTCTTTGACCTTCAGGCAAGTCAATTAAACTCTCTTAGGTTCAATTTGCTCCCCTGTAACAGCGGGAAATTAAGCCTTTCCTAGCAGCAGTTTGGTGAATATTAGAGAATATTAGAGACTGGACTAACTCCTCAAACAGAGCGGGCATTGGATAATTCCATCATTCAGTATTCATTGAGTCCCAACTATGAGTCTACCAGGCCCTCTCTGGGCTCCAGATGCAGAGATTAAAAAGAGGGTGTCTCAGTCCTCAAGGGGCTCACATTCTTAGGGAAACAATGCAGCATGACGTGTGCTGGGACTGGGGCAGGGGCAGGGGCTGTGGGATCTCACAGGAGGGTGACAGATACATGGATGTCAGGGAGGATTTCAGAGAAGAGAGAGAAAATGATATCCATCATGCAGAATGGGCAGAATTTTGTTCCAAGAGCCAGGAGAGTGACCCAGACTGGATGCGCATGCTAAGAGGCGCACAGGAGGGCGTGAGAGTGCCTGCTTTCGGAATGACCAGGAATTTGGGCACGGTGGGAATATTTATTGCCCCAAATATTCTGAATCATTGTCTTATAGACTAAAGATAGGATTCTAGTTTCCAGGCCTAGCTTTTCTGCAAATTTACTTGCTATATTTCATTGGGGGGAACAAAAGAAAAAACAACCAGTACCACCCTCTCTAGGCCTTGGTCTTCCTCCTCTTTAAAATGAATAGGTTGGCTAAAACCAGCTTCAAGGCCTACTTAGTCCATGAAACCTTGCAGCTACAAATTTAATAATGTCACATGAGGAGCCTCTGACTTGGGGCCTGGATTCCTGACAATGCCCTTTAAATGTCACTTCTTCAAGATCTCCTTCATCATTATTTTAATAGTTCTCTTCCTCTTTTGCTCAATAAAAAACGGGCATTAATTCTGACTTCAAACCCTCAAGATAACCAGTTTATTAAGCCAAGGTGGGAAGATGATTCAGGAGTGTATGTAAATGTGGAGCTCTGACATCCCTTGATAACTTTATATTGCACTAAACCCTTAGTGATGTGGCTTCAGAGTGCACTCAACGCCTACTATGTGCTGTGTGCTATTCTAGGCACCAGGGACACATAGACGAAGAGACAAGGCCCCTGCCTGTCATCAAAGAGCTCACCATACAGAATAGACAGAAAAGAAAACTAATCATAAAGATGTAGAATGTCAAGAGATTGCTTAAAAGAAGAATCAGATGATATAAAAATGCACTGCAGACACCATTTATCCAGGCTGGGAGTACATATAAAGCTTCATTGAGACCAAGCTGAATCTCTAAGTGATAAGGTTAGGGTTGAAGAGGTAGGTACAAGGATCCATTAGACAGAGGGAACAGTATGTGCCAGGGTCTGCAGCAACCCATAATGGCAGTGACAACTCATGCTGATTTGGTGATTTCTGTGCCACACCATGGCAGAACGGGAGAGCAGAGACAAATCCCCTTGAGTCACATTGAGCCTTCATAGAGTGCACTGCAGAGAGCCTCTGAAGGTTGAGGGTAGGACAGAAGACCTTCAAAGACAGAAGACAAGGAAAGAGAGCTGAGAGAAACACTCTGAAGGATTTCAAGCCTTTGCTGAGTGCACTAACTGCAGTGCCCTGTGAAGGCTGTAGTCAGGGCAGCAATGCAGAGGGAGATCCCCTGAGGTATGGAAATCCAGGGACAGAACCAGAGGAAGAAAATACTCCCCCCCCCAGAGACCCCAAAAGCTGATTTCTGAGTTGAGAGAGAGAGAGAGACTGACCACAGTCAAAAAGCTGGCAGTTAGACTATAAAGTATGAAGAGATCTCTAGAGTTTTTTCAGTGTTCAGGTGCCAAAGAAATGCGTTCTTACCTCTTTTAAAATAATTGAACCCGACTGTGCACAAAAGCTAAGTGAAAGGGAAAAAATTCCCAGGTTAACTACAGATTAAATTGACTCAGCACCCCCTCCTCCCATGCTAGTAGCCTGTCAGGCAGAGTATGTCACTATCTGGAGGTAAATGCTATTTAGCTCTGTCTCTACTATTCATTGACACACAATGTTTGATGTAGAATCAAAAATTATAAGACACACAAAGAAGCAAGAAACTGACTCATGGTCAAGAGAAGAAACAATCAATAGAAACAGAACCACAGACAGTCCAGGTGTTAGGCTTTTAAAATTATAAGACAGAGACTGTAAAATATACATCAAAGGACTGAAAATGGTATAACATGAGTGAACAGTTGGCGAATTTTTGTGGAGAGATAGAAACTATAAAAAAGACCTAAACAGAAATACTAGAAATGAAAAATATGATATTTCAGGAGGGCTTAGCAACAGAGCAGAGGACAGGAACAGTGAACTTGAACAGAGGTGAATTATAAATATCAAACTTAAACATGCAGAGATAAAAAAGAGTCAGTTGGGAAGAAAGGCACACAGCACCTGACAGACAGAAAACAATATTAAGCAGTCAACCACGTGTGTAACTGGAGTAGCAAAAGGAGAGGAGAGAGAGCAGGGCTAACAAGTATTTGAAGAGAGGATTGCTGAAGATTTTTAGAATTGCTGAGAGATATCAACCCATGAAAGGAAGGTAACTCTGAACAGGATTAAGGGCACAGAAAAACACACCTGGGCACATCATAGTCAAAATGCTGAAAACAAAACAGAAAGAGAAAAATCTTAAAATAAACCAGAGGAAAAAGACACATTTCATATAAGGGAACAATGGTACAAATAAATGCAGACTTCTCTTTAGAAACAACGGAAACCAAAAGAGAATGGAATGGTGTTTTCTTCCTGATTTGTCCCCCAGAGCATCTTTTTTTTTTTCAGCTTTATTGAGGTATAATTAATATACAAAAAATTGCACATATTTAATGTATACATTTTGATGAGTGTGGACGTATGCGTGTACCCGTGATACCATCATCACACCACGGTGCTAAACATATGCATCAGCTCCAAAAATGTCCTTGTGTTCTTTTGGGGGTGTTTTTTTGTTTGTTTGTTTGTTTGTTTTTGGTGAGAGAGATGTTGTACAAATAGTACCTATAGTTAACAGCATGGTATTTTGTACTTTAAAATATGTTAAGTGGAATAATACTTTTAAAGTGTTGAAAGAAAAAATAACCTGTCAATTTAGATTACTATATTTGTCAAAAATAGTCTTTATAAATGGAGACAAAACAAAAACATTTTCAAATAGGGAAAAACTGAGAGAATTTGTATCCAGCATATTTTAACCATAAGAAATACTACAAGTTTTTCAGCTTAAAGGTAAAGGATGCCAGAAGGAAGCTCAGATCTACAAGTAGAAATAAGGAAAACGAGAAAGGCAACTATATGGATAAATACAAAGTATCTTTATTATCTATTTATGTATATGTGTATGCACATATATATACACAGACAGACACACACATATATATGCATACAAAAAGGCAATTGGTTGTTAAAAGAAAAAAAATCAATGTATCATGGGTTTTAAATATCATTGGTTAGAAATTTAAAAAACAATGTGACAGGAGCACAAAGAGTGACGGGTGTTATAAATGGGATTATACTCTTATAAAGTTCTGACATTATTCTAAAAGTTGCACAAAGTTATTTGAAGGTAGACTGTGATGTGTCATGGATTTATATTTGTAGATTTTCATCTCTAGAGCAACCACTGCAAAATATCACAAAGAAATATGGTTAAAAAGGCAATACAAAGTAAATTGGATTTTTTAAAATGGAAAGTTCTTTCTACAAAGTTTATTATTTGAGGTAAAAGGAAAATCAATACTTCCTCCTAAGATGTTTTTATCCATTTATCCGAGATTCTTATTAAGTCTTGATACCTTGGTCCAACAGCCTTTTTTAATGGGCATTGGATAAAATGCTTTTTAACATTTTTTTTCCTGTTGCCTCTTTTAAAGCCAAGGTTTATAAACACAGTAATATTCACCCTTTTGGGTGTTCAGTTCATTTAAACAAATGCACATGGTCATGTAACCACCATTATGATCAAGACACAGAACATTTCATCACTCCCTGAAATTACCTCCTGCTCTTCCTTTATTGTCACTCTCGCCCCCTCCCACTCCTGATCTCTGGCAGCCACTGACGTGTTTTATATTCCTGTGATCTTGCCTTTTCCTAGACTGGATTTTAAATGTGTGTAGGACACAGTAGCAGAAGAGTTATCCTTGTATCTTGTACTTTTGCATAACATGTCATGATTCACACTTGAGAAAGTATATTCCATGATATCTATGGATATAGATATATGTGCTTTGTAATGTACATGTAAAACTTTTTCTAGCATAAATTAGTAAAATTAAGTAAGCTTTTAAAAAAACCAATATAGGAGATACAACAGATTTACATGAAAGATGGCAGGAAAAGTGAAAAAGAGGATCAAAGAACATGTGGGATGAAGAGAAAGCAAATTCCAAGATAAACTTTAACCCAACCATATTGATAATTACACTAAATGTAAATGGTTTAAAGAGTCTAAAAATGGGACAATGATTTTCTATCTACATATAAAAGCAATACCATGTTACTTGCTGCTTATAATGTGCATACTCCAAATATACAGAATCAGCAGTTTGAAACTGAAATGGTGGGCAGAGATACACCCAGAGAACAGTAAGTCTAAGACAGTGTTGTCATATTAATGCTGGAAAAAGTGGCTAGTTGAAGACAAAGATATAAAGGGAGACATTTTATGATGATAAAAGTGTCAATTTACCAAGAATACACAACAGTTCAATATATATATGTGTGTTTTAGAACAGAGCTTTGTCAAAAAGAACTAAAGAGAAGTAGAGACAAATTCACAGTAATTGTTGGAAATTTTAGTGCTGTGCTATGAGTAAGCAAGGAAACAAGTAGATAGAAATCAGTAAAGATAGATAGTGTTGGAACAATATATTCCAGGGTTTCTCAAATCAGCAATATTAACATTTTCAGTTGGATAACTCTGTTGGGGGCAGGAGAATTTTTGTGTGTTGTAGAACGTTAGCACCATCCCTGACCTCTACCTACGAATGTCAGTACCACCCTCACTCCAGCTTTAATAACCAAAAATGTTTACAGATGTTGCCAAATGTCCCCCGGGAGGGACCACAAATCACCCTCAGTGAGAAGCATTGGTATACAACACATGCTGGGGCATAAGACAAGTCTAAATAATTTTTTAAGGTATTGAATACACATACAATGTGTTTTCTTAACAAAATGGAATTCAAATAGAAAATTACAATAATATTAAGATATATGGAAAATTCTCCAAAATTTGTAAATTAGGCAATGCTTTTCTAAAAAGCCCATGGTCAAAAAAGAAAAAAAAAGAAGTCACAATGGAAATTAGAAAATAGTTCACACTGAGTGTTGAGGAAAACACAGCATGTAAAACGTGGTGGGATCCAGATAAGGCAGTGCTTAGAGGAAAACTTCCAGCTTTAATGCAAATATTAGGGGAAAATTGTAAAATCAGTAACTTAAGCTTCCATGTTAAGAAACTCAAAAACTCAGTGCCAGTTAAATATTTAGTGAATTTGAAAAACTAAATAAAAATAAGAGCAAAAGTCAACGAGCCAGTGAAAGGATGAATAGAGAAAGAGAGGGCAACCCAAAGTCTCAGTGAGTGAGAGGTAGAGCCAGGGCTGGACCCCACATCTTCTGAGGCTGGGGGCTAAGGTGAGAGATCACTCCTTCCTCCACAGCTTACTCAAGAGGCTGGAGGATAAACAGAGCGGTACGTGGGAGGGACCCAGGCCTCAGGGGGTGGGTGATGCCAAAAGGAAGGACTATGCAGAGCTGCATGAGCATCAGGTCATTAGATTACCTGAGACTCAAAACACTGGCGATCAAGAAAGTGACTTGTTTTGGCAGCTCTGACAGTTAAAGACTGTGTTTCCTTGGACAAAACATTAGCCTCTCTGCGCTTTAATTTCATCCTCTATAAAATGGGGATGATAGCAATGCCTAATCCGTGTGGTCACAGTGAGGATTGATTAGGATAATGCAGGTTAAGGACCTGACGTGTAAAGGGCACACCATGCATGGGATGTATTGTTGCCGTTGCTGTCCGCAGTAGGAAAGGCTGGTGGTTGAGGCCATGCCACCTGACACATCTCTCCTCCCTCCCGCCTCTTGTGTGCTGCCCCTTCCCCACCTAGTGCCTCCTGGATGCCAGTGCATCCAGCACGCTGAGCCCAAGGCTGCCTTACTCAGGTTGAGCAACATAATCATGAATGCCCCAAATCTGTAAACTGACAGCTAGTGAAGAGCCAGATGCTCTCTGGGGCCAATCCAAGGAACAATTAAGCAGCCCTTTGAAGGCCAACTGAACACAGGGACAGCCAGGAGCTTAGTGGCTCCAGGCAGCACAGTCTCAACCTTCTAGGGAGCTCTCTCTCTGTCTCTCTCTCTCTCTCTCTGTTTCTCTCTCTCTCTCTGTCTGTCCCTCTGTCTGTCTGTCTTTCCTCCTCAGGGGTGGAAAGTTAAATGACAGAACAGCAGCCAGGCCCTCCCAAAGGCACAGCGGTTAGATACCGGTCACAGAGAGGCCTGCTCACCAGGAGCCCATGTCAGTTTCTCTAGGGCAGAAGGACAGAACTGGTGGCCTGCAGATCAAACTAGGCCTTTAAGGTTTTCACTATCATTGTTATGATGATTATTATTATTGCCCATGTTGTATTAAAAAAACAATCTGGATTCATTACCATCATTTAAGCATCTTGCAATTTCACATTCAAACCCACGTGCCCAGTGTCCCTGGAAGAAGCAGTCTATATGGTCACACTGAGCACACATGCATTACCACATTGCATCGAGGGCTGGAGTGGAGGGGTCCCCAGCCCCAGTAGGGTGGGTATGTCACAGTTTGCCATAGTTAGTGCCCCCCATCGTCTCTCCGTCCTCGGGCTGGCATTTCTGCCATGCCTTCTTCTTTATTTCAAATACTCACTGGGCCTATGTGCATATTTGGGTTTACAACCCCCGCTTTAATACATCCCTGACTTATTAAAGGAGGGAGATGAGACCTTGGTAGGAAAAGTGAGAAGGGACTTGCTAAGTCATCATCTGAGCGGGAACAGTGCAGCCACGTGAGCCAGAGAACTCTGACTTTCTGATACTGTGTCCCTCAAGACCCAGCTCCAATTCCACATTCTGCCTTCAGAAACCACTGGAGGTAACATAGTCCTCTCTGTTCGCTGAATTCCAGACCACTTGCTGGCTCTGCTACTCATGCGGTAATGACTCATCCACTATCATTTATAATTATGAGAATTTTCATTGATGTCTGATATATGTTAGACACTGCGTTAGGTCCCAGGAGGGATAAAAATGTGAATTATGCATAATCCTGCCATCCAACTGGCTGATCAGTGTAGGAGAAAGAGCACAGGCTTTGGGCCCAGTCAGACCTGGGTTTGAATTCTGCTCTGATGCTGTCTGGCTTTGGGACGTTGGGTGAGTTATTCAGCAGCTCTGAGCCTCAGTTTCCTTGTGTGTAAAATGAGGGCTGTGATTCCTTCCCCGTGTGGTTGTGGGGGCACACATGTGAAAGCACAGCTCTGGCTGTGGTCTGTTTGCTCTCTGCATCCACCCATCATCCCCTTCATAGCCTCACATGCATAGTAGGGAACTGCATCCCCTAGACATCCTGGTCCCTGACTTCCCAGTGGGCATGGCCAGCATGAGGCTAAAAGGAATACTGGAGGGCAGCTGGAAGAAGAAAGCCAGGGTATTTATCCCCCTTTCTCTTACTTTTGGGGCATCCTCTGGCCATGGCTGTGCCTCCTCCACAGTCCTACCTCCATGGCATCTGCTATGGTTTTAGGCGATGCTGGAATACTCTGGTTTCCAGGATCTGCTAATACACCTTCCAGATCAAGGGTGCCAGTACCTTCTTGCTATGGCTAATTTCTCCCTTGTTAGGCATCTCAGCTCTTCCATCACCTGTATAAGAAATTCCCTACTGTTATGGGCTGAATTGTGTCCCCTAAATTCATATGCTGAAGTCCTAATCCCTGTACCTCAGAATGTGACCTTATTTGGAAATAGGGTCATTATAGATGAAACTGAAGATAAGGTCATCCTGTAGTAGGGTTAACCCCTTATCCAATATGACTGATATCCTCAATAAAGGAGGAAATTTGGACACAGACATGCACAAGGGAACACCACATGAAGATGAAGGCAGAGATCGAGGTGATGCTTCTACAAGCCAAGGAACGCGAAAGATTACCTGCAAACACCTGCAAAACTAGCCAGAAGGGAGTCCTAGAACACATTCACCCTCACATCCCTCAAAGAGCCAACCCTGCTGACACCTTGAACTCAGACTTCTCTCACCAAAACTATGAGACAATACATTCCTATTGTTTAAGCCCCTTGGTCTGTGTTACTTTGTTACTGCAGCCAGAGCAAATCAACACATTGACTTTGCATCCCTCTATTTTGAAACGCACAGAGTAGTTTCTGTTTTCTGATTGAACCTAACTGAGTCAAATGAATAACACCTACCCCCATACCCCACATCTGGTACATCATATGCAGTTTGATGGGGAGTGAGGTGCAGGGGAAATCAGCTTTGACATCAAGCAGAGTGAAATGAAAACCAGAGTCTGAAGAAAATTCATACAAAATGTATTTGGCTTTCATAGAGATCCAATTATGTTCAAGGAGCTCACGTGTGTGTGTATGTGTGTATATGTGTGTATATGTGTGTATATGTATGCATAGGTTCATGTATGTGTGTAGATGGATGTGCCTGTATGTGTGTAAGTACATGTATGTGTGAATATGTGTCTACATGCATGCATGTGTGTGTGTATATGTGTGTATGAGTATGTGACTGCATATGTGCTTGTGTGTGCAGGTATAAGTGTGTGTGCATGCATGTGTGTAGGTGTGTAGGTGTATGTGTGTGTATGTAATATGTGCATGTGTGATCTCAAAGAATTATCAGGACAAACCCATGGAATAGGCACCACTACCTCCATTCTATAGCAGAAGAAACTGGGGTTCAGAGAAGGTGAGTGTCTTCCTCAGCAGGACACAGGATTTGGCCCTGTCTGTGTGACCACCCAGGTCTTCCTGTAACACACGTGGTTACTGTGCACTTAGAATGTGGCTAGTGTGGCTGAGTGTGAGCAGAATACTGTGCATGGCTTATTAACCCCAGTAAAGCAGAACACTGGTTACCAATCCCAGTGGAGGCCTCCAAACATCCTTCCCACTGCCTCTCAGTACTGGAGTCACCAAGGGGAACACAACGTGGTCAAGCACTGGGTAGAACAAGCTCTATTCACCTAGAGAGACAGGACAAGGTCAGCTCCTATAGCATCCATCGGTCCCTCAGGGCCAGCAGGTTAGTGGCTATTGGCCTGTGTGCACCCATCTTGTGCCACAGAAGAAAGACTTGTCTGCCCTGGAGTCTGAAACAGAAAGCTGGGGTGTGCCTGAGGGCCATTGGCACACATGCTGACGAAGAATGAAGGAAGAGGCATTGCGCCTGGAACAGGGAAAGAGATCCCCACACAAGGTGAAAAGCCCAGCACAGGCTGAGTGGCTCCTTATCTCTTGGTAAGGACGAGTTGCAGGCCCAGGGCCAGTTCTTACATGGCCCAGTGGGGGTCCAAGACTGCATGCACGAGACTGACTTCCCAACACTTAGGAGCTGAACTGTAATTTTATTTAATTTTAATTAATTTAAATTAAAAAAATCTACATGTGGCTCCTGGCCACATATGGATAATGCAGGTATGGAATGACTGAATACAGACGGAGTAAACACCTTGTAAACATGAGAGCAATTAGCAGATATGAGATGCCACAGCAGCCTCCTGTTCCCTCTTCTCTTGGTGACATCTGTTTTGAAATGCCGTCCCGGTGAGGGACAGGGGATGAACACATGATCTGTGAGAATTCTGATGTCACTAAACTATTCACAATGAAATTGATTAGACAACTAAGTGGTTGTCTTTGTTCCATCTCTTTCTGGAAGACAGTGAGTGCTTCCATATAAACTGCTTTCCCCAGGAAGACCTGGAAGAAGCAAATGTGGTCTTTGGAAGGAAAGAGTCTCAGCTGAAGTGTAGGGAAGGACAGGGACCTGTTTTCCTTTTGGGATGTGGAAAGACCATAACAATTTGATCTTCTATCAAGTTGTTGGGAAAACTTAGAGAATGTATACACACAACCACCAAAGGGCCTTATGCTCACAGCTGCAAAGAACAATTGGCAAATTCACCATTTGATTTTCTGTTTATCATTTTATTGTGAGGCATAATCACTGGTTTCCTTAAGAAAGAGTATATCTCTTCACCATATTGGATTTTGCGATTCTCGTGTTTTCCAAAAGAAAACTATGAAAACAGCTGGCTTTACCTGTTAGCTGACAAACCCCAATCTTAACTTCAACAGAAGACAGGACCTGCTGAGCTATATAAGGCACAGAAGACTCAAACATACCCAGAGACAGTCAAATATTGCCTTAGAACCCTGGAACGCAAGAGTGATACGGGGCTGTGGGGGTCAAACCTCTTCCTCAGGGGCCCGGTCCTCAGCATCTTTTTCCAGGAAACCTCTGTTTGGATGCCTCCAGGAATGGGAAACTCATTATTTTCCTTGATGGCCTTTCACTCGCTGGACAGTTTGAGCTGCCAGAAGATGATGCCTCTTATTGGAGAGGGCAGTTCATCTGAGATTTTACCCAGCAAGCCTTCTCCTTCCAAGCTGTGTACACTCTCCGTGATGCCTGTCTATGTTTGAAGTCAGGACCCTTCCCAGCACACTGTCAGCACACATTCCCCTGGGTTTCAAGTGGCCATGCGACCTTAGGCAAGTCACATAACTCTGAGCCTCGTTAGGAAGGTAAAGATGGAAGAGCACCTGCCTCAGACAGTCATTTCTAAGACTCAAGCAAGGAAACACGTGAAGTGCCTAGAAGGCCTCCAGAACGCAGCACTCTCTCCATACCTGTGGCCAGTGTCATTATTCTATTATTAGTAATGGTCACAGGCAGCCCTGTTCTCCTGACATCTGTGCATTGTATTAGGGCTGCAAAGTGCTTTGTCTTCACATCTCCTTCCACTAAAATCACCCCTCGTAGAGCTTTGGTTTCCTGCAAGTAAAATTAGGACAACCGTGTGTGTGCAAAGATCTGAGGTGAAGATTGAATGATTTAATGTATGGAAAATATGTATGGGTGACACAAGTCTAGATTCAAACAGTGTCAGCCTCTCGACCTCCCTCCCCCTTCCTTCTTAGACATAAGTGCTACCCCAGGAGAGGGAAAAAAAATATCTGGAGCCTAATACACAGCTGAACGTCCACAGAAATTCACCATTTTTAATCAATGTATAATCCACATACCACAAAATTCATCATTTTAGGGGGTACAAGTCAGGGTTTTTAGTATGTTAACAGAGTTGTACAGCACCATCATTATCTAATTCCACGACATTTTCATCACCCCCCAAAAACCCTGTGCCCGTTAGCAGTCACCGCCCATTACCCCTCTGTCCAGTCCCGGGGCAACCACGAATCTCCTTTCTGCCTCCACAGATTTGCCTCTTCTGAACGTTTCATATAAATGACATCATTCAATATGTCACCTATTGTGTCTGGTTTCTCTCACTTAATGTAATGTTTCCAAGGTTCATCCATGTTGTAGCCTGCAGCGGTGCTGCATTTGGTTTTGGAATGGAACTCAGCATAACAACCAGAGAGGTGCCCTTCTTGGAAATGGGAGGCCTAGGGGATGAGCTGATTCACCCAAGACCACGATGAAAAGTGAAGCTGCTTCTCGACTCTTAGCCTGTCCTCTGACCCTGGCTGAAGCTGTTCTGTGGAAATGTTTTTCTTCCCCCTCTCACTCCCTTGCCCTCCACATTCCCAACCTCCACCCTTCCCACCTAGATTTTCTACTGGTAATTTGGAGTAACTTAGATGTGGGTTCAAGCCCAGCTCACAATGTGGATTGTGTGCAAATACTGAAAGCCCCCAGCCTCAGTTTGCTCATCTTTGAAATGGGGATCATGGAGCACTTCCCTGGTAGGGTTATTGCGAGTATTAAATGAGGCAGTCATGTCTAGTGATTAGTACAATAACCACCGATCGTTAGTAACCTGTAAATATTGGTGACGTTGTCATCCGTAAAGTGGGGAGAGCAAAATTCAGCTCGCAGCTGTGGCTGGAGAGAGGCAGGGAGGCAGTGGTACCCTGAAGGGCTGGCACGGAGCTGACCTTATGCTGGCTGCTCTTATTACTGTCCTCATTATAATCATTTTTCTCCAAAGCTCTAGCTGTGGTGCTCCCTCCCTCCTCCACACCTGAGCCATCTGCAGGCCATTGAGTAAGTCCACTGTGACTGACAAAGTTGATGTTCTTCCAGCAAAGTTTTGAAGTGAATTCCAGAGATCGGCCAAGGTCTGGCCTAGTGGGAGCACAGAGTGGGTCACATCTGCTCGCTCCCTGCAGCCACTTTGGCCACCTGTCCACTTGGCTCTCTTCAGCCTCCTGGACTGCTCAGGCCACTCAGAGCAAGAAGGCCAGGGGTGGAGAACACAGCCACGGTGACTGTACCCTCCCTGCAGGCTCATTTAAATGACGCAGGATTCAGATCAACCTCTCTCCAAACTCCGTTGTCATCTTTCCCAGCACAAAGCTCAGGGGTGCCCAGCCCTGCCTTGGGTGCCCTGGGCAGGCTGCCAGGGGACACTGCAGGGTTAGTGACATTGCTTTCTGTGGGTTTTGAACCGACCTGAAGCTCCTTCCCACACCTTCCAGATGGTCTCTCTTCTCCAGTCAGCACCACACAATATTAGTGACTCTCAGATTTCATTTCCCCAAACCGATCCAAGGGTTAGTGGTTCCTTATTGGCCAGAACGGAATGACTCTTTTTCATATCGCCTTTTAGAACATTGTCACGGTTCGCTGCTATCATTTGTTTACTTTTTTGCCTTCCCCAACCCAGAGGACAGATGATGACCGTTGTCAACTCTCTGTAACAGCTAATGCTGGCCCAGAGTAGGGAGAGCTAAGGGGCTGCAGAGGTCAGGGAAAGTTCCATGGCAGGAATGAGCTCCGGTCCAGGCCTGGAAGGATGGGGACAGTTTGTACAGCTGGTGATGGGAGGCGATATTCCAGGAGGGAGCAGTAACATGGACAAATGAACGTAGGAATATTTGGGGAAGGCCTTCATAGAGTCGAACTCTTTTGGGGGTTGGAGGGTTACGAGAGGAAGCAATGTGCAGATCAACAGATGCCTGAGATGCCAGATCAAGAGGTGGAACAAGACGGCCGGCCCCGTGGATTAGCAGTTAAGTGCGCACGCTCTGCTACTGGCTGCCCGGGTTTGGATCCCGGGCGCGCACCGACGCACTGCTTCTCCGGCCATGCTGAGGCCGCGTGCCACATACAGCAACTGGAAGGATGTGCAACTATGACATACAACTATCTACTGGGGCTTTGAGGAAAAAAAAAGTAGGAGGATTGGCAATAGATGTTAGCTGAGAGTCGGTCTTCCTCAGCAAAAAGAGGAGGATTAGCACGGATGTTAGCTCAAGGCTAACACACAAAAAATAGGTGGAACAAGATCCTGTTTGCCACAGGGAGAGAGAAGGGAGGGACCTTTCTTTGCTTGCGTGAAACTGTGTCCTGAAATTGTCCTCAAACTTTTACGTATAATTTTATATACAACTCACAACTCTTCAGAATGAGAACATTTAAGTTCAAAAAGCCCAACAGATATCACTCAACTAGGAAATGGCAGAATTAATTATAATTGATTTAATTATCAACACCGGGTCCAGCTGCATCAAAATCTCTTGAACTTTCTGTGATGGCATGTTGCCTCTAAAGCAGCATTTCAAGAAATTTACACTTGAGTTCTTATATATCTGCATCACCAGCGCTGGCAGATGACACAGTCTCAAAAATGCTTTTTGAATAAATAAGATGATGGAAAGATGCATGTATGCATGGGTGCATGGATTATGGGATATATGAGCAAATGGATGAGTACATAGATAGGTGGAGGATTAGAGGTTACTTGTCTTGATGAATGAATGAAAGGATATCTGAGCGAATGTAGGAATTAATAGCTGAATAGACGGATGGATTGGTGCGTAAATGAATAAAAAATGAGTGAATGCATACATGAGTTATGTATTGATGAATGAATCAATGAATAAGTGTATGAATGAATCCATGCATATGGATGATTGAATAGATATTAGAATGGATAATAAATTAACAGGCATGTAAATCAACTAATAAATACATGAATATGTTGATGGATAAATCAAAGGATATGTAATAGAAAGAATTATTTAATATAAGTATATATGAATGACTGTGAGAGTGAATGACTGGTTGGATAAATGAAAGGATATTTTAGTGCATTTACAAACAAATGGATGCGTTCATATATATTTGGATCATTGGACAAAGAATGATTGTGTGAATGAAAGAGTGCCTGAGCAGATTGATGGATGCATGGCTGAATGAGGGACTGTCAGGGGACAAATGTCAAGGAGTAGATTTTCTGAGCCCCGCCCTGCCTGGGATGAATGGATCCACCATTCTGCAGAAGCCACTCTTCTTCACCTTTGACGGGATCTTTTCTTTTGCATTTCTCGCAGAACTGAGAGGAGTAGGAGCCACAGTGGTGCTTCAGAGTGCTGTCTCCTGTTGCCAGCTGAGGGTGCCTGCACACAACAATGATGAGCAGCAAGCAGCCCTTCTGCACTAGGGTCCCTTGCCCACCTCCTTTGTTCCTTACCTTGCCGGGTGTGCAGGTTTTGCAGGTAGGACAGGTAGGGTGGGGTCTACGTGATCACAGGTGCCAAGATCTAGATAAGTGGAACAAGGACAACTTGCCACGCACCATGGTGAGGTTTTATGTGCATTAACTCATATGGTTCTAACAAGTCTTGAGCTTCTTAGTATGGGTGACCCCAACATACTGATAGGAAGTTCGGCATCTCAGCCAACGTTACAGAGTCATGAGGAGTCTGACCTCAAATTCAAATCTGTCTGATGCTTGACCATTATACCTCCGTCATGTATTGTAGAGCGATGTATATGGACTATGATATATCTGTGGGCATAATATATATTCATATCTGCTTTATATGGTAAGTTGATATATTTGTAAATCCATGTTTCATATGCATTATGTATATGATATCATATAAATGTAAGTACTTCTGAATAGTACATCTATTATGTAAAGTATAAATTAACTCATAAATAGCCATATCAATATATATATCAATATATTAGATATTTGTTATCCATAAGGAGATAGCTGTTATATATATGTATATATGTATATATATATGACTATAACTTTTCTGATTTTATAATTATTTTTCTTAATCTTATTTTTGAGAAATTTTAAATAACTTACCTGGCAAGATATAAATCATGGTGAATTTAAAATTACTTTAAATTCTGCTTTCTTTCCTTTCGAATGCCAGCCTCACTGCTCTGTTTACAGGGTGAAAAACAATAAGGAGATGTTCAAACCCTGCTCCTTTTTGTTAACTGGAATTTATTACTGGTTCGCCTGCTCACAATGGCAGGGAGAAGACCCATCCTTCTCTTGCTGGGCTAGGAGCTTCTAATTGGAATGTGTGTTGTGTAATGAGGTTTACTATTTATAGCTGCTTCATAAAGGAGCAAACCTCAAAGATGAAATGGTATTTTCATGTATCTGTTATTTTCTCTATGGGATGGGGTGGAATGACGGGCAAAATCAAGGTGAGCATTTAGAAGTGTCTCCATCCCATGGGTTTGTAGGAGAGTGACCACATTAGCAAAAAAAATTGAAAAAAGGAATCTCCCTTCCCATCTTCTTGTGGTCTTGCTTTCACACCTGCATCCTCTAATAGCTTTTTGTCATGGCCTTTACCATGGCCATATCACTCTTTTAACTTAAATATGGAGGGGACTTCAACTTGGAGGCTGCTGGTGCGGGGGCAGCTTTCCTCTAGCAAAACTTATGCCTCAATAACTTCTCGGTTTTTAGTGGGAGAGAGAAAGGTGGATGCATGAAGAAATGGAACACAGGGTGGTAAGAGGTGGGGGAAGCTTTGCCTTGAGTTCCATGAAAGCAGAGAGAAAGGCCCAAAAACTATTCCCTGACATGCCACTCGTAACTCACCTGGGATGAGGGAGAAGGGAAGGTCTCTGATGAGACCATGGTCAATACCCTCCAGCCAAGCACCGTCAGGAACACACCTGTAATGAACAAGTTGGGTTTATTACGTGGCAGCGAGGGAGACACATACCCTGGGAACTGTGTCGTCTCAGTAGGATGGTGCTGAAAAGACTTATATAGGATTTGGGTCTGTGTTAACTGGCGCTGGGGAGAATTTAAGGGAGCAGGGCTTTGTTCTAGATCAGATGCGATGAAGAAGTAGGTTAATTCCATGTTGAGTATCCGACCTGGATCTTACCTAGGGGGATATCTCCTCTGCAGATGGGAGATCAGAGCGAGCCTGCAGCTATGATTGGTAAAGAAGCCACACTCTCTCCATTGGCTGGGAGGGGGGATGTTTGGTCATTTTGTGGTTTGGACAAGGTTGTTGTTCATGATTACTGAATGGCCTTGTCCGTCTTGCACAGAGTGGCCTTGTCTGATGTTGATGTTCTGTGAAATGTTTATGTTCAACAGGAGAACACCAAGGCCTGGCTGAAGGCACCAGGCCAGCTGTCAGATGTCAGGGACTGTCTTCTCATTCTCAGCTCTGAGTTCACACCTAGACCAAGGGGGTTGTAAATTTGGTGGCTTCAGTAGAGACCTGTCTTTAAAGGAGTGGCAGAAGCACATGCATAGACTCGGCAGGGAGAGAACCACAGGGGCTCAGTGGCTTAAGGCTGGGGTGAGTGTGGGGTGAGAGGATGTGGCAGGTAGGCAGGGTCAGGTCATCAGAGTCTTGCTTAGGCATTTGGACTTGAGGCTGCAGAGGAAGGGAGAGCCTAAGAAGAAGGGTCACATGCTCTGCTCTGCCTTTTATACAAATCACTTGCTGCATGAGAGATCGATGTAGGCAAATCTGAATGTCCAAATCCAGGGGCAAAAGTCTCTTGGTGCCTGAGAAACAAGATCAGATCCCTTGATCTGCTCCACTCGACCATTTCATACTTGAGAGTACACCAAGTCCCCATCCGCCCAGGTAGATTGTCTCCCCACTGGCTGCTTTTTCAAATGAAAATAATGAGACACTTGTCTTCTTTAAAACAAGCAGGCAAAGAGACTCTTGAGGAGGAGGAATTTAAGCTGGTAACCCAGGCCCAGTGTGATCTGACCTCCTTCAGGTCATATATGGTCTCTGCCAAAACTGCCTCGAGACAGGACTTCTCCAGTAGAGGTGGCAAATAGCCTGTGGGTATAACAGCTTTTATTTCTTTTTATTCATTTATTTTTTGCCTTTTGTTTTGGTTTTTGTGTTCCCTCGAGTACTTTAGAGATTGAACACTCTCAAGACAGCTGAAAAAGTCCTGAAAACATGCTCTCCCATTAATGCAAATCTGGCATTTCCTTTCTCCCTTTGGAGTCCATAGTTTGGATAGCCATGTGCTGTATTTTCACCCAACATCCCAGTCCTTTGGCTAAAAACAAACAGATGGGGTAACAAGGGAGGACTGGGTGTTTGAGGCAGGCTGGAATCTGGACAAATGGTCTGGGGGTAAGGAGAAGAATCCAGGAATCCGCAGGGTGGAGCCAAAGCCTGCATTACCTTAGTGCTTTCTCTGAGGGATCACAGTCCTTAACCCAGCACTCAGCAGAGCAGAGACGTCGGGCTCCATCCTAAGAGCTGACAGGTCTCCTGCCTTCACCACATAGGAATCAACAGTGAGAGAGAGCACAAAGTAAGCAATCTGAATTTTAAGAACACTCAGCCTGTTCATGTGGTAGGAAAGAAAGGACAGGCAAGCATCTTGCTTCAGGCTCAGCACAATCCTTTATGTGCCTGGCGCTCTCCCATTGTAGCTGACTCTCGCTCTCCTCCGCAAACTAGCCTGACTTCCACCCAAACCAACCAATCAAATAGAGCTCATTAACTATGGGTCACCCACCCTTGGTCGCTCTTCCTTTCACAAGTTTTGCTTTTCGCAGCATTTTTGGTGGAAGGAGGGTAACATTTTACTGGGACAAGCACCAGGAGGGTCAGTGGGCAATTTGGTCCCAGCTGGTCCTCTGCTCCATGTAGTTGAGCATCTCCTGTATCCTCAGCTGTCCTCTTTTTCTAGGCTGGGAGGATGGAAAAACTCTGCAACTTCCTCCTGCTTCTTCAAATATCTTAATGACTAAAACATCTTTCTGAAAATCCAGTAGTTTAGTCATGTCCTTCCAGTGTAGGTAATCTCTCTCTTCTCTTGAGTTGTTTGTGTCAGTCTTCTTTTTGCCGTTGGCGGGATTCAATATCACTACAATGGGCCCAGGTGCGATTTCTATTTATTCATCTGTGTTGGGACTTGTGTGCTTTCTGAATCTGAGGATTTATGTCCTTCAGCAGTTCTGGGCAGTTCTCAATTTTTCTGGTCATTCCTCATTACACACTGCCCCTGTCATTGTCATGTTCAGATGTATGTTATGCCTCCATTTCCCAAGATCCTTGTAAATTCACATCTTTCATATTTTTCTCTCTCTATCTCTCTTGATTGTGTTTTGAGTAATATGCCAGTGTCACCAGATCTAATATCTAGATCACATATCATATCATCACCTTCTTCAAATGTGTGTTTTGCCCATTCATTAATTTTATTTAAAATTTCAATGACTATTTTCATTACTGGATGTTCTATTTGTCTGATGTTCTATTTCTGGTATGCTACTCTTTTCCCATGGTTTCGAATCCACCTTTCATTTCTTTATTCACATTAAATGTATTTATCCATAAACTCTAAGCTTGATTTATCTGAAGTTCTCAGAGGTCTAATGCTGGTGATTGTTGTACCTATTGGCTCTAATGTCTTGTTTGTGCAATACTCACATGTACTGTTGCATTGTGTCATATTTATACATTACTCATGATATATTGTTTCTCTGTGTATTAGGTCAGTTCAGATGTTCAGATTGAACTGGACCTGGACTATGCTTCACCTTAGATCAGCTCGGCTCCGTCTGACCCCTCCTTCCAGCTCATGGCCACATGTCGTTCCCTTCAAGTGGTGCCCTGACAATGGCTTATGTACTTTGCACTGTTGCAAAGCTCTCGTCCCACCTGCCACAGTACAAGCTCCCACAGGCCGAGGAGCCCTGATGTGTGCCATCACCTGATGAAGGAGAAATTGCCACACCTGTGCAAGGGTGGGGCTGGGCCACTGGAAGCTCCGGCTTCCCAGATGCTTCCTGCAACACATAGATAACAATACGAGAAGACTGAGGGAGTTAACATGGTGTCAAGTATACTTTGACCAATGAAGAAAGGAAACTGGGGGCCAGCCCCATGGCCTAGTAGTTAAGTTTGATACACTCCACTTAGGCAGCCTGGGTTCATGGGTTCGGATCCTGGGCACAGACCTACATCACTCATCAGCCATGTGGTGGCAGTGTCCCACATATAAAATAGAGGAAGATTGGCACAGCTGTTAGCTCAGGGCTAATCTTCCTCAGGAAAAAAAAAAAAAGAAGAAAGAAAGGTGACTGGAATGAGCCAGCAGGTAAATTTCTCACTCTTCCTCCCCTGACAAACAGACTGCTCCAAGACACTGTGGTTACATGTAGCCTTTATCTGGCATGTTTTGTTTTGAAGCAGTGTCTAGCTCAAGAATGCATCATCTTGAAATTTCTGTTAACGAGGGTGAAGGTAACACACAACACCACAGGCATTGGGGTTGTGAGGTTGTATTGACAGTGTTCCTAACTTGCATTCCTGCACAAGTTTTCTTATCTGAGTTATGAGTGTAGTTTTATGTGAATAATGATAAATTGTGTGGGTAAAGATTTGCATTGTAGGACTGTGAATAATTTAGCCTAGTTACAAAAATAAAATATACTATTAGACACCACCCCCTACCCCAACCCAGATGAAAAATAATCTCAAATTGCAGTTTAGCAGAAGCTGGCTACTGTGAGCCTGATTCTCACGTTCCTTTGGGCAATTTACGATGGGAGTCACTTCACTGAGGAAGTCACATCATATTGGTGTCTAGAGACTGGGATTTGATCTCAGCTTTGTCCTTACTAATTCTGTGACCCTGGGCTAGTTAATTAACCCTACTCAGCCTTGTATTTTTTTTCTTATTTGGAAATTTGGAACAATGACACATATGTGGTAGGGTTGTTGTGAGGTCTAGGGTCATATGAATGCAAATTGCCTGACACAGTCCCTGGCATTTAGGGTGGCCTCCATAAACAGTGGCTGTTGTGATGACTATTCCTCACTGCAGCCCTGATGTGGGATCCTCATTATTCAAGTCCCTTTGCAAATCGATTAATCACTTCAATGCAACAGACTTGTCCCAAGACCCAACTGCACCTCTCACGGGTATAGGGTCCAGGGATTACATAAATGGAGAAGACTGCTTGGCAGTGGGAAAAAAAAAAACACTAAAATTAGAGCCTAGATCCCTTTGAGTTAATAGTAAAATGCCACTTACTTCTAAGCCTTGTTTCCAGGGAGCAGGTAACAGTCACTTCGTGGAAACATTTGTAAAAATGAAGACAGACTTGCTATCTGGTACCTATGTTCAAGTTATAAAAGGACATTCCTTCCAGAGAGATTTAGGAAATGGCACCATCTTCAGGTGGAGAAATGAGATAGATATCCCCCTGGGGTGGATGCTGCCTGGACAGGGTAACGTTTGCTGAGCAGAACATAGGTAGGGTTTCAGCGGTCACACACTCAGTCTGGTGGGGATCTTTGTGCAGTGCACAAGTCAGGTATCTCTCCACAGCGGCCCTGCACAGACATGCAGAAAGAAACCTCTCCACACAGAGTAGGTCTCATCTGGTCAGCCCTTAACTCAAATTGATGTTACTGTGTAAATAACTCTTGAATCAGCCTCCTCTCCACCTGCACCATCACTGCCTGGCTTCAGGCCCCAGCATCTTTCACTCTGCAGCCAGAGACTTCATTCAAAAACACAATCTGATCACACCCTTCTCCTGCATGCATCCCACAGTGCTGTTCCATCACCTACAAGTGCAATTTCCACTGCTCGTGACCCAGGTGGTCCTAATCCCCCACCCTGTGAGATTCCCCAGGATTGGTAGGAGGGGTTTCAAAAGGTGTGGTCCTGTACATCTCTCAAATGTACAAAAGAGGGAGAAGACTGAGAACCACTCACCTTCAGGAAGGTGCAAACATCTTTGCCTGGTATTTGTGACAGATGGACTCCAGGGTGGCCCCACCCCATGACCCCTACTTCCTGGTGTTGATGCCTCTGTGCATCCACTTCTTCTAGTGTGGGTTGGACCTGTGACTTGCTTCTAACCAGCAGAATTGGCAAAGGTGATGCAATGTATATGATTATGTTGCATAAGATTATAACACTCATCTTGCAAGGAGAAACCCTCCTTTTCTGGCTTTGGAGAAGCCAGTTACCATGTTGTGAGCTGCCATGGAGAGGATCACATGGCTAGGAACTGAGAGTGACTGTGTGAGTTTCCTCTGGCTGCTGTAATAGACTACTAAAACTTAATGACTTTAAATAACACAAATTTATTCTCTTACAGTTCTGGAGCTCAGAAGTCCAATAAGGGCTCACAGGGCTAAATTCAAGGGGTTGGCAGAGCTGGCTTCTTTCCAGGGTCCCTAGAGGAGAGTCCTTTCCTTGCCTCTTCTGTAGAGGTGCCTGCACTCATTTGCTCATGACCTTCTGCCTCCTGCTTCAAAGCTGGCAACAGACTGACTGTTCTTCTGTTGTCACATTTCTCTCTGTCTGACTATAGCTAGGAGAAGTTCTCCACTATTAAAGATTCACATGATTAGATTGGGCCCACCTACATAATCCAGGATGCTCCCCCATCTCAAAGTCCTTAACTGTAATCACGTCTGCAAAGTCTCTTTTGCCATATAAGGGAACATTTTCACAAGTTCTGGAGATGAGGGCATGGACATTTTTGATGGGCCGTTATTCTGCCTGCTATAGTGACCTCTAGTCAACAGCCAGGAAGAAACTGAGGCCCTCAGACTAACAGCCCACAAGGAACTGAATGCAGCCAACAACCACATGAGCCAGGAACAGACCCTTCCCCCATCAAGCCTCAGATGAGACCAGTCCCAGCTGACACCTTGACTGAAGCTAAGGCATGCTTGAACTGATCCACAGCAACTGAGATAATCAATATGTGTTGTTTCAAGTAATTAAGATTGTGGCAATATTATTACACAGCAATAGTTAACTGATACATTATACAAAAGTCTATTTGGCTTTGTTCTTGACTATTTCTCCAAACTCATCTGTCACTGCCCTCTGCTCAACTCACACATGTATACATTTACAGAGACACACACACACATACACACTACCACCTACAATAAATATGCACTTTTAGTCTTTTACACAAAACATGTGGTTTTATGCCTCTGGGCTGTGAAAATAAGTGAGGATCACCCAAATGAGAACAAAGGCTATTTATTCCAAGCTGGTTATGGCAAAGGAGTCAGCCACCATCACTTGCCTTTGGCAGAGAAACAAAGGCAGGCAGAGGAGTGGGAAAGATTTATGGTGGGCAAAAGGTGTGCCTTGATTGGAGGCTGTTGGCATGGGAAGTGGAGATAGGCTAACTACAAGCAGGGCATCCTATGTGATTGTTTAGGGGTGAATATTGTTTTTTTTTTTCCCAGTTGGTCCTAAATTGTAAGTAGGGGCAAAAATTAGAAAAGCTGTTGGTTATTAACCAAGACCTGGCCATTTGGGGCTGATTGTTACAGGGGTTATGGTTTGGCCTCCTGGTTTGGTTGCTAGAGATAGTGATTTGACTTCCTGTGCTGGTTACTGCAGATAATGGTTTTCTGGACTGGGTGCTGCAGGTTGTGGGTCAGAATTCCATTTTTCTATATGGCCTGGCCATTGTCCATGTGTGTATTCAGTCTCACAGTGCTTTTCCGAGGGCTGTTCTCTCTACCCAGAGCACCTGGCCCTATATGTGCCAAGCTTGTATTCAACCTTCAGAATCTACCAAAGTGTAACCTCTGCTATCAGGCCTGCTGCAATCACTCTTCCCCTGTATAACCTCTTCAGTAGGATGTTCATATCAGTGTTGAATGTTCCAGGCCACATTATTTTCTTGGCATATGTTTATCTCCCCAACTCAACTGTGAGCTTCTCTATTTGTCCAGTGTCTGGCCCACAGCCCTGTAACTAGGCGCTCAGTAAATGCTTGCTGAGTAATTGTAAAATAGTCAGGACCAGCGACAAACCAAACATTCCCATAGTTTTCATCCAAGTCAATGGTTTCATTTCAGTGTTAAACTGAAGCCATGGAATCATGCAGTCTTGGAATTAGAAGACAACGAGCTCATCTTTGCCTACTGCCAGGGAAGAGAAGAGGAATGACAGAGAGCCTTGCCCAAATTCCCACAGGGGGAAGAGTTCAGATAAGAAGCAGAAGCAAGCCCCCCAGGTCTGGCCTCTTTCTGGTACTCCATGCATCCTGGAGACCTTGGGATGTTGGAAGGGCCTAGAGCCAGAAGTGCAGTGGTCTGGGTCTTCTATTTCAGTGAGTAAAACGAATGCTGGCACACAGAGGCTCTTGTTTTCATCCAAGAATGCACTCATGAATAATGGAAAATCACTCATCACCTAGCAGCTACTATGATTCAAACTTTCTGAGGAATTAATAGCATAATCCAGGAAGGTCGTGGAAGAAAGGCTGGCACTGTAGAATTATGTGAGTCTACGCTGTCTCTGTCCATGTTCTCATTAGCCACATGTTATGAAAACAGAAAATTATAAATATTCAAAGTGGTATGTATAAATCTGTTGTCATATAAGGAACTCAATATAAAGTGTAAGCTCACAGCTATGTTATTTCTTTGACTTCTTTAGTCATTAACCCAGGTAAGTGGGCATGCTCAGGATTTTTCTTTCTTTTTGAATCATTTCAAGTCCCTGTATGGTTAATTAAAAGCAGTGGCATCATCTCTACTGTGATGGAACAATCTCATCTCAACAATCCATCAAGCTAATTAGCAAGGGGAGAAAGGATTTGTCTATTTTCAAATTGCCTATTCTAAAACAGGTAGAATTCAGAGGTGAGGCGCCAAGCAAAATCCAACCTGAAAAATTTTTTTTGGAAAATGATGCTTTAGAATTTTGAACTGAAACTTGGATTTGTTCAGATTTGAGCCTCTTGCATTAATATTGTTACTGTGAAGTAACAATTAATAACCTAATGATATTTTTTAACAACAATAACAATAATAAGATCAGAGAGCATTTTGGAATGTCTTTTCTGTTCTGCATCATCATTTCCCCAAGTGTGTTCATATGACAGTAGTCGTTTATCATAGGAAATATTTCCAGGGGTCAAAGAGGTATTGGAAAACTGGATATTCCAGTCCCTTCTTGGAGATTTATAATGTTCACTAGAAAAATCCCTTTAGGAGTAATGAAGTTAAAAAAATTAATTTCTATTCAGAACTGTTGAACCATACTTGACAATGGAATAGTTTATATGTGGAATATCTATTTGCATCTTGAGAATTGGTGTTTCGTGGACTAGATTTTGATATTTTAATCATTAAAAACGAACTACTGGGGCCGGCCCAGTGGCACAAGCGGTTAAGTGCGCTTGCTCTGCTGCAGTGGCCTGGGGTTCGCCGGTTCGGATCCCAGGAGCTCGCCAATGCACTGCTTGTCAAGCCATGCTGTGGCGGCATCCCATACAAAAGTAGAGGAAGATGGGCATGGATGTTAGCCCAGGGCCAGTCTTCCTCAGCAAAAGGAGGAGGATTGGCAGATGTTAGCTCAGGGCCGATCTTCCTCACACACACACAGAAACTACTAAATAGTTAAACCATTACAGATGAGAAAAACGAGACCCAGAGGGGCAAGGAGATTTGTCTAAAGCCAACAAGTAAATTCCATCTCTGGAACTTGAGTCCATACCTGTCTGATTCCATGCTCCCTCGCTGAATGTATCTTGTTGAAACACGAATCTTGGTCTGTGCATGTACTTGACCATTCAAGTTAAATCCTCCATCTTTGCTATTTGGAAGGGTTCCTTTCAAACATTTGCAAAATAAAGCACCCAGAAGTAGATAGCAGACCTTGATTCAAGTCTTCACATGAGGTATGGTGGGCCTTTGATCCCTTTGCTAGTGCAGGAGACCCATGCCAGTGCCCCACAGCAAGAGGCCACAGATGGGGGAAGGAGGAGGGACAGGGAGAAGACAAATCTTTCCTTAGCACTAATGAGTGCCAGGCTCTAGGCTGGGCCTGGGAGACAGAGATGTACAGGACACACAACGTATCACAGATGTCTTCATCAAGGCACGGCCCAATTAATCACTTTTTGTAATTTTGGCTTTGATGATCACAATTTCCTAGTTTTAACAAGTTCTAATTTATCTTATTTGTTTTTCTTTTATGATTAGTGGTCTGTACCCTATTTAAGAAATATTTTCCTAAAACAAGATCGTCAAGATATTGTTTTATTCTGAAGTTCGATAATTTTAACTTTCAGATTTATGCTTATGATTTTTCTCAAATTAAATTGTAAAATAGGGAGGAAAGTTCATTTTCCCCATACACATACTGGATTTTTTGGGCAAAATTTATTGAAAAGCCTGTTTTTCACTGAAAATCTGTGTCACTGTGAACGAAATGACTGTGTATGTAGGGGTCTATTTTGACTGATTGCTCCATTCATCTCTCTTTGTGTCAAAACTCATTTTGACTTAATTACTTCGGCTTCATAGTAAGTCCTGAAACCTGTAAATACTCTAACTTCTTCTTTAATATTGTCTTGGCTGTTCTATGTCCACAACATTTCCATAAAACTTTTGAATTTGATTATCAATATCTGCAATACTAACATAAAAAGAATGATCTTCTGAGATTTTGATTAGAACTATATTGAGTCTATAAGTGAATTTGGGGAGAAATTGAAATCTTAATAACATTAAGTATCTCAATCTAAACATGGATTATCTGTCCATTTATTCAGGTATTCCTTAATTTTTCTCAGCAGTATTTTTTATTGTTCTGTGTGGAATTCTTAAACACTTTTCCTTACAGTTATTGCAAGTTATTTGATATTTTTAAATATTACACATATTTCCATAGATTTATTCCTATGTACTTAATAATTTTTCTATGTAATTGTATATGGTAGTATTTTCAAATTTATTTTTATATTCTTTTCTGCTAGAATGTATAAACATAATTGTTTTTATGTTGACTTTGTTTTTAGCATCTTTGCTAAGTTGACTCATGAATACTAATTGTAGATTTAGGTAACTTATGCATCCATAATCATGCCATTTATGAAGAAAAATGGCTTTTCTAATTCCATTTTTAATCTTTATAGCTTTTATTTATTTTTTTCGTGCATGATTGCACTGGCCAGTGTCTCCAGTACAAAGCCGATTAAAGGTGATGATAGTGGACAATTTTTTCTGTTGCTGTCCTCAGAGGGAAAGCATTAAATAGTTTACCATTGACTATGAAGTTAGCAAAAGGTTTTTAGCTGATATCTTTTATCAGATTAAAGAAGTTCTTATAACTCAGTGTGTGGATTATTTTTTATCATTAATAGGTACCAAATTTTGTCAAATGCTTTATACACATCTATTGGGAGGATCATAGAGTTTTTCTCCTGCGTTCTGTTAATGTGTAAATTAAAATGATTAGAATTTTAATATTAAACCAAACTTTTATTCCTGAAATAAATCCCACTTGGTCAAACTGCATTGCTCTTTTTATATATCGACGAGACATAAAAGGTGTTCAATAGATATTCCCTCTAACATCTCTGACTGCTCTCTTAATAGAATCAAGGAGATATGTATACTGGTACCCATTAGAGATTATATACGCACACAATATTATATATGATATATACAATTATATATATATAATATAGGTGATATATATAATAATAACCTCCTAATGGGGATCACCATTTCTATCTAAAGAGTTTAGAAAAGACATTAAGAAGGATGAGATATTTAATTCAAGCTTTAAAGAATGAATAGTATTTCAACAAGCAGGAGAAAGTGTGCAAATCATAATTGTTTATTAACATCCTAAATGCAACTGGTGATTCTTCTGAGCATTCCTCTGAGGAGGTTGCCTCAAATATCATTGTATACATAGTGATTAGGACTAATGGGATGGAACAACCACTGTCTAAGCTTCCATTAGACAACAAGAGAGGCTACTTGGAAGAACAAAAATTACAAAATAGACAGTAATTTAAGAAAATGGACAGTAATTTGTCAAATCATTTGAAAGAATTTCCTAAATATCTGAAAGAATTAATGCAGTTCCAGAAGTTTTCTAAAGGATTTCCTTCCCAATCCACCAGAAAGAACTCTTGTAGGGCCATAGACAAATAAAAGCTCTCTTTCACTCACTCATTCGTTCATGAATCAGCTTCACTAAGCAGCTATTGCATACCAGACACTATGGTGGGTACTGGAGATATAAAGATGGTGGAATGTAGAAAATGAGAAGGACCTTACAAGATTTTCAAACCATATTCCATATGGAGCTCTTGGAATTCTGTGGGATAAGACGGAGCAGATCCAGGGGACTCCAGGGGGTGCACACCCACCTCAATAAGAACAGCTCTGCTTTTGCTTTTGTAAACTTTGTTTTTGAAGAAATAGAGTTTTGGATCTTCTGTGTAAGGTTTGATGAATTTTTACACGTGAACATAGCCATGAAATGAACACCCAGATTGAGAGATGAGAAATTATTTACACTTTTAGAATCCTCTTTCATACCTCCTTCTAGTCAGTACACCCTGAAAAGTAACCACTCTTCTGACTTCTACCACTATAAGTTAGTTTTCATCATTTTGAACTTCCTACAATGGACTCATCAGCATGTACTCATTTCTGTTGACTTCTTTAACTTTTTATGTTTGTGAGATTTATTCATGTTTTTGTATGTAATTTTTCCAGTTACCATGGCTGCACAACAAGTCATCCCAAAACTCAGAAGCTTAACACAGCCACTTACTGTACTTATGGATTCAGGACTTTGGACAGTGTGGTGGGCTTGTCTACACTCCACAATATCTGAGACTTCAGCCAATTCAGTCTTGTACACTCCTATGTCTGGTGGTTGATTCTGGTTGCCAGCTGAGACATCACTCCTACATGCGGGTCTCCATGTGAGTTGGGCTTCCTTGTGATATGGTGTCTGAGTTTCAAAATTAAGTGTCCTGAGGGAGTAAGAGAGCAAAACAGAAGCCTTATCTCCTTTTACTACCTAACTTCCAAGTCAGAAGTCACACAGCATCACTTCTACTGCATTATACTGGTCAAGGCAACTACAAAGCTTTGCCCAGCTTGAAAGAAAGGGGGAAAAAAATCCCTCACCTCTCAATGAAGGAGTTTCAACATCTCATTGTAAGAAAAACATGTGGGATGGAATATATATTGGTCATTCCTGATATACAGTTGAGTTACTTCTAGTTTAGGTATTATAAATAAATCTATATAAAATATTCTGCCATTATTTTTTGATATACGTAAGCATTTATTTCCACTGTTGAATGGAATTGCTCAGTCATGGAATATGGGTATACCCTTTAGCAATTAGTACTTTAGTACTAACTTAATAATTAGTATTAGAATTTTTCCATAGCATTTGGACAAATCTACACATCTATTGGCAGTATATGAATAATGTATTTGCTTCACATCCTTATTATCCCAAGTGAAATAAGAGGCTGGTAGCAAGTTAGGGACAGATTTTAGGGAGCCTTGCATTCATGCCTTGGGGTTCAGACTTCTACCTCAAAGCCAAGGGTTTTAAGCTGGAAGCCTACAGGCCAGGCCTGTGGATATACTTTACACGCAAGGACAGTGGTGGAGTTTCTGTTGCTGCTGCTGTTGTTGCTTTTAACTGACTTTGAATACCTTAGGTTGCGCATAACTCACCCTCCAGTATTCCAAGATTACCACTCTGTAATTTCTTACTATCTCAGAATTATCCACTTTGCTCCTGAAAGCATTTATTTTTCAAGCCCCCAAATAAGCAAAATTAAATACTGTATTGTTGGGGATATAAATAAACATATATAGGGTAAACATGGTTTTCAAAGAGCAAGAGATTAATAAATTCAAAATTCAGAATAACCTTACCTTTGGGGGAGGCAGAGAGTGGAAGGGGTGTTAACATCCAGGTTGAGTCAATGATATTGTAATGCTCTAGGTATTCATTTGGGTAGCAGGTTCATGGGTAATTTTTTAAATTTATTTTTTACATACATGTATATTCTTTGCATGTATGTTTGTACATGTACGTGCATTCATTAATTCACTCATTGTATCAAACAACAGTCTAAGTGTATAAGTATAAAATATTTCATGATAAAAAACTAAGCCCTATATTTCTTTCATAAAAATATGTGCGTGCTGCATAGTGTTATTTATGGGAGGAAATTTGTGACTATGAGAGGCATAATAAGATAAAAAAGAAGAGAGACATACACAAGCCTTCTTTTAGGATAAATGGGAATAGTCTGTCTTTTCCTTAACACAGACTGGGTTGTTTATTTAATTAAACCTGGAAATTTTCCAAAATAAAATATTTGAGGACAAATCACTTAAGGGTATTAAATGCTGGAAATATGCACAGATCTGGCTGAAAACAGCTCAGAAAGAGGGTGAAAATGTGGCGGGGAGGAAGCAGTCGTAGTTGAGGGGCGCGTTTACACAGTTAGGCAATTTACTGCTCTGATATTCCTGAAAAAAGCCCGTTCCCAAATGGAGACCCCAACTCTGAACACTACGTGTTCTCATTTTCCACAGGGAGTTCGAAGCTAATAGTTATTGTGGATTCATAATGGCCACGTACTAGAGGCATTTTCAATCCACTTCTGCTTTCACTTAGCAGATGGTTAATATTTACTGAACAGAAGTCAGATATCACCTGGTTTAAATCTCACCACTAACATTCCTATGACGTTTGTACCATTGCCCATAGTTTACAGATGGGGAAACTGAGTCTCAGAGATACCTACCTTATTTCTGGGACAGGCTGTAGTTTCCAAACATAACCATAACAATAGCCCACATCCTCTTCTGACAGTGTGACTCACCACTCCCCCATCAAGAGGAGGAGTGTATGTCCCCTACCCTGAAACCCGGTGGATTTTTGCAGCCTCCTTGACCAATGCAGTGTAGTAAAAGTGACCTCATGTGACTTAGGGTCATAAAAGGAAATAAAGTTTGCTCCTGACTCCCTCTTTCTTGAGACACTTGCTCTTGGAATCTGGCCTCCATGCTGTGAGGTATCTCAGGTATCTCACGGAGAGGCCACGTGTAGGTGATCCTGCTGACAATCCCAGCAAAGATCTTAGCCAACAACCAGCACCAACTGGCAGACACGAGAGTGAGGAAGCCTTCAGAAGGACTCCATCTCAGCCACATGATTGCAACTGAATGAGAGACCTCGAGTGAGAGCCTTGAACTGAGTCCAGTTGACCCCCAGACTATGAGAAATAATAATGATAATGATGATGGTAATGATGAATTATTGGGTTTCTTTATTGCACTAAGTTTGGAGTAGTTTGTTAAGTAGTAATAGATAACTGAATCTCCCAGTAAACCTATGGGAATTAACCCCCACCCCTGCTCAGAAGCTCATACTTATTCACGTTACAAATGATGCCATTAGCACCTCTAGGAAATGGCCATGTTCTTGCCTGCAATTCCTTACAATTCTGTAGATATCACTGACTTTTGTTAATCAGATTTTATCTTCCTTCTTTTCACGCCTGAAATTCTAGACCTAGTATTCCAGATACAATGATAATTAACACCACTCTATCTCAAGGAGCTCAGAGTTTGGTGAAACAGACAGACACATAGACAAATTATTGAAAGCATGAGGGTCAAGGCAGATGGTGGTGGGATAAGCTATAGAGACACCAAGGAGGAGCAACATCAGCACGGGGGTGGCCAGCAAAAGCTTCCTGAAGAAGGGGTTGGCTGATAAAACATTGAAGAATTAAGTTAAGTGGAAGGCAACAGAAAGAATTCTCAAAAAGGTGGCACAAATGTTGCAAAGACAAAGAAGCAGAAAATAGTTTATTGCATGAAAGAACGTATATCCCAGCGTTACTTCAACGGCATTTGAGGCCAGGTATGATAGAAAAAGATGCTAGCGTGGTGGTCCGGTGCTACTTCCTAGAGAGCAAGGCATGCCATCTTCAGGATTTGGGTTTTAAAAAGGACCACATTGGGAATATGGAGTGTGGTAGAAAGACAGTTTGTTCTGTATGTGAATGAGCTACTAAAAAAATAGTTCCCTAAGGCTTATCCTGCAATATTCTCATTCTGTAATTCTAGGTTGTGATCTAGGAATTCTGATTAAAAAGGAAAAGAAGCCTCACCCAATGATTCTGATATTCAGCCATATTAAGGGAAACTGCTTGAGCCAATGAGAGCCACTGAGGGATTTTAGGCAGGAGGAGGACAGAGTTGGATTGTGTGTCTGAAATGATTACTCATTGAGCAGTTTAGAAGATGGAGTGAGAGGAGGCTGGAGGAGACTGGAGGCAGGGAGACCAGTAAACACACTGCTGCAGTGAAAACCCGTGAGGACCAAATCAGGGTCGCGATGGTGGGATGAGAGGAGATGGATTCAATCACAGGCAGACCCTACAGTCGGCAGGGCTGGTGATTGGCAGCTGGTAGAAAGGGAGAGAAAGGCCTCAAGGATGATGAGTGGTTCAGGCTCAGATGAGATGGTACATGTTGGAGGCTGTCAACCGAGATGAAGAGTGACAGAACCAGGCACAACAGAAAGCTCCAACCTCGGGGGAACAAGAAATGTTCCTACCATATGAAAAATAATGATTCCTATTCAAAAAAATAGAAATTAAATAAATGACAGGCCAGGAAAAGATTCTTCCAGCTTCTGAAACAGACATATGATTTATATCAGTAATAAAAAATGAAATTCCTGAAAATAAAAAATAAGAGATGCTAAATGGAGTAGAAATATGAGCTGAGGCTATAAATAGCCTATTGACAGATGGGGTAGTCTGAATTTCTAACATGTTTATTAAAAATGTTCAAATTCAATAATTAAAAAAAAAAAACCCTAATTTAAACAATTGAATGTACTACTTTTCACCCTGACAAAAATTACAAGGAAGGACAAGTCAGGATCTTGGAGGGGAATTGGGGAGGGGACACTCATGGACTGCTGATAGTTCAGCAGGCTAGGCTGGGTGAGCTATACCAGAAGGAAGATGGGTGAAATTAGTGAAATAAAAAGGTGCATAGCCAGTGACCCAGCAGAGAAGCCGCTATAGGGAACAAATATAAGGAGGCTCATTTCAGCTTTGTTTGTGGTCACAGACGTTAGGAGAGACCCAGGTGCCCGTCAGTGGGGTAACAGGTAAAATGTGTGAGCGCACACTATGGGATATGAAGCAGTTAGGAGTAACAAACTAGATGAACTTATAGCAACAGGGTTACATCTTACAAGTGCTAAGTGAGATGAAACATCAGCACAATATCATTACTATACATTTAAATACATACACAGAAAACAACATTGCACATTTTACAAGGATACCTACATATACAGGGAATAATCTCAAACACACTGCAGCAGTTACCTATCCCGGAGATGAGAGATACAACTGAGGAAGAGAGGGAAAAGGAAATAAAACAAAATGACAGAGAGAGAGAGAGAGAGACAGTCCTTAGATGGACTTATGATGATGATGTTGGTGTCTCATGAGCTGAGGAATACAATCAATTCAGCTTTCTGCACCTGAGATTTCTACACCATCTAATAAAGATCAGAGCTGACAGAAGGTCTGGCAGAGAAGATTTGACGAATTTGAGTTTGACATGACTGTTGAAATTCACGAAGCACATGGAGAGGTACAACTGGAGACTATGAGAGGGAAACATCTGGAGACAGAGCCCGACACAGTCAGAAGATGAAACCACGAGACAGAATGAGATAGCCCAGGGAGGGATGGAGTCTAGGAGTTGAGAACACCTGTCACCAGTGGGTGGAAGCAGATGGTGGGGGGAGTTGCCCAGGAAACCAAAAGGCGACAATGTCACGGTGAGGGGACTGAGGAGAAGAGCACCAAGAGAAGAGCGTTTCTAGGAGGGGTGAGAGAGCTGCATTTGAAACGCAGTGTAGAGGCCCTGCAAGAGAAGGGCTGAACCCATCTTCCACACTGGGTCATGATTTATTGTTCTTACCACTAAGTGATCCATCCGCTTGAGTGGGTGGGATTAGGGGCTGCAGTGCAGAGAAGAGGCACAGAGGAGCAAGAAAGCGTCCCTCTCCCTCTTCTGCCACTTATGAGGCATCTTAAGTCATCTTAAGGTATCATCTTTCAACATGAGTCATCTTTCCAGTCATTTCTCATCTCTGATTTTCGGTTTTGCAGAGATGATACTGATAATTATCCTTTCGTGCGCTGTCCTCCTGTAGCTTCAATTAGATGGCATACGTGAAAGTCCTTTTATACTTTATATTCCTTTGAGCATGGTAACTCCTGCACCCACTGCTCTACTTTCTGTCTGTATGGATTTTCCTTTTCTGGACCTTTCATATGGAATCAATCAAATGGAATGTTATACTACGCGTTCTTTTGTGACTGCTTTCTTTCATTTGTGCAATGTTTTTAACGTTCCTTTCTTTCCCCTATTAATTTATCCCCAGATACCTCTCAAGCGTTTACTATGTCCAGGGTGGGATGTTTTGGAGAGAGCTAATTGGCTTGTTCTCTGACCACTAGGGAAATTGGACCACAGATATTTCAGAATCGATGGAGTCCTTCAGAATGTGCAGTCCACCTCTCTCAATTTACAGATGAGGATGCAGAAGGTCTGAGAGGAAAAGTGATTTCCTCAAAGTCTCAGAGTGACTGAGGGGCAGACACAGGGCTGGGGCCAGACCTCCTGACTTCCCGTGCAGCGATGCTCTCAGCATCCCTGCTGGCTTCTTTCAGGTCACACAGTCAGAACGGCAGAGGTCTTCTCATTGCAAACCTTTTGCAATTTTCCCCCAACACTCAGTTCTCAGAAAGAATTGCCATATAAATTATCTGAACAAAGGCAATGTGGAAAATAACTGAACTCGAGGCCAAGACAAGCATATTCCACTCCTGTCATTCCTCTGACTTACTGTGTGGGAAAATGCAAAAATCTCTTTAGGATCCCTTCCATCTCTAATATTCTCCAATTTAAGCGGCAAAAAGAACCTGTTTTCCCAAGTTCACAAAATGTGCTGCTTTTATCTGTCTGACATCAATTCATGGGAAATAAACTACTCAATCACCCATTCTTGCTTCCATTGAGAAGCCACTGGGGCCCCCCACTGCACTTCAGGGACAGGCTGTGGGTCTTGACCTGCTTGCCTTGGAGACACATGGAATTGGGCCTGGCTCTGTCACCTGAGTCCGCCTTCAGTCTACAGAGAAGCAGAGGCAACAAATTGCAGAACCCTCTCCTCCGGCTGGCAGGACCTGCCCTCCTACCTTCTGACGAGAACGTGTGGCTCCTCTGCCTTTGGCTCTTGCCTCCTGTGGGTCTTCCAGGCAGGTCACTTTTCCATTGTGAGGGATTTGGAATTCCTGAGGAATTCCTGGGCAAAAAAACATTGAGCTGCATTATGACTTCATGGGGAAAAATAGTAGTGCAGGTTCAGTGAACACTTCCTGTATGCTGAGTAGTGCTCTGCTATCTGCTTTTTACTCATTTTATTTAATGCCCGCAACAACTCTATAGTCCCCATTTTACAGATCAGGAAACAGGTTTGGAGTTTAAGCAGGATGCCTGAGGCCACACCCTGGCATGGGATGGAGTCAGGGTTCCAAACTAGTCTGACACCAAACCCTGAGCCCTGTTCCACCACAAGAAACAGCACGTCCCACTGTGATCTGAGAAGGATGCTAATCCAATGCGGAGCTGATCAGTTATCTGATATCCCAAATCTGTGTTTACAAAAGATGAGAGGAAGACAAGCTAACTTCTAATGCCTATGTAGATTTTGAGAATCGATGCTCTCAAGTGGTGGGGCTGGGATTAAACCTAGGATTTCAACCACATAGTTCAGTAACCGTACTTTAGATACTATTAACGCAACCTGCATCTCAGCACGACCTTCATTGCTCCAGGCAGGTGGTAAGAATTGCCCTGGGAAGCACAGCAGGTCACTTCAAAATAGAGAGACATGTAAAATTATACATACATATATATTTCAATGTCTTGACAATGCATTTTATAAAAGCCACCGTCTGCCGCTGAAATCAATTAGATGCCTTTCTTAAATTCTAGAGGAATGTATCAGCTGCCGTCTCTTCCTAAATCCAGTGGAACAGATAATAATATTTCCATGACTTGCCAATTCCCAAGGCATCCCTGAGCAAGGGGCCCTGCTCTCATCCACTGAAGACATGTGCCTTCCTCCCACTCTCTGATAGGGCTCAACATCTGGAAAAACTTTTGAATCGGATTTCATGCCTCTAGGGATTCCATAGCATTGGCTGGCTGGCTGGAAAGGGTTAATTGCAGAGATTCTGCTTGGTGAGAACTGACCCTTTCAGTTAATGGTAGAGAACCATTCACGTATCTATTCATTTATTCATTCCTTTCCCGCCCTTTCCTCTGTGCCAGGGACCGAAAACAATGGTGAATAAAAGCAGATCTGGTGTCTATATTCATGGGCTCACCAGACATGCCCAGTGGTAGAATAGGACACACCGGGAGCTGGTGACAGGTGAGGGGATGTATTAGAGTCAGGGTGTCTGATGGGGGTGGACCAGAGCATTTAGCTTCTAGAAGGAGATAACATAGATCAAGAAGACCTGCGAGTGAGCCTCCGGGCCAGACCACACAGTTCCACAGTTCCTTCTAGGCCATAGGAGAAATTTTGTTCTATATCCTAAAGTCACTGAAAACCCAAATAAAGGGTTTTAAGCAGGAGTAAGGGTGGGAGATATGATCAGATACATGTTGTGTAATACGGTAATCAGAAAAGGTTGTGGAACAAACACAACATGGGAGTTGGAAGATGTGCAGGCGTCCTGGGTCTAGAATGCTCAGGATCTGACTTAGCTCTAAGATCTGGTCCAGATCATCAAGCCTCAAGCAGCAAGAACACAGGGATGCTGGGTTCCAACAGTGATATAGCACATGCACCCTTCCTTTGTCTTTGAGAGGATACATCTTTTGTTTTTGGATACATCTTCTTGTAAGTAACAAAAATCTCAAATCAAACTGGCTGAGATAACAAAAGAGAGTGGGATTTAGGACAGGTTTAATAGGCCTACTTCTCTGTTTCTCTGTGATTCTCTTTCCTCTGCCCATCTCTGCATGTCTGCTTCCTTCTCATATTGCCTTTTCTCACGGTGGAGAAAAAACTGCAGTAGTTCACGTTCCAAGCCTTTATTCTCAGACCACAAATAGGAGCCTGTTTCTCAGAATTCCCTGCAAAATCTTGGGTTCATAAACCACTCTCTGTGGTTAGGAGACTCTCAGGCATCTATTGGACTAGGCTACTCAACACAGCAAGGAGGATAGGATTAAACATTTGGGCTTAAACACCCCTGTAGCTTAGGGTGGGTTCACAAACTCAACCCAAGTCTCAATGGCAAGGTGGATAGGGTATTGAAAGGGCAAACGCAATGTCCTGCACAGTGAATCTCTTTACTTCTGGTCCCACCATCACTTGTCTATTCTTCCACTTTGAATTCATCAAAGAAGGACTCTGTTTCAACTAATCCTATCGCTGGTCCAGACTGCTGCGACTCAGGTTGTAGACGCTCACATTGTAAAGAACATGACCACCCCAGTGCAGGGATTACAGTCTGAGAAGTTTCCAGCAGAAATTATGGGTGCAGCAGTCACCTACAACAAACAGGTCTTCTTTAATATAGTGGGGGCTGATCTTGACCCTCTCAGGAAAGAGTGTACTTTTCCTGCAGAGTGTGGACTTCATTGGAGAGCCTCAAGCCAAAGCTGGATGACCACTAGATGACGCCCATGAGGATTATCAAATTATCAAATGGGAGTTGTCCCAAATTACCTCCTTGTTACTTTGAATCTATAACTACAGTATCATTTAATTATTCCCCTTATTTTGTTGAAGATGCTCTCTCTGAGATCAGTATTTCTTATTACATTAATTGTTTCAATGTTGTCTGCTGGGAAAAAGACTTGGCAGCATTTCAGAGCCCAGGAAGGTCAAAGCAGACTTTTTTTTTCCCACAATAGTCTTGCTTATGTCAGATTTTTTACTTAAAGTCACAGGATGTAAAAGCCAAAGGATTCCTTTGCAATGTGGAGACTGAGGCACAGAGTGGGGGAAGGGACGTACCTGTGATGACACAGAGAATTAGTGGAACAAGCAGGTCAGGTGCCCAGGTGTCCTGACCACCAGGGTGATGCATTTTTCCTCTTCACCATGAAGTCTCCTGAAGTATTAGTGACAATGCCTCTCGCACACATGGCTACATCCTGCCCTGTGCTTTCCGCTTGTTGGCCCTCCTTGGCCATGGCCAGCCCTCTTCCTGCCGCACGACCCCCTCATCTCTCAGAACTCCTTTCTGCAACGCTTCCCTGTCTCCCAGCGTCCTGAGACTGGATTCCTCCCTGCACTGTGCTCCTCTTTGCCCTGTGCATCTTCCCTGCCTGTCCTCGGAAAACTTGATGGGACTTGGTCATGCACACTGTGATCTTTCTCCAGACCTCTGCTTCTTAAGGACAGGACCCTTAACTGATTCATATTTCTATGATTGCCTCGCGTTCCAGGCATGGTAGAGGCTCAATGTTTGCTGGATAATTGAATAAGTGAATCATTAATAGTGAAATAAGCAAATTGAACTTATACAAATATGCTCACCATTAAAATGAACATTTCAAAGAGGAGATGATTAAAACCTGTGCAACACTGTTGCAAAGAACTGTGTGGTCTCTATAAGCTGCCAAGTGAAGACATTCGAGACATTTTAATTGAAAGATGTGTCAGAAGAGTACACGTAGAAAAATCCTATCCTTTTAAAATAATGAGGGATTATACCTTCAATAAAATGTATATTATATATATGCACAAATATGTACCTGTCTTAGTATAAACATGCATTATATATGTGTGTCTATATTTAACCACATTTTAAATTGTGAATTAGACTCTGAAGTCTTTGCTTAAAACCCTCCTGTGACTTTGTCCTGCACTTGGACTACATCTCAGCGCACTTGCCGAGGCTCTGCGTGACGTGTCCGCCAGCTCTCCACGGCACCTCCTTCCACCTCTTCCCACGCTCCAGCCACTCTTCCTGGTGGCTGAATGCACTGAGATTTCCAGGGCCTTTGCATTTTCTCTCCAACTCACTCTTGCCTTGTGCTTTAAACTGCTTGATTCTTTTGTCTCGTTTGGATCTCAATTAGTGAGAGACCGGCTCTGATTGCTCTCTCCAGGGGAGCCTTCTTCCCAGTTTCTCTCTACCACCTCTACTCGTGAGAGGCTGTTGTTTATCCATTTGTTTCTTTCTTGTCCACCTCCATCGCTGGAATGTAAAGTCCGTGAGAGTGGAGATCTTGTCTGTCTTATTGCAGTACCCTGGTATGTAGTAGAGTATTCCAGCACACAGTAAGAAATCACTAGATATATTGGAAGGAATAAAAACAGATGCAATGTAAGCCCATAAAAATTGTGAGAATTATATGTTAAACTCTTTACGGTAGTCATTTCTGGGAAAGGAAGAACAAGAATATCATAGTGTTTTTAATATACTTGACAATACCTAATAAATATTTCACATGAGCACATTTAGATTTGGTGAGAATAAATTCTAAAAAGTTTCATTCTGGTTTTTATGTCTTTTTTAACAATAAGCCATTATTTTTTCCCAGAACTCTGATCTAGACATGGTCTGACAAACCTTTGGGCATAAATACAAAAGGTCCTCCGATGACGTAACATGGATCATGTCCTTGACATCCTTGAGAGCTTTAGCAGGCACAATGAGAGGAAAAATAGAATCATGAGGCTGCAAGGAACCAGCGTTAATCTAATCCAGCTCCCTTATTTTACTAATGAGGGAACTGAAGCTCCAAGAGGCAGGCACTTCAATAGTGGACAAATAAATGTACGGTAGTTGGAGTTCTGACTCTGTAACTAAGTTACCGGGTAACCTTGGACTAGTCCTCTGTCTCCTCTAAGCCAGTTTTCCATGCTCCAAAATATGAGGGGGGTTGTCTTGCTGACCTCTAAGGATCTGTTCAGTTCTACCAAGCCATGTTCCTACTGATGATTTAATAAAAGAAGTCCCACATGACAAATCCAACTATCCATGTCTAAATATCTGAAAGTGTAACCAAGATTAATTTTCTTGAGTTATTAGTTACAGACATGGACACACTACTTCTGAATTTAAGGGAAATAAAGAAAAGAAGATAAGGATGTGACCATTCTGAGAACATCTCCTTACAGTTAGGATGTAGAAAGTCTCAAGAGACTGTCACCACAATAAAAAACAAGAACAAGCTGAATAAAATAAATGATCATAATTTTTTAAAAAATCATAGATCTACATACGCAAAGTGAAATAAAATGCCAGAAAGGGATGAACTCTTCCTAGGAAAAAAGAATCCCATACCTGTTTTCATCCCTGGGAACATGGCAGAATGAAGAGTGAATCTGACATGAATGGTGGCAAGGAGAAATCAGCACAAATTTTAGTGCACATTTAATGGCCATGTGTGAGCCTATATGATGGATTGGAATTCCCAGGTGTCCCCATCTTAAGGTTAGTTGGAGCCACCTGCCACCATTTTCCATAGGGCCCTTACAAAGTGCATATGGTGGCATATTGAAGGCTGGAGGCAGGTAGGAGAGCTAAGAGAGATCTTCCAAGTTGAACGGAGCCTTTCCCAAGTGCAAATGCTTGTTTTTGGGTGGAGGCAGAGCAAAGGAATGGGAGATTACCCCGAGGCACACAAAGCCTTCACTGAGCATAAGGTAGCAGGTGGCTGAAGGTTGGGGGCAAAGAAGCAGAATGGAGATGGGTCTCCCCAGAAACAAAAGGCCAGAAGCTGGATGGTGGAACAAAGGAACTCAAAAAACTGGTGGCCAAGATGTAAATCAGAGAGAGCTTCTGTGATTCAGAAAATTGGCAGATGGGTAGTAAAGCATAAAGAGATCTTCGGGGGCTGGCCGGGTGGCACAAGCGGTTAAGTGCGCGCGTTTCGCTGCAGCGGCCTGAGGTTCACCAGTTCGGATCCCGGGCACGCACCCACGCACTGCTTGGCAAGCCATGCTGTGGCGGCGTCCCACATAAAGTGGAGGAAGATGGGCATGGATGTTAGCCCATGGCCAGTCTTCCTCAGCAAAAAAAGAGGAGGATTGGCAGATGTTAGCACAGGGCTGATCTCCTCACAAAAAAAAAAAAAAAAAAAAAAAAAGAGGTCTTCGGAGTTTTACCAATAGTCAGATCCCAAGAACTTTCTCAGGGTACTTATTATTTTCTTTGGATCTACTGTTTGTTTGCATATAATGTCCAGTACATAATAAAAAATTAATATTATAATATGTAAAGAAGCAAACCAACCCAAATCAGGTGACACAACATTGAATAGAAGCAGATCCACAAATAGCCCAGAGGTTGGAATTAGCAAATAGAGACTTTGACATAGCTATGAGAAACATGTGAAACGATCTAGTGGAAAAGGTAAAGAGAAAAGACAGCAGATAGAAGCTCAGATCTACAGGAAAAATAAAAGAACATCAGAAATTATAAATATGTACATAAATATATGAAAAATCTTATTATCCTGTATATTTTTCTTTAAAACATAATGACCATATAAAGCAAAAATAACAAGGTATTGTGGGGTTTGTGAAATCTGTAAGTGAAATATAGAGCACAGAGGGCAGGAAAGAAGTAATGGGATATAGATGCAAAAATTCATAACAAAATATTACTAAAAATATCTATAAATATATAAAATATCACCAAGTGAGGTTTATCTCAGGAATGTAAGCTGTGTTTGGCATTTGAGAACCAATTTGGTCAATGTAATTCACCAAATTAAGAAAATCAAGAAGAAAAATCATTTGACCATTTTAAAATGGAAGAAAATAAATTATTGGGTATAATTTAATAAGTATTCATGACAACAATCCACATGGAACAGAAATATAAGGTAACATACTCAATATGATAATGGGAATCTACAAAAAACTACAGCTATTATCATACTTAATTCTAAAATATTGAATGCTTTCCCTCCATCCTTGGGTACCAGGCAAAGATGCCCACTCTCACCATTTATATGCAACACTAAACTGGAAGTCTTAGAGCAATAGGCATGGGGTGGGAGGAAGGCACAGACATTTCAAAGGAGGAACACACACTTTCTTCATTCTTAGATGACATGACTGTATAGAGAAAAAAATCTAAGGAATCTGAAAAAAGAAAAGTAGAACTGGTGAATGAATGTAAGCAAGGTCAGCTTGCTAAACAATTGGGTATATATATGAAAATAAAAAAAAAAAACAACTCAGTGCTGACTTCAATCACATAGACACACTAAATTAGTGTAAATTTGAAATGAGTCATAGACTAAATTTTATAAATAAAGCCACAAAACTTGTAAAAGAACACGTCATCATATTTACGCAACCTTTGTTTAGGCAAAGATTTCTTAACACACAAACATACTAACCATAAAAGAAAATTTGGGCTTCACCAAATTGTTTTTTAAATGTGAACATCAAATGATATCTTTACGTAAATTAATGGGTAAGCTGCAGACTGGGAGAAAATACTTGCAATGCAGATCTGACAAAAGGCTTATATCCGCAGTATAAAAGAACACTTAAAAATCAATGATGAAAAGACAAACAACAGGCTCTTCCTGACAGTACTTTTGTACAGATGCTGAGCAAATTCCCATGGCTTCAAAGAAGGCCCTAAGACAGACAACAAAAAGACTCTGAGCAGGCGTGGAGGGTGCACTGCTATTCACTAGTCTCTACAGGTATGGTTCAAATCACACGGGCTGAGGAGAAGCCACCTGGGGCCCTGAAAGGATCCTTGACAGACAAGTTCAACTCCCATACCCACTCCATTGGTGCTCATGGAATCAAGCTGAATAAAATGCTGCCAGTGTATTTTCTGAGTTTAAATGTCCCTTAAGAATGTGGGGACCTAACAAGGAAGAGGAAGGGAATAAGCACAGCAGAAGGGCAGCGAGTGGGCCTTGGGGACATGACTGGACCTGTGCTATCCACATCACCCAAGAAAAGGGCTCTGCCGCTGTGAACTTGGCCTGGACTGGACTGGACTGGACTGGAGTTCAGGGTTTGGGAAGCGAGTGCATGAGGAGAAGAGAGAAGCAGAGGCAGAAGACGAAGTAACAGAAATTCCCCCACTCAAAATGAGCCAGAAAACCAAATTTAAAGCAAATGAAGGAACGAGAATTCGCATGACTGTTCCCCAGATGTACTTGGGTGAAAATCCCTGAGCGGTGCTGGGTGGAGGGCAGAGAAGATAGGCAGAAACACCTGGACTCTCTTTCTTCCTGGCCATGGGACCTTAGCCACGTCACCCAACTTCTTTGAGCCCCTGTCCCCTCCTCTGTCAATTGAGAGTAACAAAGATGTTTTCTTATTCTTCTCCCGGGGTCATTATAAGTATCAAATGAGAGGAAATATGTCTGTGATCTGGAAAGTATTGCAATTATTAAGGCAACACTGAAAATGGTACAGTGTATCAAAGACTCAGATGCGCCCTAACAAGGAAAACATAACTAATAGGAACACATTAGTACAAACAGGAGGATAAATATATTTTGTTGACTTTTTAAGAGAGTGGAACATGGGTACTGTATGCTTATGTAGAATGAGCTGGACTAGATCAAAATGATCTCCACTTTAGTAAAGCAAACTTCTCATTAAAAAAAAACAAATGAAGACCACCAAAGCTAAGAGACAGCCAACAAAATCAGTAACATAAACAGAAATTGCCTATTCCAGTTTAATTATTTTTACGGAAGAATACAAAATAATTTCAAATTAGAACATTTAGAATACTGTACATTATAATTTAGGTTAAAGATAAAGGTAAATTAAAAACAATGAGTGGGGAAGGGTGTTCACTGAGAAGCTGAAATGTACACCTGTTCTCAGGGGGACAGAAATTAACATTATAGAAATATCTAATAATGACTGAAATTTAATTAAAACATACATATTTATATTAAAATAAGGGTCTTTACTAAAAGAATAGATGCACAGTAGGTTCCAACCAGCAGAGAATAAGGGAATTACAGGCTACTTTGTCTCTCAGGAAGAGAAGCATCACCTCACAGTTTCTGAGAGTGGGGAACCTGGGCGTGGCTTAGCTGGGTGGTTCTGGCTCAGGGTCCCTCAGGAGGGAGCCCTCAGCCCGTGGCTGCCCCAAAGTCATCTCAAGGTTTGATGGTGGGGGATCCCTTCCAAGTTCACTCACGGGGCTGTTGGCAGCTCCTCACTGGCTGTTGGACGGAGACTTCAGTACTTGCCACGTAGACTTCATAGTATCCTCATGACATGGCAGTTGGCTCTCCCCAAGTGAGTAATCTGAGAGGGCAAGTGAGCGTACCCCAAATGCAGACTTTCATGACCTAATCTCAGACATACCACGGTTTCAGCTGTAGTCTATTCATCGCAAGTGAGTCACTAAATCCAACCCACACTCAAGATGGGAGAGTACACAAGGGAGTGTGTTCCAGAAGATGGAGATCATGAGGGCATCCTAGAGGCTGCCTATCACAGTGTGTGTGTGCGCGCGCGCGCAATGGTGGTGTCGAATAAAACAACAAATCCAAACTTAGGTAAGGAGAGACTATTCCAAAGGATTCCTGCAAGAAGCAGGAGAGCAACTGCGGCGGGAGGGAGAAGGACCATGAGATCTGCAGGCGTGCCAAGGATTCACAAAACAGGCTTCCCTCTCAGGGGGAGAAGCAGAGGAGAGTAGAAAGAACCAGTGTGGGGATGTTTTTCCCTGAGGCCAACCTATTCTCAGGAGGGTCCTTAAGGGGGTCTCAAGCTGAGGGTGGGTCAAAGTTCAGGGCCTGGGGAAGGAGAGAAACTTCACCAGAGTTTGGTTAAAAAGCATTTCTTCTTATTGGTCAGTGGGGACAAGTAATTCAGCTAATTGTTATGGGGCAAATAATGGGAACTGTGGGTTTATGTCTGGCCTTGTCATGGGTAAACAGGGGGACATCCTGGGTCTCATCTAAGTCATGGCAGCAAGGAGTTTCCCGCAGTGAGCTGGTTCCTGGAGCACAAAGTCTGTGGATTTTATGGATTCTGTCACTGTCATCAGCGAGAGAGCCACAGTACGGTTTTCACGGATAGCTGAAGAGTGGAAGGCATGGGCCTTGACAGATGGTTAGAATTTCAATAGACATGGAGGCCCGAGGTTTATATAATTTTGGATGTGCTCAGCTGCTAGTAACAGGATATCCAATTAACAGGGGCTTGAGGAAGGGGTCGTGTAACTACCTCACCTAAGAAGAAGTGCACAGAGGGCAGGGCCAGGCTTGTTCCCGAGGCTGGGCCATGCCAGGGCTCTGCCGTCCTTCCTCTTGGCCTTTCCTTCAATGTTGTAAGAAGGCCGTTGCTGCTTTGAGCACTTGCCCTCGCACAAAGCTGCTCAAGAAGGGAAGCAGCAGCTCAGGCAAAAAGAGGAGGCCTTGCTTCCATCAAGGAGAAAAAGCTGTGCTAGTGTAAAGGTGGGTAAGGGACGCGAGCATCCGATGAGGGAGAATGGGATTGCCAGGACTGGCCAAAACTCACGCTGACCATCCCCGGGGGCTGGGAGGCAGATACCTCCCGCCATTAGAGGTCATTGCCACCAGAGACACCTGAGTTTTGTTAGCAGGAATGGAAGGGATGAAGGGTGGCTACTAAAAGCCAGGCAAACTCCATGTATGCCCCAGGGTATTTCCAGCACAGCCCTTCTGCAAAGGTCATAATCACCCAGGGGCCCCACTCACGGGGCTGCAGACTCAGTAACTCTGAGGGAACGTCCCAGCCTGGGCAATCCCAGCATGTTCCCAGGAGTTGCTGATGTTGCTGATCCGAGAACAAATCTTTGAGGACCACTAGTATAGGCCAAGATTAGGGGCATGACCATCTGTTTCAAGTTCCCCGTAATTAGAAGTTGCACACACGGGATTGCTCCGTGCTCCCTTCACCCTGGAGAATGGAGAGTCTGGATGGCTGGCTGCAAAGTTTAGAATTTACCCCCACTATGGCCTAGATCACCTTGTTCAGTAGAAATATAATGTAGCCACACAGTAATTTTAAATTTTCTTGTAGGTACATTAAAACAGTAAAAAGAAAAAGGTGAAATTAATTTTAATAATATATTTTATTAAACCCATTTAAACAGGTAATTAATATAAAATTATTAATGAAATTTTTTAAATTAAATCTTCAAAATCTGATGTGTTTTTTATAGCACATTTCAATTCCTACTAGCCCCATTTTAGGTGCTCTGCTGTCACATGTAGCTGGCAGCTACCATATTAAACAGTGACTTGATACAAAGGCTTTCCTTGACCATGTAGCCTAAGGTCCACCCACTACTACCTGAGGTCAACAGGCATCTTTTTGGTGGTTTTGGCTAGAGGGGCTGAAGCCCTGAGAGCAACAGCCTGGGTGTGCCAGAGATAATTGGTTTCATTAGGTGAATTCCTGCCATTTCTGTTACGCTATCTCTCACATTAATACCCTGGTTAGTTTGGACCTGTTGAAAGTGGTCTTGGTCTCAGACATGCAGAAATAAACAAAGACCACCCAAATGAGAATGCATAGACGCTATCTATTCAGGACTTGCTATAGCAAGAGAGTCAGCAGAGACTGGAAGGCAGGCAGAGGAGTGGGGAAGCATTCTATGCCCTGATTGGAGGTTGTTGGCTTGGGGAAGCTGGTGGATTAACTAGAAACAGGCATCTCGTGTGGTTGGTTTGGGTGCATGTTTGGGTTTTTCTGGTTGGTTCTGAGTTAGAAGTGGGGGCAAAAAATTGGGCAGCTGGCAGTTGTTCACCACGTCCTGGCTGTTCTGGATGAATCGCTGCAGAGGTGGTTTGGCTTCCTGGATGGATGCTGCGGAGACTGTGGGACAGAGTTCTGTTATCACATATGGGCTGGCCAGGGTCTGTTGGTGTATTCCATCTCTCTGCTGGAGAACAGAACCTTGATTCTATTGCAGCTAATTATCGCTGGAATGTTGAAACCCAAGACTCAAAAAAATGTCTTCTTGGAAGCTTTGGGGCTCTAGGCTTTCTTTTTATGTATTTATTTATTTTTTTGTGAGGAGGACCAGCCCTGAGCTAACATCCAATGCCAATCCTTCTCTTTTTTGCTGAAGAAGACTGGACCTGGGCTAACATCCATGCCCATCTTCCTCTACTTTATATGGGACACCGCCACAGCATGGCTTAACAAGCGGTGCATCCGTGCGCGCCTGGATCGGAACCGGCGAATCCCGGCCTGCTGCAGCAGAGCACATGCACCTAACTGCTTGCGCCACCAGGCTGGCCCCTAGGCTTCCTTATTTCCTGTTGTTTCCCTTAGCCACTGCCCAAAGGGCCACTGTGGTGATGAGAGGGGCCTGCATGCTGGGCCCAGCTCTGCTATATATAACTCAGGGAAGTCAGTTAACCCTCTGAGCCTCAATTTCCTCATCCGTAAAAGGGGACAAAATTACAGTAGCTCCGCATCCCCCAAAATGGGGTAACTTTTCTGTCTGTAGGGCTGGGCATTTTCTGTTATTGTTACAGACATAAAAATGAATGAAACATAGGCCTGCTTTCAAGGAGTTCCTAAATCTAAGCACTGAACTAGACTTGGGAACACAAATGATGACAGCAGTGATGTTGATCTTCATGAGGATGATGATGATGATGATGATGATGATGATGATGATGATGATGATGGAGACGATGAGCATTATGGGAATGATGACGGTGTTGATGAGGATGATGTTGATAATGATGGTGATGATGACATTATTGATGATAGTGTTCATGGTGATGATATTACTGATGATAGTGTCGATGACGATGGTGATGATGATGGCGTTGATGATGATGATGAGGATAGGGATGACAAGGGTGATGATAATGATGTTGTTGATGGTGATGCTGATGCTGGGGTTGATTATATCTTGATAATGATGATAGTGATGTTGATGACAGTGGATGGGAATTGAGCATACTCTGTGCCAGACACTGTGCTTAGATATTTACAGGCTTTACTGCATTCAATCTTCACAACTCTTGGAGCAGCTACTATGATTATCTGCATGTTTATAAAGAGGGAACTGAGGTTTAGAGAGATTAAGTAAATTGCTCAAAATCACCTTGCTAGCCCGTGGTGAAATCTAGATTTTAACATTAGCACTTTTGCTCCAGAGTGAGTTCTAATAACCGACTTGTTCATCTGCCTCGTTCCGTGCTCTTTTCCAAAATGTGATGTACTATTACAGAAGTATGAAGATGTGGGAACAGAAGAAGGCATGCGATTCTACGGAGTAAGATGAGTCTGAAAAAACTTCACAGAGACATGTGTTTAACCTTTGAATGACCAAGAGAAATAGAAATAGGCGGATGATCTTTCTCAGCAGAGCCGGTAGGAAATTTACTACTGGGGGGGGCTCATGGTCCTAATTGGGACAATTTGAAACATATTATGGCTGAGATTTGACATAAAGCTGGGAAGATTGTTTTGGGGCAAGTTGTTATGAGCACTGAGTTCTGTGTTAAGAGACTTACCATCAATTGTGCCTCTAACTTGTTGGGTTAAGTTTAAGGTTAGGTCTAGTTCACGATTAAAAATTAAAAATGCCTCAGTTTATGATTTGAAGTAGCACTACTCAGCTTTGTTGTGTTGTTTTGCCTACTTCCTCCTCCAGCATGAGTTGAATCTTAAGTATCTTGTTTCTTTTTCTGGAGCCCTCGGGATCTCACCTCACAAATTCTTTTGGGAGAAGCCATGCCACTTTATCAAACCTGCAGTAAGCGAAGGCCTATGGCAGTCCAAGCCCATACAGAGAAAAGTGACATTTCTCCAATCGAAGCAACAAAATCTGTAGAAATTCCTCTTCTACATCCAATTACTACATCCAGTTAATTCCTGTAACTAAGCAGAACATGTCCTTTCTCATTTTGTCTCAGAGAACTCATTTGGGTTACTTTGCTGAATTAAATTTTTTTCCCCAAGACACGAGAATAAGAAATTCTCTACATGTGCTTTACCGTGTAGTAGATTTTCTAGAAACAAAGTTTAGCCTGCCCTAAAAATGGTGAATGTCATCTACTCTTAGGGTATGGAAATGATCTATATCCTTTAAAAGACAGTTTCCCATCTTCAAAATTTTAGAATCCAATCCAAGCCAGGGCATCCTGTTACATTAATAACCTTCAAAATGGTTTGGAAAAAAATAACGTTTTGTATTATACACATGGGTGCTATAGTCTGGATGTCTGATTTAGGATGTGGGGGGAAGACTGTCACACAGTAACTGCTATTCACTGTGGCTGAGGTAGAGCCTGGGGCAGGGGTGAGAAGCTGGATGACCTCTGGGGATGACCACATGCTGCTTCTTCTCTTGGTTATTTCCCTTCATGCCTCTTGGACGTGGGGAGATGAGAAGGTTCTTCAGGGGAAGGACTCAGTCTCATTCCTCATGTGGCCTCATCCTATATCTGGCCCTGTGGTTGGTATTCCATAAATGGAAACAGAAAAGAAAGGGATGAAGAGGATAAAGATGGGAGGAGAAGGACAGAAGAAGGAAAAAGAAAGAATGGAAACAAGTGGGAGAAGAGAGATGAAAATGGAACACACACCTGGGGGCGAGATCCAGGACCTCCAGCGGGTGTCCCATTTCAAAGGTTACCAGGCCCCTTAGCCAATTTGTATTCCTTTCTACAATGTCAAGAGTCAAAACTCCCATCATCTTCCAAGCCCCGCTGTCCTAGGGAGCCAAGAGAGCCAGAGAATAATAGTAATGATAATATCCAGTCTGTGCACACGAACTGCTGTGTGTACAACACTATACTTTTCAAAGAACAGTCACCTCTTTCTCCCATTGAATCATGGGCTGGTTTAACTTCCCACTAAAATTCTTTCTAAATATCAGTGTTCACAGCAACCTCCAAATACGAGTTTTACCATTACCTCCTTGAAATTTTCAGGTACGCAAACTGAAGATCAGAGAGGTTAAGTTATTTGCTTAGAGTCACAGAGCTGGTAAGTGACAGACCTGGGACCTTTGGAGCACGTTCCCCTCATTATAAATGCTGAGACTCAACCTATAGGGGCTGCAGGAGGCCTCCCCTCATAGCTCCCACCTCAAGCCAGCCTGCCTGAATCAAGCATCCTGGTCCTCACTCACAGTTAACGTACTGTGAACGGAAATTTGAACCGTGTTGTGAGAGACTGGCGTTATTTAATTAGATTGTGCTGACAAATTTGTGCATATTGAAACTGTGCTCAGCAAGGACTGCCTTGTTTTACTGGTGCTTTCTGAGCCAGACACCTGTCTCAAGGGGCTGCATATCAAGAAGAAAATAAGCAGAGACATCACAGAGGCTCTGCCACTAGTCTGTAACTCTGGAGCCTTCTCCAGCCTCCCAATCTACAGATGAGGAAACTGAGGTCTGCAGAGGTGAGAGTGCCTGCTGTGGCCATCCAGCGGCTACTGTCTGAGCCCAGACTAGAACCAGGGGCTGATGATACATGGAAATGAATCTCAAATTGTAAGTCTTTCCAGAACATTCATGAAAAGTCTACTCAATAACTGCAAGTTATCTCCTCGTCCATCTCTGGGCTGTGCCTGTTTCTCTCGGGGCCACTGACCTGGCTCCAGAGGATTGCTGGCCAGGAAGGTTCCATATGCCTCATGTTTCCAGATCTCTACCCCTCAGTGAGTGGGAAGATGGCACCCAAATGCTGGGACCACCTGAGATTGTCAGTATCACAAGCCAGTGGAGTCTCCTGCTGTGCGTGTGTGTTTAATGAATAATTTCCCTTTTATCACATGTAACATAGGGTAATGATTTCTACTACGCAGTGTTGTTTCAATAGTAATAACTATGATAATAGCACTTATAAGCCATGTGCCACCATTTATTTATATATATATGTGTATATATATATATATATATACACATATATATATAATTTACTTATTAAATCCTGATCTAAAATCTTTTGAAGGAGTTATAATTACATTCATTTTGCAGATGAAAAACTATGCAATCCTTTTAGAAAATGATGATGATAATAACAACAAGTTAACTGATGTCCTTGGATGAGAACTCAGTTAGGGTCACTCTGCAATAATTCGTGATGAAAACAAGACCACATCTTCTCTATCCACTCATCCGTCAAGCGGCACGGGGTTGTTTCCAAGCTTTGGCTATTGTGAATATTGCTGCAATGAACACAGGGGTGCAGACATCTTTTCAAATTAGTGTTTTCATGTTCTTTGGCTAAATACCCAGAAGTGGAATAGCTGGATCATATAGTAGTTCTATTTTTAATTTTTTGAGAAATCTTCATACTGTTTTCCATAGTGGCTGCAGCAGTTGCCACTCCCACCAGCAGTATATGAGTTCCCCTTTTCCCATATCTTCTCCAACACTTGTTATTTCTTGTCTTTCTAATAATAGCCATTCTGATGGGCATGAGGTGATATCTCATTGTGGTTTCGATTTGCATTTCCCTTGATAGTTAGTAACGTTGAACATCTTTCATGTGCCTGTTGGCCATTTGTGAAAAGAATGTAGTCTATACAGAAGTTGAAATACAATGATGTACACCTGGAATTTATATAATGTTATAAACCAATGTTACCTCAATTAAAAAAAAAGACTAAAAACTTGATGCCCACTAACCCCTCTGAGGCACCTGCTCTAAAGGTGGACCATAGAGATTGCCACAGGTGTGCAGAGGGCCAGGTTGACCTGCAGCAGCAGGGCCTGCTGCGTTGGGGGTGCCCTGGGCTCTGCATTGCTGAGAGAGACCTTGGCAGTGGGCTCTGTGAGAAGAGGGCCGGGAGCTCTGCAAGGGGACAGTTTAGGGAACAGAGAGAAGTGAGGGAGGGCACGAGGTTTCTACTATGGCATTGTCCAGCCCATCGCTCCAGGACCAGAAGAAGGAGAGAGACAGAGGTTTGGGGCTGGAAACCATCTCTGAAATATCCCCAACATCCCCTTGGAGGTGACAGTCCAGTGACCTGGGCCTGACAAGGCACAGAACCAGTCTTTCTCAAGAAGAAATAAGTTGCACTAAACATCCTTATCCTACTGCAAAAAGGAGAGGGAAAGCCAGGGAGAAGAGGGGGAGAGGATGAGAAGGGAAGGCAGGGGGAGAGGGGAGGGGAGGGAGAAGGGATGGGATGGGATGGGATAGGGAGAGGAGGAGGAGGGGAGAAGGGGAGGAGAGGGGAAGGGAGGGGGAGAAGAAAAGGGGAGGGGAGGGGGAGAAAGGAAGGGGTGGGGAAGGGACAGGAGTGGAGGGGAGGGAAAGAGGAGGTGGAGAGGGGAGGGCAGGGGAAGGAAGGTACCTGGGAAGGAGCTGGGCACCCCACAGGAGTCTACTGGATCAGCTCCTCCGCCCAGCCCAGGAGAGGGAGAGCAGCTGTGACATGGGTCAGAGAGGTGCAGATAGACAATCTCAGTGCTGAAAATGAAGGCCCTGGTTGGAGCCCTGAGCAGTAGGTGGCTGCTCCCATCCTCCCCTTGCCAATTCCCTTCTCATTTCCAGATGATGATGGTGTCACTGGAGGTGAAGTCACTTTTTCAGAATTTAATCTTGGCTGTTTGTGACTGCCTGGTCAGTGTGGTGGGAACAGAGGAAGAAGTGGAAGGAGAGGAGCTCTAAGAAGCTCCAGACAGATGCTCGCAGGTCAGAGGATCCTTAAAACAGATCCAGCATGGCAAGGATAGTAATAATGGACTGTATGCTTGATGTTCACTAAGGGAGCAGATCTCAAATGTTCTCACGCACACACACAAAGGTGACCACGTGAGGTGAAGGATATCTTAGTTAGCTTGATGGTGGTGATCATTTCACAACTTATACCAAAACATCATGCTATACATCTTAAATAAATACAATTTTTACTTGTCAATCACAGCTCAGTAAGGCTAGAAAGAACAGGCACATAGTCCTTGTGGAGGGTCCTGTCCACTTGCCATTCGCTCCTTTCTAAAGCTTTTCATCCTTGAGGAATCATCCTCTTTCTCCCCCAGGTACCCAAGTGCCCTTGGATATCAACCCTCCCAGCAAACCAGTCCTAGAAAGATTCTGACACACACAGTGTGGCTGTGGTGTAACAGATTCCTTAAGAGATGGAAGTGTGTTTTGAGTAACAGTTGAACCATTTCTGAGGATATGCACATGTTAACAGAAGAGGAGGAAAATGTCTGCAGTCCAAGAAGGAAATCTTGAGTAGTCTGAGCCAAAGTAAAAAATTGCCAAGGGCTCTTAAATTTCTTTATTTTGCTAATTTTTTTTTTTGGTCCATGCCTACTATTTGGTCTCTTTTCTCTCCACACACAAAAAAGGAAAGAGCCCGGCTGTAACTGTCGAACATCATCTTAATCAAACTCCGCAGAAACCTCCCAAATTAAGTAGTAATGCATCACATATTTCAAATGAAAGGAAACGCTCAGACTGATGATGTAGCTGCAGGAGGGGCAGAGTTGAGATTTGAACCTCAGCTGGCTGAGTCTAAAACACAGGATCTCTATGTATTATGATTTCTCAGAACCTGCCTGCTAATAAAAATCAATAGAGGCACTTATTAAAGTTACAGATTCTAGGGTCCCTCCTCTGGGGATTCTGATTGGAGTTTGGAAAGTATTACACTAAACTGAACTGCTCAGGAGAGCTCTGTGCAAAATAAAATCCCAGAATCCATGGGCTGAAATCCCAAGAAAGGGTACAGAGCTGATTTTCAGGTTTCCACCCACTGGACTCCCTAATAGCTTTTGATGGACATCAGGGGGCAGCAAAGAGTTTGCACGTGTTGTGATCACTTGCATAGTGTGGCTGAGACAGGAGCCGGTGAAGGCATTCTTTGGGGGAGTTCCTGGGGAGTGCAGCTGGGGCATCAATAGCAAGATCTGAGGCTGGTGGGCAGGCAGGGTGCAGATGTTGAAGGATAATACATACCTACCTCCAGGAGATGGGGAGTTTCTAAACGGTTTCAACTAGGAAGGCAATAGCTCTCATTTGTTGTAGGAAACTCATTGTGGTGGCTGTAATGCAGGTTCTAGGGATGGAAATGGAGTGGGGAGACATACTAAGGGTCTTTGTCTCTTATGCATATGCAGGTCCAGGCAAGCCACTTAACCTGCCGTTTAATGTGCAAATGGGAGGAATGTTAGCATCCACTTCATAGGACTGTTACTAAATGAATAATCCACATAGAGTGCTTAGTGCAATGTCTGCCAAGTGCTTGACTGTTGATTAAATGCTAACGATTAGTAATATCTTCATTATAATTTCAGAGACATTTGTGGTCTCATTAACAGGCCATGGTGATAGGCTGGGTATAAGGTGAGGAGGGTGGTGGGCCCTTCGTGGAGACCAGGCACAGAGATGGGGAGACAGGACCCAACCTCCCAGGAGGCTGTCCAGGTGAGGATGGAGGCACTGGGTCTGAGAGGTCATGGTGAATAGGAGGGGACTGTACCCACAGGGTGTAAGAGTCTCCCGGAGAGATGACAAAACTAACAATTACGTGACAGGTCAGAATAAACTTGGAGAAGAGGAGAGAAGTGAGATGGGAACTGCAGGGACCTCTGCCATTCAAGTGTGTTCAGGCAGAAGAGCCACCAGCAGGTGTGAGGAGGGCAGGTGAGGGCTGGGCAGGGGTGAGGAGGACAGATGAGGGCAGCAGCCCAGAAGCCAGGAGAGGCAGGTTTTCAAGGAGAAAGTAGCTGGCAAAGTAAAGTGCAGCACAGGTGTCAGGCAGGATGAGGCTGGAGAGGGGAAGTGACGGGTGACTTTCCCGAGGGCAACCTTGGTGAGGGCAGAGGCCCAACTGCAGTGAGCTCAGGAGTTGACAGGGGAGAGATGTTGGACGCAGGCAAAGGAGACACCTGGGTAGGAAAGTGGGAGGCCACGTTGAAGCCATATTTTGAAAGGTCTTGGGTGCCAACTTATATTTTTGTTTTTTTGTGTGTGAGGAAGATCGGCCCTGAGCTAACATCTGCCAATCCTCCTCTTTTTTTGCTGAGGAAGACTGGCCCTGGGCTAACATCCATGCCCGTCTTCCGCCACTTTATATGGGACGCCGCCACAGCATGGCTTGACAAGCAGTGCGTCAGTGGGCACCCAGGATCCAAACCGTTGAGCCCCGGGCCGCCACAGCAGAGCAGGCACATTTAACTGCCTGCGCCACTGGGCCAGTCCCTATGGTTTGTTTTATAAATAGACATCAGGAGCTAACACATATTAATAATAATAATAATAATCAAGCAGCTAGCATTCACTGGATGCTAAACCGTCTGTCACTGTTCCAAGCATTTTTCCTACATTATCTCCTTTTCCCCCACAGTAACCCTATGAGGTGGGTATTATCCCGACTTTGCAAACAAGGAACATAGAGCACAGATTGTTTAGGCGATTTCTTTAAGGTTTCACAGAGAGTAAGGGTCAAACCCAGGTGGTCTGACTCCAATTCCTACCTTCAGAGATATCTGAACAGGGCTCTGCTTTAGGAATATATATTTTTAAAACAGTTTTATTGAGGTATAACTGATATACAAAAAGCTGCACATGTTTAATGTTACAAGCCGATGAGTTTGGACACATGCAAATGACCGTGAAGCCATCACCACAGTCGGGTAATAAGCATACCCAGCACCCCCAGGTTTCTTGGTGCCCCTTTGTTCTCTTTGTTTGTTTTTGTGGCAACAACACTTAACGTAAAATCCACACTCTTGACAAATTTTTTAAGTGCTCAATACATGATTGTTAATTATAGGCACCGTGTGGCACAGCAGATATCTAGAATTTATTCATCTTGCATATCTGAAACGTCAGCCTGTCAAGGGTGTGTGTGGGGCAGACTAGAGTAGAGGAGACACCAGAAAGAGGTGATGATGAGAACCTGCTGTCGGGGGAGGTCAAGGGAGGAGGGATGATGTCACTCCAAGAGGAGCCCAGCTGCCTTGCTAACATTGCCTCAATATTCAAACGGATGAGGTTCAATGATTAGTGGGAAAAAAATTGAGGTGAAGAACAGTGCATATTGTATGCCTCCATTGAGGTAAAATGCTTGTGTAGGGGAGGAATATAATTCCCCTACCCTCTAGGTCCTTCTGGTTGGTCTAAGAATTAAATTGACATGACAGAATAACAGGGGAAGATCAAACAAAGCTTTATAACCTGTATACATGGGAGAAACCCAGAAAAATGGAGTAACTCTCTAGAATGACTGAAGCTGCCAACTTAAATACCATTTTCAGCTAAAGACAAAGGAGGATGTTGGGGATAGTGGTTTGGGGCTTCAAAGGGGAGGAAGGCAATTCACACGGAGACAAAAAGTAAGTGTTTGATAAACAAGTGTTTGCTTGGCCATCTATAAACAATGTGACCAGAGAGACACATTTTACATTGCACTACAATTACCATAGGGTATTAGCTCCTTCCTGGAACTGGCCTTCTATCTTAAACTCTTTTAGTCAGTTAGAGGGGAGGTCAAAGTTTCTTTCAGAGTCTTTTGTTCTTAAAGATAATCAAGGCAAAGAGACATTTTGGGATGGCCAATTCTGATCCCCACATTTGCATATGCAGATGGTATCTCTGCGAAATTATACAAGAAGGTGGGGAGGAAGACAGGGGAGGTGGAGGGAGGAAACGCACTTTTTACTGCGTACTCTGTATGCTGTGTTAAAAAGGCACAAGCTCAGCACGGAGTTGCTTGTGCTAAGCCCCACCAAGATTTAATACTCAACCCACTTGCAGTTTTAGCCTCTCCCAGGAGTCGAATTTCAAACGAACCAGTCTGTAATTTCCTGGTTGGTACTAGGGAGGCGATCTGCCTGACGAGAACCCCTGTCCCCCCTGAGGGAAGGTGACCTTGCCTGAAATAATCCACTCCTTGAGCTTCCTTGTCCCACCCTCTTTCTGCCTCTAAAAACCTTCCATTTTCTACAACTCCTCTGAGCACCTTTCTGTCTACTAGATGGGATGCTGCCCAGTTCATGAATTGTTGAATAAAGCCAATTAGATCTTTAAATTTACTGATTGGATTTTTGTTCTTTAACAGCTGTTTAGACAGTTTCTTTCAAGCAGTATATGTATTCCTGCTTTTTTATTTTAAGTATTTTACACATATAGAACATTACAGAAAATATCATATATTCAGTA